>NC_138769.1:510570789-511075513 GCF_965119305.1 Pelophylax lessonae
AATAACAAACATAATAATAAAGGAACCTTATGCTCCATCTAGTGGTGAAATTGGTGTATTTAAACCAATAATGTAATCGGATATACACCTACAAAAAAAATTTTTTTGACAATGTTATAGGGTGAATGTGTGACACTCCCTCACAACAGTAGGTAAAAAAAATACATAAAAATACAAACACCTAAAATGGTGTATACAAGTAAAAATAATAATAATACATATCCAGACATAAAGGATAAAAATACAGAATAAATAGCCCCTTAGATAAATTACCAGAAAAAGTACATAATGTAAACGTATTATTTAACTATTGTTAATGAAACAATTAATGTCCCATTCTACGTTTAAGCCACGGGGGACGTATGTTTTAAGGATGTAGATCCACCGTGTTTCAGCACGGGACAGTTCTCTTTTGATATTTGATCCCTGCCAGTTGGGAACATAGCGATCAAAAGCTACAAACAAAGTATTTTGGGGATTCCTCTGATGACACATATCAAAATGTTTTTAAACACTGTGATCCCTTGCGAATGTTGGCTACATACTCCCCCATACATATTTGTATATTGCGCAAAGTACGGCCTATGTACTGTTTGCTGCAATTGCATTGGAGCATGTAGACAACATTCAGTGTGGAGCATGTAATGAAGGAATTGATGGAATATTCCCTTCCCGTACTATTAGATTTGATCTTTTCTATCTTCCTACCTGAATTGAGGGCGCAAATTTTTTGCACGGATAGAAGCCCTTGAATTCAGGAAAGAAGAAAGGTCTTACGGGTTTTTCTATCACATTGCGAGCCACTTGATTCCTTAAGGAGGGTGCTCCCATAAAGATGAAATTTGCTTGTTCAGGAAGTAAAACCTTGGACAGAGGGGTGGCTGTGGACGTAGTATACTTGGATTTTGCAAAAGCGTTTGACACAGTTCCCCACGCAAGCCAAATTTGTAAGGTAAAGGCTTGGAAATATCAGTTTGTAAATGGATAGAAAACTGCCTAAAAGATATATAATTTAGAGAGTAGTGGTAAATGATTATTACTCTCAATGGTCTCAGGTTATCAGTGGTGTTCATCAATGTTCAGTGTTGAGACTTTTACTTTTTAACCACTTTCAGCCCGAGGATTTGGCTGCTCAAAGACCAGGCCCCTTTTCTCAACTTGGCACTGCGTGATTTTAACCGATAATTGCGTGGTCATGCAATGCTGTACCCAAACAAAATGTACGTCCTTTTTTTCCCACAAACAGAGCTTTCTTTTGGTGGTATTTGATAACCTCTGCGCTTTTTAATTTTTGCGATATTAATAAAAAAAGAGCGAAAATTTTGAGAAAAAATTACATTTTCAAATTTGTCTTTTAAAAAATATCCAATATACTCAATTTATGTCATATATTTTGGCCAAAATGTATTTAGCTACATGTCTTTGACAAAAAAAATCTCAATGAGTGTATTTTTATTGGTTTGCGCAAAAGTTATAGCATCTACAAACTATGGTGTAAATACTGGAATTTATGCAGCTTTTACTTTCTGACTGCCTATCTCATTTCATGAAGTGCTAAAATGGCAGGGCAGTACAAACCCCCCTAAATTACCACTTTTTGGAAAGTAGACATCCTAATGAATGTCCTGAGAGGCATGTTGAGCTCTTTGAATATTTCATTTTTTTGTCACAGGTGTTTGAAAAATTACTAAAAAAACAATTTTTTTTTTTTTAACACAAAGTTGGCATTGAAATGATATATTGCTCATGCATGCCATGAGCATATGTGTAATTACACCCCAAAATATATTCTGCTGCTTCTCCTGAGTACAGGGATACCACATGTGTGAGACTTTTTGGGAGCAGCTGTGTATGGGACCCCGAAAACCAATCCCCACCTTCAGAATTTCAAAGGGCGTACATTTTTCATTGCATTTTCTCACTACCTATCACGGTTTAGGAGGCCCTGAAATGTCAAGATACCACAAACCCCCCCAAATGACCCCATTTTGGAAAGTAGACACCCAAGCTGTTTGCTGAGAGACATGGTGAGTCCATGGAATATTTTATATTTTGCCACAAGTTTTGGGAAAATTACATTTTTTTAAAAAAAAATTTTAACACAAAGTTGTCACTAAAAGATAAATGTCTCACACATGACAGGGGTATATGTGGAATGACACCCCAAAATACATTCTGCTGCTTCTCCTGAGTACAGGGATACCACATGTGTGAGACTTTTTGGGAGCCTAGCTGTGTACGGGACCCCGAAAACCACCTTCAGGTTTTCTAATGGCGTAAATTTTTGATTTCACTCCTCACTACCTATCACAGTTTCGGAGGCCCTGAAATATTAAGATAGCACAACCCCCCCCCCCAAATGACCCAATTTTGGAAAGTAGACACCCAAAGCTATTTGCTGAGAGGCATGGTGAGTCCATGGAATATTTTATATTTTGCCACAAGTTTCAGGAAAATTATATATTTTTTTATTTTATTTTTTTAACACAAAGTTGTCACTAAAAGATAAATTGCTCACACATGCCATGGGTATATGTGGAATGACACCCCAAAATACATTTTGCTGCTTCTCCTGAGTACAGGGATACCACATGTGTGAGACTTTTTGGGAGCTTAGCTGTGTACGGGACCTCGAAACCCAATCACCACCTTCCGGTTTTCTAATGGCGTAAATTGTGCATTTCACCTCCGCACTACCTGTCACAGTTTCAGAGGCCCTGAAATTTCAAGATAGCACAAAACTCCCCCAAATTACCCCATTTTGCAAAGTAGACACTCCAAGCTATTTGCTGACAGGCATGGTGAGTCCATGGAATATTTTATATTTTGCCACAAGTTCTGGGAAAATTATTATTATTTTTTTTTTTTACAAAAAGTTGTCACTAAATTATATATTGCTCAAACATGCCATGGGTATATGTGATATGACACCCCAAAATACATTCTGCTGCTTCTCCTGAGTATGGGGATAACCCATGTGTGAGATTTTTTTGCAGTCTAGCCGTGTACAGGACCCCGAAAACCAATCACCACCTTCAGGCTTTCCAAGTGCGTAAATTATTGATTTCACACCTCACTACCTATCACAGTTTCGGAGGCCATGAATTGCCAAGACAGCACAAACCCCCCCCCCCCCAAATGACCCTTTTTCATAAAGTAGACACCCTAAGCTATTTGCAGAGAGGCATGTTGAGTGTTTTTCAGAAGTCACTTTTTTTCACAAAGTTTTGGAAATTGAAAAAACAGGAAAAAAAATGCATTTTCCTTATTTTTTTTTATTTTCTTTCATTTTGCAAAATAAATGAGAGCTGCAAAATACTCACCATGCCTCTCAGCAAATAGCTTGGAGTGTCTACTTTGCAAATTTGGGTAATTTTGGGGGGGGGGGGGGGGGGGTTTGTGCCATCTTGGCATTTCATGGTCTTCAAAACTGTGATAGGTAGTAAGGAGTGAAATCAACAATTTACGCCCTTAGAAAGCCTGAAGGCGGTGATTGGTTTTTTGGGGTCCTGTACACAGCTAGGCTCCCAAAAAGTCTCACACATGTGGTATCCCTGCAGGGGCGTAACTACAGGGGTTGCAGGGGTTGCAATCGCAACCGGGCCCCATGCTCCAGGGGGCCCATGTGGCTCCCCTGTACACCTGAATAGGAGGGGCGGTGGGGGCAGCATGTAGAGAAATCACTGTCCTCCTTTTTCCTTCTCTAGCTGCAGGAGGAAAATGGAGGAGATTGGTTCCTCTGTACGCTGCCCTTTGTACACTTCTCCTATCCAGTATACTTGTGTTCTGCTGTCTCTGGTGTCTCTGGGCCCCTGTGTGCTCCCCTGGTCCCCCCCCTTCTGTGCTGCCCCCCCTTCAGAATTCTTCCTTTCCTCACCGTAATAAAGGGGCCCGCAACTAGAGTAAAGGGTGCCAGGGGTCCAGGGGGCCCTTCATGGTTTCTTGCACCGGGGCCCTGAAGGTTCTAGTTACGCCTCTGTATCCCTGTACTCAGGAGAAGCAGCAGAATGTATTTTGGGGTGTCATTTCACATATATCCATGGCATGTGCAAGCAATATATCATTTAGTGACAATTTTGTGTAAAAAAACAAAAACAAATGATCACCTTCCCGAAACTTAGAGCAAAATATAAAATACTCCATGGACTCAATATGCCTCTCAGAAAATAGCTTTGGGTGTCTACTTTTCAAAAAGGGGTCATTTGGGGGTGTTTGAACTGTCCTGGCATTTTATGCTCAATCTTAGCCACACATCACCCACTCTTCTAACCACTTGAAAACCAAGCCTTTTCTGTGACTTCTTGTTTACATGAAAACATTTTTTTTATTACTAGAAAATTACTTTGAACCCCCAAACATTATATATTTTTTTAAAGCAGAGGCCCTACAGAACAAAATGGTGGATTTTGCAAATTTTTTTGTCATATGGTATTTGTGCACAGATTTTCCAAACGCAATTTCTGTAAAAATAAAAATATATATATATATATATATATTTTTTTTTTTTTAAGAAAATTTTTATTTGATTTTCAAATTTTACAACAAAGTTCAAAGCATTGTGCAAAATGCAGGTAGTCTGAACTGTGGATACAACATGGGTTAAACAGTACAGAGCAAGTGTCTCCCGCAGGTGCACTGTTGAGAAAACTAGGAAGAACAACTAATAGGGATAGGGGGAGGGGGGGAGAGGAGGGGGGAGGGAGGAGGGGGGGGGTTATTTATGTTGATGCATAGTGCATCTTAAGGAATATAGGATTGCAGTGTAAACATACCCCCGAACCATGGGGACTGAGGGGTACAGCTATTAAAACACTTGAAGGGTAGTAGTAAACTTGGAGGAATTGTGCAAGAGGGTAGTGGAGGGGGGGGAGAGGGCGAGGGAAGGGTGTGAGGGGGGGGAGTAGGAGGAGGGGAGAGAGAGAAGTCAGAGTGAACAATACCTGAGAGGAACAAATGACAACAACCTTATATGCAAGCTGAGAATAAAGGACACTTTAAAATACTATGAGTATAGCCGTTATTCATGGAATATAAGATCAGTCAAGTGAGACATGGGAGTGGGGGTCTCCCATCTATGAGAGTAGCATCCAAGCCATTTGGGCTACGAGGAAGAGGAGTATAGAAGAGTTCCGTGTAGGTATTCCATTTCCTCCAGAATTGGACCGTGTTGGCTTTGTGTATGGACAGGTCCAAGTGTTCCTTCTGTAGCAGAGCACCAAGATCTGATCTGACTTACCCAACCTTGGGCGGTGTGGAGGACACCCAATGATGAAGGATGACCCTTCTGGCGACCATAAAGCAGGTGAGAAGCCAGGGTTTGTGCTTCCTCGTAACCATAGATCTGCGTTTGGAGTCCAACCCTGGGGCCGAATTGGGCGCCCCATCTAAATGTCCAAATAGAAGGGGGAAAGGGTCTTTGGTGGGTTGAAGAGTGGTGACCCGAAGGGCCAGTAGTTCTACTCGGTCCCAGAACTTCGATATAAGGGGGCAGGTCCACAACTTGTGTAGAAGAGTAGGGCAAACAGATAGGCACCAGGAGCAGGCTTGGTAGGGGGAGTCCAACCAAGAGGAAGAGAAAGGAGCATATGCATGGTGGAGTATCTTAAGTTGTTGCTCTCTCCAAAAAGCATTGCAAATGTACTTACAGGTGGCGTTGAAGCCTGCCAGCAGGAGAGGCTTCGCGTCTGAGAGCGAGAGTGCCTTATCCCAGGAGGAAGCGTTAAAGTCTTTAGATCTAGATTCCAATTCAAGTTGAAGTGGGCGGTAAATCTGTGAGAGTTTTAAGGGGGGTTGCAGATTCAGAGATTCCAGTGGGTCGGGGGTGAAGCGGGCACTTGGCTTAGAACATAAAGAGTTCACAAATGCATGCAGTTGGTGTACATAGAGGAAGTGGATTGGGGGTATACCATAAGTAGAGTAAAGCGTGTTCAAAGAGAGCGGGGATCCAGAGACGGAATCAAAGTTGGGATAGAGATTGTAGTCCACTGGATGCCCATAGGGAGTAGATCCGTTCCAGATTGAGATGATAGAGAGCAGGATGTCCACCAATGTGAAGATGGCGAGACAGATGTTTAGGGAGGCCCAGTTTTCGGCGTATTTCCTTCCATGCAGCGCCCGTGTCTCTGAGTAGGATATGTTGACGTAGGTGCAGGGGTAATTCACTGAGCTTGCAGTGTAGAATAGCTCCAAGACTGTATGGGTAAGCCACTTGCGATTCTAATAGGAAATTGGAGACCGTAGAGGTGCCATGTATCCAGTCTAGACCTACCCTTACCAGGCAACACAGGTTATATAGTCTAATATCAGGAAGATTCATGCCACCTCTGGGTCTTGGAGGGTACAATTTATGCCATGCAATGTGGGGTTTCTTCGAGGACCACAGAAAGACTTTAAGGGCCTTTTGAAACATGAGCAAATCTTTGTGTTTAACCAGAAGGGGCAGGGTCTGGAGGACATATAACAATTTTGGGAAGGAGACCATTTTGTAAAGATGGCACCTCCCAATAAGGGAGAGTGGAAGTTTGTACCACCCGGCTAACTCTTTGGTGAGTTTCAGAATGAGTGGGGAGTAGTTTAAGTTGTACAAGGAGGAAGGGGTCCTGCCAATTTGAATCCCCAGGTATTTGATGTGAGTTTTAGCTAGCGGGAAAGGGGAGGACTGTGACCAAGGGGGAGGTTGTGAGGATTTCAGCGACAAGATCTCACTCTTGGCATAGTTTATGCGAAGCCCGGAACATATTCTAAATCTGTCAAAGATAGATTTGACCGTCCGGATGTCATTCGCTGGGTCAGAGGTAAAAAGTAAAATGTCGTCTGCAAACAAGACAGAGCGCAACGTCATAGTACCGATTTGGACTCCAGAGAGAGGCGCATGATTCGCTAGGTAGCGCAATAGTGGTTCCAGCTCCAGATTGAAAAGGAGGGGGAAGAGGGGCAGCCTTGGCGAGTGCCTTTATGTAGTGGAATGTCATGGGACAGGAGATTTGAGGTGACTACTTTCGCGGTCGAGGACTTATACATGGCAGTGATAAGGTGAAGGAAGGGGCCGGTAAAACCAAATTTTCGGAGTACCAAGTGTTACCATTGGAAGCTAACATTATCAAACGCTTTTTCGGCGTCTAATGTGAGTATGGCTATATCTAATTGAGGTTGAGTTTGTTGTTGGGACAGCACAGCCAGGACTTTACGAATATTGGCAGTGGCAGAACGGCCTTTGGTGAAACCTGATTGAGATGGGTGAAGAATAGTGGGCATGATGTGCGCAAGTCTGCGGGCTATAATTTTCGATAATAACGTGGCGTCTAGGTTGATCAAGTAGATGGGGCGGTATGACCTCGGTTCCGAGGGGTCCTTTCCTGGCTTGGGGATAAGTTGTATGTATGCTTGGGAACCTGTGGGAATGTAGGGACCGCCATCTAGAATAGACTGAAAAGAGGATAACAGAGAGGGGGATAGGGCCTCTTTAAGTAGCTTATAGAATTCTGATGAGAATCCATCTGGACCCGGGGCCTTTCCAGGGGAAAGGGAGGAGATGGCATCTAAGACTTCCGAAATGTCAATAGGGGCATTGAGTTGGGAGAGTTGGGAAGCCGAGACCACGGGTAATGTGACGTCTTGGAGGAAGGTATTTGCTTCAGCCTCATCTATGGGGTCATTGCCATAGAGAGTAGCATAGAATTTTTCCATGACCATATTTATGTTTTCTGGGGAAGAGACTAGAGAACCCGTATGGTTCTTTAAAGACTTAATCGGCGTGGTAATGTGTTGCCCCTTGCAGAGGCGAGCAAGAAGTTTACCCGATTTGTTCCCAAATTTGTGATATTGCAGGTCAAGAACTGATTTATGGAATTGTTCCTGTGATAATGCCCATCTATCAAAGTCGTGTTTGGCCTCCTTCCATTGCGCAATATGCTGGGGCGAGTGCTGCTGTTGGAGACGGGCGTGGGGCGTGAATCTTAAAGTAGCAGAATAGGCAAGGGTGAACTTAAGGCCTTTTTGGAACAAGGCATTGCAGGCTGGTTGAAAAGCCTTTCGTCGGCGTGCCACTTCTTGGGAATAGTCCGCAAACAAAAGCAGTTTATTGCCGTCCAGGATTAGTGACTAGGCATTTTTGAAAGATCTTAGGATGGACAGCCTGTCAGCATAGTTCAAGTAACGGACTATGACTGGGCGGGGGGTCTTGCGATCGTTGGAAGGCGCTCCCAGGCGATGAGCACATTCTACTGTACATGGAACCGTGAGTCCAAGTGCCTGGGGGATGCGGGTGGAGCAAATATCAGGAAGATGACCCATGTTGAAAGATTCAGGCAGGCTAATGATTCTTAAATTGTTCCTACGAGACCTGTTTTCAAGGTCGTCAATTTTATCCAGTAGATATTGCTGCGTTCCTCCTCCAGATCAGAGACTCTGGATTCCACCTCCGTTATGCGCCTTGCATGGTCGCCCAGCTCCTTGCGTAGCTGGGTAATCCCTGCGGTCACCGCCCGCTCCACCGCCTCAGTTATGGTGGGCGCGATGATAGAGGCCACCACCTGCGCCAGCCATAAGCAGATACTGAGGGTCTGAGGCAGAAATGGAAGCATGCTCCGTGTGCTGCAGGGCCGCGCCATCCACAGCAGGCGCGGAGGCCATATTGCCCAGGGGGAGGGGGGGCGGCCTGGAGCGGTGGATCCTGAGGCAGCACAGCCGAGTTACCAGCAGCTCCGTGTACCACGAAGGGGTCCATCAGTGCGGGATAGTGCGGGGAGACTCACCGGCACTTGTGGAGCAAGAGAGGGCAGTCGATGAGCGGTATGAGAGGATTTTGTATCAAGGCTGTGTCGGAGCCGCTGCGCTCACTCCCCCTCCATACCGTGCCGGAACCAGAAGTAAATATATTTTTTTTAAATTTAATGCTCAAATACACTATATAATTCCAAATTGTTTGGTAAAGTTTAGAAGATGATCTTATGCCGAGTACATAGATACCAAATATGAAATGCTTTAAAAATTGTGCACGCCTGTGCAGCGGCAACAAACTACGTACATTTTTAAAAGCCTTTAAAAGTCTTTACAGGTTACCACTTTAGACTTACAGAGGACCTCTTCTGCAAGATTTACTGCCTTCGACCTGGCGTTCGCGGCGATACCTCACATGCATGCTGCAATTGCGGTTTACATATGACACTAGACCAACGCTTGCGTGCGCCTTTGCGTGCAAGCACGGGGGGACAGGGGGGCTTGATTTTTTTTATATTTATTTAGCTTTTTTATGTTATTTTGACACCTTTCATTTTTTTTTATCATTTTTATTGTTATCACAGTGAATTTAAATATCCCCTATGATAGCAATCTGTAGTGACAGGTACTCTTTTTTTAATAAAATTGGGGTCTTTTGGACTCTAGATCTCTCCTCTGACCTTAAAGCATCTGACCACACCAAGATTGGTGTGATAAGATGCTTTCCCAATTTCCCAATGGCGCTGTTTATTTCTGGCGAAACAGAAGTCATGAAATGCTCGTAGCTTCCGGTATATTAGCCCATAGAGATGATTGGAGCCATTCTCGTCTCCAATCAGCTCTATGGTTAGATAATTGAACCACCAGCTGCACTCTCGGGTTAACAGGTGGGACTGGAGAGCCAGAGAAAAACCGTGGAAGGTGGCGGGAGGGGGGGGGGGTCCCCTCCCACTGCTTTGTAAAAGTAGTCTATCGGCCAATTATCTGCTAGGATTGGTTTTACATGTAAGACGACCGCTGGCTGTAAAAAAACAATACCAAGATGATGCCTAAATCTGCAGGCATCATCCTGGTATAACCCCTCAAAGTCCAGCAAGGTACCAGTACATTGCTGGTCCTTGTTTGACATATAGTGTAGGTTTTTTTTTTTTTCATGCAGCCTGTGGGCTGAACAAAAAAAGAGAACCTAACAGAAATCTCTGCAAGAAAATTGTGTAGTATACCCACCATTAACCGCCCAAACATCTAAACCCATTTTTTAATGGTGGGTATACATGACAAAATTCCATGTATACCTAATTGTATTTTAACTGCAGTGGTGAAATCACCTACCACAGTGCTGCCATCAGAGGTATCCATATATGCTGAGCGCAAACGCTGTTTGTGTCAGAATATATAAAATCAGTGTGGCAGCCGATGAGTGTACCTACAAGGCAAACTGGTTAACAATAGAATGAAAAACAAAGTACAGTAAAAGTACAGTAGGAAGAGTAGAAGAACAGAAAAATAAATCAAACGACAACTATTTTTGGCTTTTTTATTTTATATGTTTTTGTATTTTTTTTTTTTTACACTTTTTTTCTTCAACTTGAACTAGACTGACGCTAACACTAACTACTCCAATAGCCATTTACCCTGCATGTTTATAATACAACTACAATAATTTATTTTCAGATTTACCTGCACACTTACACTCCTGACGAGTGGGCAATGTGACCCACGAAACGTGCGTCGAGTTTCAAGACATTTGTATTGATGTGCATATTGTTACTATTATGAAACATTTTAATATATTTGTATGACCATGTTCTTTTTTGTGTATGTCAAACATTCATGTTGTTTTACATATTGGTTCTATACAATAAACCAGATACATTTCAACTTGAGTTTCATTACTATTGGGTCCACCTCATCTAAAGTCCCGCCGGGCAATCTTCTCCTTTTTTATAGCTAACACTAACTAATGTCACCTGTGACACTAATAATAGTGATCATAAAAAAAACTGTACACTATAAAAGTGACAATGTGACAGGGCAATGAAGGGGTTAAGTGGGGGTGATCAGTGGGGGATCAGGGGGTTAAATCTTTATTGGGGGGGTGGCAGGGACCTTAAACCTACTTGGGAGAGAAACTAACTTGCTAGCGTTAACTGAAGTCACAATCACACTATCACAGATATACAGAAAAACACTATATTACCTGTATATAGTGTGCAATGTGACAGGGGGTAAGGGGTTAACTGGGGGTGATCAGGGGGTTAAATCTTTATGGGGGGGTGGCGGGTATCCTAACCCTAAAAGGAACAGCTGCAAGCGCTAAACCAGGTCACAAGTCACACTAATACAGGTGTATAGGAAACTGCTATATACTGTATACAGTGTGTGTTGTGACAGGGGGTGTAGGGGTTAACTGTGGGGGGGTGATCAGGGGTTAAGTGTTCCTAGCTAGGTGTATGGAAGTGTGCTGTGTGCAATACTCACAGTTTTGACCCTCTCTCGTCTCTCGATGAATCCAAAAAGGATTTTGGGAGGAGAGAGCGGGTCTTTTCTGTGCCTGTGTTTACATCACACAGGCACAGTCAGTATCTGAATGGGCAGGACTGATCAACAGGTCCAGGCCAAAAATCATTGGCCTGGACACAAAATCATTGGCCTGGACCTGATGACTGATTGGTTCTGGCTCCCGCGTGCCTCCGGCCCCGGGAGCGAGCGCTGTACATGTACGACGCTTTGCCTGTACGAGCCAGACTGCCGTCGTAAAACTGCGGCGGGTGGTCGGCAAGTGGTTAATATCTTTATGTCTCCAACTTACAGGCTGACCTCAATGCAGTGTTTCATTGGGCAACTATGTGGCAAATTAGGTTTAATGTTGATAAATGTAAAGCTTTGCACTTGGGGGCTAAGAATATGCATGCATCATACATTCTAGGGGAAGTACAATTGGGGGAATCCATAGTGGAGATGTATCTGGGTGTTCTGGTAGATCCTAAGCTTAATAATAGCATGCAATGCCAAGCTGCGGTTTCCAAGAACCTTTCTTGTATTAACAGAGGCATGGACTCCAGAGAGAGAGAGATATAATTTATCCCCTGCACAAATCATTAGTAAGACCTCATCTGTAATATGCAGTTCAGTTTTGGGCACCAGTTCTCAAAAAGGATTAGAGGAACTGAATTTATTCTCTCTTGAGAAGAGGAGATTAGGGGGGGCGTGGCTTGGATTTAGAGCGGAGTGGACGTCTGTCTAGAGAGCTCCTGCCATCCTGATCTAATCTAATCTGTCCTGACAACCTTTTTGCTCTGACCTGCCCTGTTTTTTATTCCAGCTGAGGTGGCACGGATCCTTGCCGATTTATGCCATCCAAAGGAAAGAAATCTGCGGCCCCACGCGCGCTTGTCAAGAGACAGGACCTGCCCGCCGCCTGTCCAGACGCCATCTTGATGGAGCGGATCCAGACCTTGCTGAAGGATATGGAGGAGGCGCGGGTATCTGGTCCCCCTCCGGTGGCCCAGGACAGGGGGGTCGGAACTGATACGGTGGTGATTCTGCAGGCAATAGAACATAGTAAGACGTCTCTCCTGGTCCGCATTGACCACCTTGCGGAGGAGTGCAACCTTATTAGGAATGACCTAGACAAAATCCGTGGTCGCCTTACGGAAGTGGAGGATAGAGTCTCTACAACCGAAGACTCCACCGCCCGCCACTCTGGTCTGCTGGACGCCCTTCAACATAAGGTAGACTTCCTCATGGCGAAGGCCGACGATGCGGAGAACCGCATGCGGCGGAATAACGTCCGGGTGCTCAGTCTGCTGGAGGGGTCGGTGCCTGCTGGCAAGAAGATACCTGGTGCCCCCCCGAGACCCTTCCTGGTACGCTTCCTAAATTACAGAGATCGTGACCACATATTGGGTGAGGCCCGCAGGCACCCGGAGCTACGGTATGAGAGTGCAGCTTTATGCGGATTTTTCAGCGGAACTTCAGAAGAAGAGGAAATCCTTCACTGACGTCCGACGTCGGCTCCGGGAAAAAGGGGTTCAATATGGCATGCTGTACCCCAGTCGCCTTCGGGTTACCCACGGTGGTACGGTGCGATTCTTCAACACGCCGGATGATGCTGACGCCTGAGTACTGGTTCCTGTGGATGCCTGCTTGTGAGGAGGTTCTTGCACCATCTTGTCCGGCTCCTCGCTGCTGTTCCCCTTGGCCACCCCTGGGCACTTTTTGAGTTTTGCCCCTCATGTTCTGTCTTTTGCTGCCTTTTTCCCTTGTTTGCCTGTTTTTTGTGCACTGGACGGGTTATGTCTCCTTCAATAGTGGCTAAATCCTCATGCTGATTTCCTGACTGCATCTATCTATGGGAGCTCTCTGGGCTCTCATGCACTGACTTTGTTCTTTGATTTTTTTTTCTCCTTGTGGAATTGTTTGGCTTTTGTCACCTCTACCCCTTTACTTCGGCCATTGACTGTGTGGTGGGGCCCCCCCCTGTTCTCGGGTGGAGTGCCCCCCGCGCCCAATGTTCACGGACTAAGGTGAACATAGGTCCCCCTTGTCTTCAGTGAACGCTGTTATTTTGGTTCGGGGATGAAGCTGCACCGGGGTCTTGTTGTTTCCCTGGTCGGCAGGGGTTCTACTGTTTTTTTGGGACTGATGTTTTTTTTTCCTTTTTGTTATTTTTCTTTTTCTTTTTTTTGCTTGGCTGCTAGCGCACTTTACCATTTTTTGTGTTCAGATATATTAATATATGCTCTGTATTTGTACCGATTGATGCTGTTTTTCAGGTCCAGTGTGGTCGTATTGGGTGGTGAGGAGTGTGTGGTGTGAAGGGGCCTATGCCCCGAGCTGCTGCGGGGCCTTGCACCTCTTCTCCTGTGGTTAACTTGCGCCCGATCTCATGGCGGGTCGTATTAAGCTGCTCTCGTGGAACGTGCGGGGCCTCAACAATAAATATAAACGTGCATTGCTATTTAAGTATCTTCAAACGCATAAACCGCATATTTTATTCCTACAGGACACGCACTTGATAGGCAGCTCTGTTCTAGCGCTGCGTCGGCGCTGGGTGGGGCACTCTTTCCATGCCACATACTCCTCCTACGCTAGAAGGGGTCTCTATTCTCATCAACAAATCCTTCCCTTGTCATATTGAAAGGGTTATCATGGACCCGAAAGGACAATATGTTATCCTGGAATTACGCTTTGAATCTAAACTGTATGTTTTTGTTAATGTATATGTACCTCCTCCTTTTTCTAGTTCTGTATTATACCAAATTTATGACCGCCTGGCTGAGTTCTCTACTGCGGGGATCTTCCTGGCTGGCGATTTCAATGGCATCCTGGATGGGGCGCTAGACACATCTAACCTGAACAGGCAAGTTTGCCCGGACTTTGTCAACTGGGCTTCTGCCCTGCAGCTTACTGAGGTATGGCGGTGGAAGAATCCTCAGAGTCGCCATTTCTTGCATGTGTCTGCGCCTCATCACTCTGAATCGCGTATTGATCTGGCATTCTGCCCTCCTTCGGCTCTCCCATTTGTGGTATCCGCTGTGTACCTGCCCTCTGGCCTCTCGGACCACTCCCCACTGGAGCTGGAGTTGGAGCTGGGGGGCCGGAGGGGGGGCGAGTGCTGGAGGTTGGGTACCCGGTGGCTGAGGGATCCTGGAGTGGAGGAGGCAGTGCTCTCAATGCTGATACAGCTACCCCTTTGATATGTTGGGATGCTTTTAAGGTCACTATACGTGGTGACTACATTAGCGCTATTAAAATGGACAGGGTGGAGGGCGCTGCGGAGTTGCTGGCGTTGGAGGAGGGAGTATCGCTAGCCGAGTCGGAGTTTGCCTTGGACCCATCTCCTGGGGCGCACTCCTCCCTGGCCCAAGCCCAGAGGTCTCTGCACTTACAAGTGTCCTCTGCCGCATTAGCTGACGTGGGCACGCTTAAAGCCAAGATATTTGAGAGTGAGGACAAGAACGGGAGGCTCCTGGCTAACCTGCTGGCGGATTCTAGAATGCAGACTGTTGTCCCCCTTATCCAATTGGAGGCGGGTGGTACCTCATCGGATCTGCAGGTTATTTTGGCCAAATTTCAGAAGTATTATCGCAGCTTGTACTCGGTGCCCTCCTCTCTGCGGACTGTGGTGGACCTTGGGTACTTGGGAGAGCTCTCCCTCCCGACGCTGTCGGAGGAGGAAGTTGCCGCCTTGGAGGCGGATTTCTCCCTGGAGGAGGTGGAGACGGCTATTCGCTCTCTCCCCCCCGAAAAAACCCCGGGTCTGGATGGCCTACTGGGAGACTGGTACAAGATGTACATTGCTGATCTGGCCCCCAGGCTGCGCAGTCTCTTTCAGGCTTGCCTGGAGACTGGGGAGCTGCCGGATTCCTTACTACAAGCCCATATAGTTCTGATTTTGAAGCCCGGTAAGGACCCCACACTCTGCTCGGCCTACCGGCCGATCTCTCTCCTTAATTGCGATTTAAAAATCCTTACCAAAATCCTTGCCACCAGGTTGATGAAGGTACTCCCGTTCTTGGTTGATATTGACCAAACTGGTTTCATGCCGGGTAAATCCACCGATATTAACATCAGATGAGTATACACGCATTTGCAGGTCCCTGCTGAGGAGCAGGGTCGGCGAGTCTTGGCCTCCTTAGATCTTGAGAAGGCTTTTGACTCAGTGGCCTGGCCTTACCTTGGTGAGGTGCTTCGGGCATTTGGTTTCGGCCCGATTTTCCGAATATGGATTGACATTCTTTATAGCCAGCCTCGGGCCCAGATCAAACTGGGGGGTAGGGTGTTGCCTGCCTTCAATATCCAGCGCGGTACCTGCCAGGGGTGCCCGCTTTCGCCGGCGTTTTTTTCGCTGGCGGTGGAGCCCCTGGCGAGGGCCGTTCGAGGGTCGGGGGGAGATCGGGGGGATTCGGGTAGGGTCCCTGGAAGAAAAGTTAGCTTTATATGCTGATGATATCATCCTGTTTCTTAGGGACCGGGGCCCCTCCCTGCGGTCTGTCCTTGACTTGCTCTCGCGCTTCACTGAGCTCTCGGGACTCCGGGTTAACTGGGGGAAATCTCTCTTGCTCCCGGTTGACGTGGACGCTCAGGCGCAGATGGACCCATCTCTCCCACTGTGCTGGGCGGACAGTATCCGATACTTGGGAGTCACCATCTCCCCCAGTGTGCAGGACTTCTGTGATCTCAACCTTTCTCCTCTCCTCCAGTACTTCAAAGATAGGCTCAGGGCTTGGACGAATCTTCCATTGACATTGATAGGGAAAATTAATCTCGTTAAGATGAAGCTGCTCCCCCCGCTCTTGTATATAGTACGCCAGGCCCCGGTATGGATCCCCAAGCGGATCTTTAAACAGTTTTATTCCCTGATGACTGCCTTCCTCTGGGGTGCCCGTCCCCCTAGACTGCGCTTGGCTATACTGCAGCGGCCCTGGACCCATGGTGGTCTGGCGTGTCCAGATTTTTTTATGTACTTTGTGGCTGGTTTATTAACTCATGTGCATAATTGGCTCATTTCAGATGATTCTAACTCTGCAGTGGTGCTTGAGGCTGCCCTGGTTGGGTCTTATGAGGTCCTGAGTAATGCCCTTTTCCGCTGACCCGGGGCTCCGTATCCTCTCACGGCCTCCATGAGGGCGGTCATCAGGGCCTGGACGGCGGTTTCCCCATATGCCAAGGCTGACCATAGTCACCTGTCTCCGAACCTCCCCCTTTGGCGGAACCCAGCACTGCCTGAATTCCAATCCATCCCTGATCCATCTCTCTGGGCCGTTAGGGGAATTCGGTGTATTTCCCACATCTGTTCAGGAGATGACCTCCTTAGTTTTGACCAACTGAAAGACAAGTTTGATTTGCCCAACTCCTACTTTTTCCTGATTCCTGCAACTCCGCCATGCTTTTCGGACTCAGTTTGGGGGTTCCCCCCCAGATCTGACTCCGGCGGACTTAGAGTTGGTCCTCCGGGATGAAGATCTGCAGAAACCGCTCTCCTCCATATACAGATTGCTGATGCCGGGTGTGCATGTGGGTCTGGAGGGGTTGCAGGCGTTCTGGGTGGCGGAGGTGCCGGCATTGGATTCGGAGGACTGGGAGGATGTCTGGGATTATCCCTTCAAACATTTGGTGTCTTCCAGAGATCGTTTAGTCCAATTCAAGATTTTACATAGGTTCCATTTCACGCCTTCCAGGTTGCATCGAGTGTCGTCCGACTTCCCGGATGTCTGCTGGAGGAGGTGCAGCTCTGCTGCCCCTTCTTATGCACATATGATCTGGCACTGTCCGCCCCTGCAGAGCTTTTGGTCTGAGGTCTTGGGCTTCATTACCAGTTTGACTACTATTACAGTCCCAGCCGGCATTGAGACCTGTATCCTGGGACTTGTGAATGCGTTGGCTCACTCTGTTGCTATTTTCACCCTGTTGGGTTTGCTGCTCTTTTATGCTAGGAAGTTGGTGGTGATGCGATGGAGGGAATCGGGGGCTCCGGCCCTGTCACAGTGGAAGGCATTGGTGATTTCGATGGTACCACTATATAAGGCCGTTTACAATTTTAGGGGGTGCCCCGATAAATTTCACAAAGTCTGGCACCTGTGGGTGGAAGCTACTGATACTGCTGATGAACCCTCTGTTCTGGATCCCGGTGTTTCTTTGGCGGCTGGGTAGGTTATTCCTGTTTATGTACTGTGATCTGTTAACGCTTTTTTGACCACACTGGACCATGCTGTTTAATTTCTCTACATGTCTGACTGTTGGTACTCGGAACTGTGAAGCTCAGGACTTTTTTTTTCTTTTTTTGCAGCTGCAGCCTCGCTGGGGGGTGGGGGTTTTGCTTTCTTTTCTTTGTTTTCATGTTCTGTTGGGTCTTGTTCTATGTTGTTGAGCCTGGGTATGCCCACACGGCTCTGTTTTGTGTGTTGTTTTTCAAAAATTCAATAAAAAGAATTAAAAAAAAAAAGAGAAGAGGAGATTAAGGGGGATATGATCAACATGTATAAATACATAAGGGGTCCATATAGTGAACTTGGTGTTGAGTTATTCACTTTAAGGTCATCACAGAGGACAAGGGGGCACTCTTTACGTCTAGAGAAAAAGAGATTTTGTCTCCAAATAGGTTTCTTCACAGAGTAAGAGCTGTAAAATGTGGGATAGACTCCCTCCGAAGGTGGTTCTAGCCAGCTCAGCAGATTGCTTTAAAAAAGGCCTGGATTCTTTCCTTGGTGTTCATAATATAACTGGGTGCTAAAATTTAAAGGTAAAGTTGATCCAGGGAATATTCGATTGCCTCTCGGGGGATCAGGAAGGATTTTTTGCCCCTGCTGTAGCAAATTGGAACATGCTTTGTTGGTGGTTTCCCCCTTCCCCTAGATCAACTGTGGGTATTGGATTGTTTATATGGGATTGTATGGTTGTGTTTTCTTTTTTTGTTTTTTATTGATTGAGCTAGATGGAATTGTGTCTTTTTTAACCTGACTAACTATGTACCTATGTAAGATCGTGTAAAGGTAAAAAACTAAGCCTTTTATCTATAGAATCCCAGTCTGAAAAAAATTTCCTTCACTTGCCTGAGCAAGCATCTAGGTAAGGAAACAGCAGACTGCAGGGGCCCTGAGGATTGCCCAAAAAAAGTGCCAGAGGGCATCAGAAGGCCCCTGGGCTACAGGTTAAACACCAGGGATTTACACTATGTGCAACTAAAACTTTTGCAGCAATTTTCATAACCATGTACTACAAGATTTGGGTGTTTTATGTTGTTAAACTTTCCAGAGCTGATTAATACATTTGTAAGGGACACCTTGGGACAGAAAAAAAGGTAACTACCTTGTCCTGCTATATATCTGTTAAACCAAGTTTTAGTTAATCATCTCCTGCCATGACTTAGTTAAGTATATCAACTTTTTTGTATTGTGGTACTAAAATTTGTAAAGTCACTACTATGTTACCTTTAAACTTAGCTGAATCACTGATAAGCATTACAATTAATTTAAGACTTTATAAAATTGTACACAATTTAGTCAAATATTTCTGTACAATTAACTGCTAAAGGTTATCTTCAGTGATCAAGTAGGACAAATGCCTAAGGTATGGTTACCATGCAGCACTTTTGCCGTACAGCCACTTTGCAAACACAGCTATGGCAACTGTTTATATATTTATTAAAATATAATTTTAAAAATATTTTTTTACTTCTTTTTAGTCAGGTATTATAAAATATTTAATGTGAATATTATGCTGTATTTGAATTAGCCTCTGGGTTCCGCTGCTCTTTTCTAAATGTTTTTTTTTTTTTTTTTTTTTTACTACGTATTAAAATAGGAATAAAATGTTCTTTTTTTACAGACCTCAGTGGCTCAGTTTGTCTGTTGAATACCCACTGTGTATTTTTTTAAGGGATTTTTTTTTTTTTTTTACTACGTATTAAAATAGGAATAAAATATTCTTTTTTTTACAGACCTCTGTAGCTCAGGTTATCTGTTGAATACCCACTGTGTATTTTTTTAGGGATGCTGCTACCACAGGCAATTCGATAAATAGGCAATTAGATAAATAGAGTATAGTTTATCACTCTGTGGCAATGGCAAACGTGGGAAAGTGTGTAGAACATGTAGCAATTGTCGAGACGATTAAGCTGTTCCCCAATCAGACACCATGGATGGATAGGGAGGTGAGGGTTCTGGTTATGGAAAGGAATATCACATTTGAATCAGGTGATAAGGAGGCATAAAGTGTGGCAAGGGGGAGGTTAAAGGATAAGTTCACCTTTGGGAACATGTTACATGTTTCACCCGATTTTAGGGTGGAACATGTAACATGTTTCCAGTGCTGCAGCTGCTGCCCACTGCCCCCCACACCCTTCCTGTGGCAGCAGTACAGGGAGAAGTTCCCCGTACTAGCTGTCACTGTTTAAAAACAGCATGGCCGTGCCGGGCTCCACCCACGCGACCGCGTCATTTATACACAGAGATCTGTGTACCTTAGCAGCTGTCAGCTTGTAGTTCTCGATGAACTACCACGGCACTGTGGAGTGCCATGGTAATGACTATTGGCTTCCCCGTATGGTATGTACGGGCAACTGGATACACTGACAGTGTGCAGAAGATCTGCAGATTGCTGGTGCAATGCTTTACAGGCTCCTGCTACAAAAAATAATAAATGCATATTCTTTTTACCTGCAAAAAAATGTGCATTTATAATTTTTTTCTTAAAAGTGAACTTATCCTTTAAGAATAAGCATTAGGGAGGCTAAATTAAGGAATAGACAGAGGTTAGGGAAGGGACTGGGATGCAATAGTGCTAGAACCATGTGGAAGACTATCTAGTCAACCACAGGTTATAAAAATAAAAAAAAAGACAGGCTAATGTGAGGGAACGCGAGGCCTCTCTACCATAAGGATTGAATAGGTTTTATGCCCAATTTGATCATCTAAATAATAATGTGATTACTAAATTGTCTATCTCACCTGGAGATATGCCTTTTAAGGACTCTGTTCAGGATTTGCGTTTTGGCTTGCTAATGGTTAATGTGAGGAAAGCTGCAGGGCCTGATAACATTCCAAGAATTATTTTAGAGGAATGTGCCTATCAATTGGCAGATGTCTTTATGGAAATATTTAATGCTTCTTTAGAGTAGAAGATAGTACCTTCTTGCCTCAAAAAAAAAAAGTAATTGTCCCAGTTCCTAAGAAATCTAGTTGCTCCTGTGTTAATTACTATTGTGCTGGGGCTCTGACACCCATTATATTGAAACATTTTCTGAAATTAATTTTAAATCACATTAAAAAGTGTATTCTGTCATGGCTAGATAGCTACCAATTTACCTTTATAGCTAATTGATCCAAAGAAGATCATCTTGCATTAAAGTGTTACTAAACCCACAACAGTAAAATCAATCTGTATATGCAGTAAAGCATGTTTGTTATACTCACTGTGGAACCTAAGGGGTTAATCCTCCGCATTGTGTAAAAAGGCAGTTTGATCCTGTCTTCTCTGATCCTCCACTTCTTTTACTATCCTCAATCCATTAGCTGATAGAACAGAGCCTTGGAGGCACTATGCACGTGCTCAGTTTTTTTTTTGCGAGGGTGCATGTGATCAGCACAGGGCTAATCAGCACTGTCCAGACAGAGGGTCGGAAGTCTTGCAGCCCATTGGACAGTCAGAGGAGAATGAAAACTCCTCCTACAACCTTAAACCATTGCTTGGCCAGACACTGATATAAGTTACAAGACTGCTATATACTGCTGATGAGCAAAGTATATTTACTAAAATAATTGCATTCTTATGTTCTGTGTTCTGTGGGAGACCAGATGTAGTGACTGCAGTTTCCTGAGTTTAGTAACACTTTAACCTTACATTCTCTACTGCCCCTTTGGAGGGGAAAACAGCTATGTTCGTATGCTTTTTATTGATTTCAGTTCAGTATTTAATACAATCATACCAATGAAAATTGTTGCTAAGTTAAATTCGCTGGGGTTAAGCCCAACCCTTTGCAAGTGGATCCTGGATTTCCTGGCCGATAGGCAGCAGATGGTAAAGGTTGGCAGTTGCTACTTATCAAAGCTGTCCCTTAGTACAGGGATGCCACAGGGATGTGTGCTAAGCCCCTTTTTATTTACTTTATATACTTATGATTGTGTCGCCTGCTTCAAAGTGACCTCTGTTTTAAAATTTGCAGATGACACTGCGTTAGTTGGAAAAATAATGGGTGACAATGAGGCTGCATATCTGCAGGATATAGGAAACCTAGCGGGTTGGTGCAGAGACAATAATTCAGAGCAAATTGTGGATAAAATAAAGGAAATAATTGTAGATTTTAGAAAAAGTAGGGAGACAAGCTATAAGCCAGTTTTGATTGATAGACACAATCCTGGCCAGCTAAGCTGCATGCTCAGATTAAGGGTCTGGAATGGATTTTTAGGGGCCACATTTTTTTTGCATAGAACCCCCCTTAAAATTCATTTCAGACCTCTGGTTTGAATTTCCTGGCGAATCCTCACGCTTTGTTTTTTTTGTTTTGCATAAATTGCCCCTCTAAAATTTATACCAGAATCAAAGGGGGCAGTTTTTTTTTCTTGCTGTAAGATGTGCTACAGCTGAAATCACATTTACAAATTAAAAAAAAATGACAATTTAAATTACTGTCAAAGAAAACTGCATTTGCAAAATTATTTTTTTCTTTGTAAATGTCGTTGATAAAAAAAAACACTGCTCCTGGTTGCATGGGATTTAAAAACATTTTTTTTTTGTTCCCCAGGATAGTGACTACTCACCCCCCCCCCCATGCTATTTTGACACCCCTTTGCCTATTAGCCCAGGAAAGTGTTGAATTAATAAATTGATGGATTCAGGACCCATTTCTTTCAAAGGGATTTGGATTCAACATCAGAGTCTCTGTCGAATTTAACCCAGGGCATTTCAGTTCATCACTACTGCCTATTGCCGTTCATTGTTTTTTATCACATTCTTAAAATATTGAATCCCTTTACCATGAGATAAATAACAAATGTGTGTGTGTTTTTACTTTATTGAGTTATTTAAAATTCTTTACAGTGTTTACCTTGCATATTTTCAGAATTTGTGGTATTTACCTTAACCACTTAAGCCCCGGAGGATTTGGCTGCTAAAGGACCAGACCCCTTTTTTCAACTTGGCACTTCGTAACTTTAACTGATAATTGCTCGGTCATGCAATGCTGTACCTAAACGAAATTTACGTCCTTTTTTTCCCCACAAACAGAGCTTTCTTTTGGTGGCATTTGATCACCTCTGCGCTTTTTATTTTTTGCGATATTAATAAAAAAAGAGCGAAAATTTTGCAAAAAAATGACATTTTCAACTTTGTCTTTTAAAAAATATCCAATATACTCAATTTATGTCATTTTTTTTGGCCAAAATATATTTAGCTACATGTCTTTGACAAAAAAAAAATCAATGAGCGTATTTTTATTGGTTTGCGCAAAAGTTATAGCGTCTACAAACTATGGTGTAAATACTGAAATTTACGAAGCTTTAATTTCTGACTGCCTATCTCATTTCATGAAGTGCTAAAATGGCGGGGCAGTACAAAACCCCCCCAAACTACCACTTTTTGGAAAGTAGACATCCTAAGGAATGTTCTGAGAGGCATGTTGAGCTCATTGAATATTTTATTTTTTTGTCACAGGTGTTTGAAAAATGACTAAAAAAATTTTTTTTTTTTTTTTTTACACAAAGTTGTCATTGAAATGATATATTGCTCACACATGCCATGGGTATATGTGTAATTACACCCCAAAATATATTCTGCTGCTTCTCCTGAGTACAGGGATACCACATATGTGAGACTTTTTGGGAGCGTAGCTGTGTACGGGAGCCGGAAAACAAATCACCACCATCAGAATTTCAAAGGGCGTACATTTTTCATTGCATTTTCTCACTACCTATAACGGTTTAGGAGGCCCTGAAATGTCAAGATACCACAAAACCCCCCCAAATGACCCCATTTTGGAAAGTAGACACCCCAAGCTGTTTGCTGAGAGGCATGGTGAGTCCATGGAATATTTTATATTTTGCCACAAGTTTCGGGAAAATTACAATTTTTTTTTTTAATTTTTTTTTTTTACACAACGTTGTCACTAAAAGATAAATTTCTCACACATGACATGGGTATATGTGGAATGACACCCCAAAATACATTCTGCCGCTTCTCCTGAGTATGGGGATGCCCCATGTGTGAGACTTTTTGGGAGCCTAGCTGTGTACAGGACCGCGAAAACCAATCAACACTCTCAGGTTTTCTAATGGCGTAAATTGTTCATGTCACCTCTGCACTACCTGTCGCAGTTTCGGAGGCCCTAAAATTCCAAGATAGCACAAAACCCCCCCAAATGACCCCATTTTGGAAAGTAGACACCCCAAGCTATTTGCCGAGAGGCATGGTGAGTCCATGGAATATTTTATATTTTGCCACAAGTTCCGGGAAATATATATATATATATATTTTTTTTTTTTTTTTTACACAAAGCTGTCAGTAAATGATATATTGCTCACACATGCCATGGGTATATGTGAAATGACACCCCAAAATACATTCTGCTGCTTCTCCTGAGTACAGGGATACCCCATGTGTGAGACTTTTTTGCAGTCTAGCCGAGTACAGGACCCCGAAAACCAACCTCCACTTTCAGGCTTTCCAAGGGCGTAAATTGTTGATTTCACTCCTGACTACCTATCACAGTTTCGGAGGCCCTAAAATTCCAAGATAGCACAAAACCCCCCCAAATGACCCCATTTTGGAAAGTAGACACCCCAAGCTGTTTGCTGAGAGGCATGGTGAGTCCATGGAATATTTTATATTTTGCCACAAGTTCCGGGAAATATATATATATATATATATATTTTTTTTTTTTTACACAAAGCTGTCAGTAAATGATATATTGCTCACACATGCCATGTGTATATGTGAAATTACACCCCAAAATATATTCTGCTGCTTCTCCTGAGTACAGGGATACCACATATGTGAGACTTTTTGGGAGCGTAGCTGTGTACGGGAGCCGGAAAACAAATCACCACCATCAGAATTTCAAAGGGCGTACATTTTTCATTGCATTTTCTCACTACCTATAACGGTTTAGGAGGCCCTGAAATGTCAAGATACCACAAAACCCCCCCAAATGACCCCATTTTGGAAAGTAGACACCCCAAGCTGTTTGCTGAGAGGCATGGTGAGTCCATGGAATATTTTATATTTTGCCACAAGTTTCGGGAAAATTACAATTTTTTTTTTTAATTTTTTTTTTTTACACAACGTTGTCACTAAAAGATAAATTTCTCACACATGACATGGGTATATGTGGAATGACACCCCAAAATACATTCTGCCGCTTCTCCTGAGTATGGGGATGCCCCATGTGTGAGACTTTTTGGGAGCCTAGCTGTGTACAGGACCGCGAAAACCAATCAACACTCTCAGGTTTTCTAATGGCGTAAATTGTTCATGTCACCTCTGCACTACCTGTCGCAGTTTCGGAGGCCCTAAAATTCCAAGATAGCACAAAACCCCCCCAAATGACCCCATTTTGGAAAGTAGACACCCCAAGCTATTTGCCGAGAGGCATGGTGAGTCCATGGAATATTTTATATTTTGCCACAAGTTCCGGGAAATATATATATATATATATTTTTTTTTTTTTTTTTACACAAAGCTGTCAGTAAATGATATATTGCTCACACATGCCATGGGTATATGTGAAATGACACCCCAAAATACATTCTGCTGCTTCTCCTGAGTACAGGGATACCCCATGTGTGAGACTTTTTTGCAGTCTAGCCGAGTACAGGACCCCGAAAACCAACCTCCACTTTCAGGCTTTCCAAGGGCGTAAATTGTTGATTTCACTCCTGACTACCTATCACAGTTTCGGAGGCCCTAAAATTCCAAGATAGCACAAAACCCCCCCAAATGACCCCATTTTGGAAAGTAGACACCCCAAGCTGTTTGCTGAGAGGCATGGTGAGTCCATGGAATATTTTATATTTTGCCACAAGTTCCGGGAAATATATATATATATATATATATATTTTTTTTTTTACACAAAGCTGTCAGTAAATGATATATTGCTCACACATGCCATGTGTATATGTGAAATGACACCCCAAAATACATTCTGCTGCTTCTCCTGAGTACAGGGATACCCCATGTGTGAGACTTTTTTGCAGTCTAGCCGAGTACAGGACCCCGAAAACCAACCTCCACTTTCAGGCTTTCCAAAGGCGTAAATTGTTGATTTCACTCCTGACTACCTATCACAGTTTCGGAGGCCCTAAAATTCCAAGATAGCACAAAACCCCCCCAAATGACCCCATTTTGGAAAGTAGACACCCCAAGCTGTTTGCTGAGAGGCATGGTGAGTCCATGGAATATTTTATATTTTGCCACAAGTTCCGGGAAATATATATATATATATATATTTTTTTTTTTACACAAAGCTGTCAGTAAATGATATATTGCTCACACATGCCATGGGTATATGTGAAATGACACCCCAAAATACATTCTGCTGCTTCTCCTGAGTACAGGGATACCCCATGTGTGAGACTTTTTTGCAGTCTAGCCGAGTACAGGACCCCGAAAACCAACCTCCACTTTCAGGCTTTCCAAGGGCGTAAATTGTTGATTTCACTCCTGACTACCTATCACAGTTTCGGAGGCCCTAAAATTCCAAGATAGCACAAAACCCCCCCAAATGACCCCATTTTGGAAAGTAGACACCCTGAGCTATTTGCAGAGAGGCATGTTGAGTGTTTTGCAGATCTCACTTTTTGTCACAAAGTTTTGGAAATTGAAAAAAGAGGAAAAAAAATGCATTTTCCTGTTTTTTCTTCATTTTCCAAAAAAAATGAGAGCTGCAAAATACTCACCATGCCTCTCAGCAAATAGATTGGAGTGTCTACTTTGCAAAATTGGGTCATTTGGGGGGGTTTTGTGCTATCTTGGAATTTTAGGGCCTCCGAAACTGTGATAGGTAGTCAGGAGTGAAATCAACAATTTACGCCCTTGGAAAGCCTGAAAGTGGAGGTTGGTTTTCGGGGTCCTGTACTCGGCTAGACTGCAAAAAAGTCTCACACATGGGGTATCCCTGTACTCAGGAGAAGCAGCAGAATGTATTTTGGGGTGTCATTTCACATATACCCATGGCATGCGTGAGCATTATATCATTTACTGACAACTTTGTGTTAAAAAAAAAAAAAAAATTATTTTCCCGAAACTTGTGGCAAAATATAAACTATTCCATGGACTCACCATGCTTCTCAGCCAATAGCTTGGAGTGTCTACTTTGCAAAATGGGGTCATTTGGGGGGGTTTTGTGCTATCTTGAAATTTCAGGGCCTCTGAAACTGTGACAGGTAGTCAGGGGTAAAATCAGCAATTTACGCCATTAGAAAACCTGAAGATGTGGATTGGTTTTCGGGGGCGCGTACACAGCTACGCTGCCAAAAAGTCTCACACATGGGGTATCCCTGTACTCAGGAGAAGCAGCAGAATGTATTTTGGGGTGTCATTTCACATATACACATGGCATGTGTGAGCAATATATCATTTAGTGACAACTTTCTGTAAAAAAACAACAAAAAAAAAAGAAATAATAATTTTCCCGACACTTGTAGCAAAATATAAAATATTCCATGGACTCACCATGCCTCTCAGCAAATAGCTTTGGGTGTCTACTTTTCAAAAAGGGGTCATTTGGGGGGTGTTTGAACTGTCCCGGCATTTTATGCTCAATCTTATCCACACATCACCCACTCTTCTAACCACTTGAAAACCAAGCCTTTTCTGTGCCTTTTTGTTTACATGAAAAAATATTTTTTTTTTACTAGAAAATTACTTTGAACCCCCAAACATTATATATTTCTTTAAAGCAG
The DNA here is from genome assembly GCF_965119305.1 of Pelophylax lessonae. NCBI lineage: Eukaryota > Metazoa > Chordata > Amphibia > Anura > Ranidae > Pelophylax > Pelophylax lessonae. The sequence goes on from NC_138769.1 coordinate 510,597,906, forward strand.
AGGCCCTATAGAATAAAATGGGGGATGTTGCAAATTTTTTTGTCACACGGTATTTGCGCACAGATTTTCCAAACGCAATTTTTGCGAAAAAAATACATTTTTTTTTAATTTATTGCACAAATACACTATATAATTCCAATTTTTTTGGTAAAATTTAAAAGATGATCTTATGCCGAGTTCATAGACACCTGACATGACATGCTTTAAAAATTGCGCACGCCTGCGCAGCGGCAACAACGTACGTACATTTTTAAAAACTTTAAAAGTCTCTACAGGTTACCACTTTAGACTTACAGAGGAGGTCTACTGCAAAAATTACTGCACTCGATCTGGCGATCGCGGCGATACCTCACATGCATGCTGAAATTGCGGTTTACATATGACACTAGACCAACGCTTGCGTGTGCCATTGCGTGCAAGCACGGGGGGAAAGGGGGGGGCCTCAATTTTTTTTTTTTTTTTTTTTTTTGCTTTTTTATGTTATTTTGACACCTTTCCTTTAATTTTTTTTTTTTAAATCATTTTTATTGTTATCACAGTGAATTTAGATATCCCCTATGATAGCAATCGGTAGTGACAGGTACTCTTTTTTAAAAAAATTGGGGTCTTTTATACTCTAGATCTCTCCTCTGACCTTAATGTATCTGACCACGCCAAAATTGGTGTGATAAAATACTTTCCCAATTTCCCAATGGCCCTGTTTATTTCTGGCGAAAAAGAAGTCATGAAATGCTCGTAGCCTCCGGCATCTTAGGCCATAGAGATGATTGGAGCCATTCTAATCTTCAATTAGCTCTATGGTTAGATAACTGAACCACCGGCTGCACTCTCGGGTTAACCGGTGGGACAGGAGAGCCCGAGAAAAACCACGGAAGGCTGCGGAAGGCGGCGGTGGGGGGGGGGAGACCCCTCCCACTGCATGTAAAAGCAGTCTAGCGGCCAATTACCTGCTAGGATTGCTTTTACATGTTAGCCGACCGCTGGCTGTAAAAAACGATACCAAGATGATGCCTAAATCTGCAGGCATCATCCTGGTACAACCACTCAAAGTCCAGCAACGTACCAGTACATTGCTGGTCCTTGTTTGGCATATAGGTTTTTTTTTTTCATGCAGCCTGTGGGCTGAACGGAAAAAAAGAGAACCTATCAGAAATCAGCACAGGAATAATGCGTAGTATTACTCATCATTAACCGCCCAAACAACCACCCACTGAATTTAATGATGGGTATACACGACACTATCCACGTATACCAAAATAGGATTTTAACTGCAGTGCTGAAATCAGAAAATCACCACAGCTGCTATCAGCAAAGGTATCCATATATGCTGAGCGCAAACACTGTTTGTGTCAGAATATATAAAATCAATGCATGGTAGCCGACGAGGGACCTGCAAGAGAAACAGGTCACAAAAGAATGAAAAAACAAACAAAGTACATTAAAAAAAAGTACATTAGGAAGAGTAGGACATATAAAATGACTGACACAACAAAAGTTTTTGGATTCTCATCATTAACCGCCCAAACAACCACCCACTGAATTTAATGATGGGTATACACGGCGCTATCCACGTATACCAAAATAAGATTTTAACTGCAGTGCTGAAATCAGAAAATCACCACAGCTGCTATCAGCAAAGGTATCCATATATGCTGAGCGCAAACGCTGTTTGTGTCAGAATATATAAAATCAATGCGTGGTAGCCGACAATTACCTGCAAGAGAAACAGGTCACAAAAGAATGAAAAAACAAACAAAGGACATTGAAAAAAGTATAGTAGGAAGGAGTAGAAGGACATATAAAATTACTGACACCACAACAGTTTTTGGATCCTTTTATTTTACTTTCTAACTGTTCCTTTATTTCTTGATTTGGGAGGGAGTGCGATCTTCTGCAATCTTCTCTTCCAGCTTGGGTCTCTCAAAATGTCGATGGACATCCAACATCCTTCGAGACCCTGTGTTTATGTGCCCTACACTGTGTCGTGCTGTACCCTACACTAATACTCCACTAGTGTATGGTAGCGCTCAAAACATTCCCCGATGCAGAGACCAGGATGGTCAGGACATTTGGGACAATAATAACGGGTGTCACGCCTAAATCCGCGCCTGCTACAGACACGACATCGTCTTTGGGGTCGTATTTGGGTAGGGGTACTCGGGAGGGCATAAGGAAAATGCCTCTCATGCAGCCGGCTCACTGCATCTGGAAGGGGAAGTTGGGCAGGCATGCCTCCTGGGTACAGGTAGGCAAGGATGACCGCTTCCTGGAATTCCCGGAAGGGTCCAGTTCGTCCTGACGCCCTGTATAGGACAAAGGCGTTCAGCATAGCCAATTGGAAAAGGTAAACAGACACTTTTTTGTACCAGCGTCTGGCTTTACGGGCAACTAAATACGGCGCCAAAAGCTGGTCGTTAAGGTCCACCCCTCCCATGTTAAGGTTATATTCGTGGACACAGAGGGGTTTCTCCATAACGCCAGTTGCCGTAGGGATTTGGACTGTCGTGTCTGCGTGAAGGGAGGACAGAACATAAACATCCCGTGTATCCTTCCACTTCACCGCAAGTAATTTGTCCGTTTTCAAGCAGGCTCTCGCCCCCCGACTAAGACGGGAATTTACAAGCCGTTGGGGGAAGCCCCGGCGATTAGGTCGCACGGTGCCACATGCGCCAATTTGTAAATCAAGCAGGTGACTAAATAGTGGCACGCTTGTGTAAAAATTGTCCACGTACAAATGGTACCCCTTTCCGGATAAGGGTGACACCAAGTCCCAAACAATCTTACCGCTGCTCCCTATGTAGTCTGGGCAGTTCGGGGGCTCCACAGTGCTATCTTTTCCCTCATAGACACGGAAATTAACTGTATAGCCTGTGGCCCTGTCACAGAGCTTATACAACTTGACCCCGTATCTGGCACGCTTGCTGGGGAGGTACTGTTTGATAGCAAGACGGCCAGTAAATTTAATCAGGGACTCGTCAATGCAGACAACTTGTTTGGGGGTAAACAAGGCTGCAAACCGCTGATTGAAGTGGTCTATGAGGGGCCGAATTTTGTGGAGCCGATCGTATGCAGGGTCTCCCCGAGGACGACAGATTTCATTGTCGCTGAAATGCATAAATCGCAGAATTTGCTCGTATCTCCCCCTGGACATGGAGGCAGAGTACATGCGCATATGGTGAGCTGGGCTAGTGGACCAATATAGCCGCAATTCACTTTGTTTAGTTATGCCCATGTGGAGGGAAAGGCCCAGAAAGATCTTAAATTCGGAAACCGTTATAGGATTCCAGCCGAATCGTCTGGCAAGGTGCGAATTTGGGTTGGCGGCGATAAATTGTTGAGCATATAAATTTGATTGATCCACAATAGATCTGAAAAGATCTTCCGTGAAGAACAGCTCAAAAAAGTTCAGGGGCGTAAAACCAGCTGTCTCCACGTGGATTCCAGGTTGGGCGGTGAATGGGGGAAGTACTGGCGCTGTAGAATCAGTGGGTTGCCAATTGGGATATGCCAGCGCATCAGGGAGGGCACTATGGGCTCTACGGGCCTGTCTTCGAATACGCGGTGGCTGCGGGCCACTACTTGTGCTAGCCACCGCACCAGCTTCAACTGCACTTAGGGGACTCGCCACGTCACCAGGTCTTACTGCAGTGCTGGTTGTACTAGGTCCAGGTTGTACTAGGCCGCTGGCGCTTGCCAGGTCGCCAGAAGGATGAGCGGCACTAGTACCCACACTCTGCTCCATACGAGCACCCTGCGATTCCTGCATTTCAACAACACCAGAATGGGGTCGGGTACGCCTGGGTCTAACAGGGACCCATCTGTCGTCGGAGCTGTCTGTCAGGGAGCCGCTGCTGTCATCTGGTTCGTATACTGACCCTGATTCTGCCGGTGAGGCTTCCCCATCGCTCTCACCTGACATGGTCATCATACTGTAAATAGCTTCATCACTGTACGAACGTTTAGACATTTTGGTAACTAAATTTACCCGTACAGTGATGCGACTCACAGGTAATAAAAGCACCTGGTTGTCGAAGACTATTTCAAGCGCTACCAAAAAAACTGCTAATGCTAGCAGGGATCAGGCCTGACTCTGCTAACACAGCGGTTTTGTGTCTTGTGTTTTTTGTAAGTGACAGTAATCTATTGATTACTACACTTACCTGGGTGAAAGGGTTAAACGCAGGTGCTGGCCGGAATCAGTGCTGATCGTGCAAACACCGCGTTTTGGGAACCCTAAACTATGGGGGCGCTAGTATAGCTCTGATCAGATCAGATATTGATCTGTTCAAACACTATACTAGAAATGGAAGTGTAGGTGCGTGCGTGCGTGTGTGGTGATCAAGGGGTTACTTCTAAACTATGCGCCGGGGATCTGGGGGGGGGGGTGGCGGGGACCCTAAACCTCCTTTGGGAAAGAAACTAGCTAGCTAGCGCAACCTCAAGTCACAATGACACCAATACAAAATACAGTAAAAACAGTATATTATGTGTGTATTAGTGCTAATGTGACAGAGGGTGTAGGGGTTAACGGGATGTGATCAGGGGGGGATCAGGGGTTTAAATCTTTATTGGAAGGGACTGGCGGGTATCCTAAGGATAAAAGGAACGGTGGCAAGCGCTAAACCTGGTCACAAGTCACACTTATACGGGTATATAGAAAATGCTATATACTGTATACAGTGTGCGTTGTGGCAGGGGGTGTAGGGGTGATCAGGGGGGGATCAGGGGATTAAATCTTTATTGGGCGGGTGGCGGGGACCCTAAACCTCCTTGGGACACAAACTTAGTCGCCTGCGCTAATTCTGATCACAATCACACTAATACAAAAATACAAAAACACAGTATATTACGTTTGTATTAGTGCTGATGTGACAGAGGGTGTAGGGGTTAACTAGCGGTGATCAGGGGGGGGTCAGGGGAGATCAGGGGCTCAAATCTTTATTAGGGGGGGGTGGCGGGTAATTCAAGTGGAAAAAAGGGGGTCGCAAGCGCTAGACCTGACCACAAATCACACTTATACGGGTATATAGCAAAATGCTATATACTGTATACGGTGTGTGTTATGGCAGGGGGTGTAGGGGTGATCAGGGGGGGGTTAGGGGCTTAAATCTTTATTGGGCGGGTGGCGGGGACCCTAAACCTTCTTGGGACAGAAACTTAGTCGCCTGCGCTAATTCTGATCACAATCACACTAATACAAAAATACAATAACACCGTATATTGCGTTTGTATTAGTGCTGATGTGACAGAGGGTGTAGGGGTTAACGGCGGTGATCAGGGGGGGGTCAGGGGAGATCAGTGGGTTAAATCTTTATTAGGGGGGGGTGGGGGGTAATTTGAGTGGAAAAGGGGGGGTCGCAAGGGCTACACCTGTTCACAAATCACACTTATACAGGTATATAGGTATATGCTATATGCTGTATATAGTGTGTGTTGTGTCAGGTGCTGTAGGGGTTAATTGGGGGGGCGATCGGGGGTGAAATGTGCCTATCTAAGTGTGTATGTACGTGCTTGGTGCTGTACTTACAATTAGATGTGCTCTCCTCTCACGCTGGATCCGAAAAGACCGTTGGGAGGGGAGGGCACATCTCCTCTAAGCCTGTGTTTACATTTCACAGGCTTAGAGGGAGATCTGATTGGGCAGGACCGATCAACAGGTCCAGACCAAAAATGATTGGCCTGGACCTGATGACTGATCGGTTCTGAACCCAATCGAGTCATCGGCGGGACCGCGGGTGCGCGCGCGCGCGCGCCAGAGCGGCGAAGGCTAGTGACGTACCGCTACGTCACTCTGCCTGGCCGGGGCTGACCGCCGCAGTATATAGTCGTGCGGCGGTCGGCAACCGGTTAAATTAGATATTTTACTTTTATTAATTGATTCTTTAATTATCGTATGCACTATTTCCAAAAAAAACATAACAAATGTTGCATCAAAATAACTCTTGATGAATTGACGCCAATATTAGATATTTCATATAACTACTGTGAATAAAACATGTGCATGGTTCATATTTTTAAATATTTCAGATATGGCCTATGCATAGTACCAAAATACATTTTTTTTTTGGTAGTATTATAGTTCTTTACTGCATAAAATAAGCATTATACAGTACTCCAACAGACCTTTAGATTTTCCGAAGGGGAAATATTCCCTTTTTGCCACTAGATGATGCTCTTGGTCTTTTACTTGCATGTACATGTCTAATACTTCACAGATGCCAGCTAATTATCTCTATAGATAGGCATGGCATTGTGAGTGACTTTGCTGACACAACCTCTATAGGATTCCATAGGATTTATATACAGTGGGTACGGAAAGTATTCAGACCCCCTTAAATTTTTCACTCTTTGTTATATTGCAGCCATATGCTAAAATCATTTAAGTTCATTCTTCTTCCTCATGAATGTACACATAGCACCCCATACTGACAGAAAAACACAGAATTGTTGACATTGTTGCAGATTTATTAAAAAAGAAAAACTGAAATATCACATGGTCCAAAGTATTCAGACCCTTTGCTGTGACACTCATATATTTAACTCAGGTGCTTTCCATTTCTTCTGATCATCCTTGGGATGGTTCTACACCTTCATTTGAGTCCAGCTGTGTTTGATTATACTGATTGGACTTGATTAGGAAAGCCACACACCTGTCTATATAAGACCTTCCAGATCACAATGCATGTCAGAGCAAATGAGAATCATGAGGTCAAAGGAACTGCCTGAAGAGTTCAGAGACAGAATTGTGGCAAGGCACAGATCTGGCCAAGGTTACAAAAAGATTTCTGCTGCACTTAAGGTTCCTAAGAGCACAGTGGCCTCCATAATCCTCAAATGGAAGACGTTTGGGACGACCAGAACCCTTCCTAGAGCTGGCCGTCCGGCCAAACTGAGCTATCGGGGGAGAAGAGCCTTGGTGAGAGAGGTAAAGAAGAACCCAAAGATCACTGTGGCTGAGCTCCAGAGATGCAGTCAGGAGATGGGAGAAAGTTGTAGAAAGTCAACCATCATTGCAGTCCTCCACCAGTCGGGGCTTTATGGCAGAGTGGCCCGACGGAAGCCTCTCCTCAGTGTAAGACACATGAAAGCCCGCATGGAGTTTGCTAAAAAAACACCTGAAGGACTCCAAGATGGTGAGAAATAAGATTCTCTGGTCTGATGAGACCAAAACAGAACTTTTTGGCCTTAATTCTAAGCGGTATGTGTGGAGAAAACCAGGCACTGCTCATCACCTGTCCAATACAGTCCCAACAGTGAAGCATGGTGGTGGCAGCATCATGCTGTGGGGGTATTTTTCAGCTGCAGGGACAGGACGACTGGTTGCAATCGAGGGAAAGATGAATGCGGCCAAGTACAGGGATATCCTGGACAAAAACCTTCTCCAGAGTGCTCTGGACCTCAGACTGGGCCGAAGGCTTACCTTCCAACAAGACAATGACCCTAAGCACACAGCTAAAATAATGAAGGAGTGGCTTCACAACAACTCCGTGACTGTTCTTGAATGGCCCAGCCAGAGCCCTGACTTAAACCCAATTGAGCATCTCTGGAGAGACCTAAAAATGGCTGTCCACCAACGTTTACCATCCAACCTGACTGAACTGGAGAGGATCTGCAAGGAGGAATAGCAGAGGATCCCCAAATCCAGGTGTGAAAGACTTGTTGCATCTTTCCCAAAAAGACTCCTGGCTGTATTAGATCAAAAGGGGGCTTCTACTAAATACTGAGCAAAGGGTCTGAATACTTTGGACCATGTGATATTTCAGTTTTTCTTTTTTAATAAATCTGCAACAATGTCAACAATTCTGTGTTTTTCTGTCAGTATGGGGTGCTATGTGTACATTCATGAGGAAGAAGAATGAACTTAAATGATTTTAGCAAATGGCTGCAATATAACAAAGAGTGAAAAATGTAAGGGGGTCTGAATACTTTCAGTACCCACTGTATAAAATGCGATCAATTAGCTTGTCATCAAAAGCATGGTTTTTCAAAACAAAAGCATAAAAATTTGTAATACCAGTTCAGAAATCGGAGTGATTTAAAGGATTACCATATCTTATTTGTAAACAAAGTTATTTTATTTTCTCTGTTTAGGCCTTATGCACACTGGGTGTTTGCCCAGTTCTTCTGAACACCTTTCTCCTGGCAGAAGAAAAGCAGCATTATTATTGCGCCTAAAGCCACATTTTGCAAATGCGTTTAGGCGCATCAAGCTTTTTGGCATTTATTCATTCCAACGGCCAAAATAATAATTTATTTTTGAAACTGAAATGAATGAATGCTCAAATGCTAAACGTGTCTAGTTTTTAGGTGCAGTTAGGTGCATTTACACATCTGCATGGGCACATAGGCCAACATAGTGGGGCATTTGGAGGCAGAAAAAAGTCATATGCCATTAAAAGCAGTGTTTTTGATGCCCAGTGTACATAAGGCCTCATATGTCTGTGCGCTAATGTCCACTGTTAATTGGCAGTCAGCATTCAGCAGCAGTCAAAGTGACTGTCAAAAAAATCTAAACATTTATGTTTAAAGGCTCTAATGCAGCGGTGGTCAACTTTTCTCTTATAAGGTACCTCAAATGTGGCCCCCAACATCACCAGAGGACTAAACATAAAATTCAGTGAAAGTACATGAACCTGGATGTTCAAAGCACACCCCTCAACCCTTCACTCCATACAAAGTTTATTCCTCACCCCTTTACTCCATACAAAGCACACCCCTCAACCCTGCCCTCAAGCACACACCTCAACTCTGCCCACCGTACATAGCGAACCCCTCAACCTTGCCCTCCGTACAAAGCGCACCCCTCAACTCTGCACTCCATACACAGGGAACCCTTCACCCCTGCACATTGTATATAGCACACCCCTCAACCCTGCACTCTGTACAAAGCGCACCCATTGACTCTGCATGTCGTACATAGCAAACCCCTCAACCCTACACTCTGTACATTGCGCACTCCTCAACCCTGCACTTCGTACAAAGCACACCCCTCAACTCTGCACTCCGTATATAGCAATCCCCTAAATCCTGAACTCTGTATGCAGTATATCCTTTAACTATGCACTCTTTATGTCGCGCACCCCTCAACCCTGCACTCTGTACATAGCTCACTCTTTAACCCTGCTTTCTGTACATAGCTCACCCTTCAACCCTGCACTCTGTAATGATGCACAATAACCTCTAGCAACCAATCAGTGAGCCGTAATAATATTCAGAAACCTCTAGCAACCAATCAGTGAACAGTAATGATCTTCTGTAATCTCTAGCAACCAATCTGTTAGCAGTATTGATGTGCAGTAACCTCTAACAACCAATCAGTGAGCAGTAATGATGTGCAGTAACCTCTAGCAACCAATTAGTGAGCAGTAGTACTGTGCAGTAACCTCTAGCAACCAACCAGTGAGCAGTAATACTGTGCAGTAACCTCTAGCAACCAATCAGTGAGCAGTAATAATGTGCACCAACCTCTAGCAACCAATCAGTGAGCAGTAAGGATGTGCAGCAACCTCTAGCAACCAATAAGCAAGCAGAAATGATGTGCTGTAACCTCTAGAAACCAGCCATAATGATACACTGTATCTTCAGGCAACCAATTGCAATTGCTGCAGTAAACTGATTTTGAGTCTAGCTGCTATTTATTGTATGTGGGAGGCGGGGACAGGGGGGCAAGAAAATGTTTGCCCAGGGTCAAATCAATCAATATTTAATCAATATTAAAGACGGCCCTGACTGCAGCCATAATAAAAAGATTGATGAAAAACGAATTTATGCAGCGCTAGCTCAAATAAAGTGTAAAGTGCTGTGATATAAATACAATATTCAATATTTTATAAAGTGCACACTGTATGATCAAATATACATAAAAGTGCTATGTGCTAAAAAAATCTCTAAGCAATAACAAATAAATATATAGATAAATATATTAGTGCCCAATAAACAAAATAGGTGGTTGGAAATAGTCCAAATAAATATTCAGTGCTTGAAAAGAGTCCTTAAAGTGATCCAATTAAGGTGCCAAGGTGCCAAATAATTAAGGTGCTTGCAGAGTGATATGGTGCCCCTCAAGGTTCCCCACTCACCAGATTGCAGATAATAATAGACCTTCAGAATTATTGCACATTGCCCGGGATCTTTACAGGACCAGAACTTCTCCTATGTAGCCTTGGAACTTTTTGGGTCAGCTTCCGCTGCCTGGCAATAGGATGGCCAACTTCCACCTTGTCAGCTGCCCAGCTAGCAGTTCGCAGCCTGGCGTTGGTGGTATAGTGGTGAGCATAGCTGCCTTCCAAGCAGTTGACCCGGGTTCGATTCCCGGCCAAAGCAAGGCTGCGAACTGCTAGCTGGGCAGCTGACAAGGTGGAAGTTGGCCATCCTATTGCCAGGCAGCGGAAGCTGACCCAAAAAGTTCCAAGGCTACATAGGAGAAGTTCTGGTGAGTGGGGAACCTTGAGGGGCACCATATCACTCTGCAAGCACCTTAATTATTTGGCACCTTGGCACCTTAATTGGATCACTTTAAGGACTCTTTTCAAGCACTGAATATTTATTTGGACTATTTCCAACCACCTATTTTGTTTATTGGGCACTAATATATTTATCTATATATTTATTTGTTATTGCTTAGAGATTTTTTTAGCACATAGCACTTTTATGTATATTTGATCATACAGTGTGCACTTTATAAAATATTGAATATTGTATTTATATCACAGCACTTTACACTTTATTTGAGCTAGCGCTGCATAAATTCGTTTTTCATCATTTTTCCTAAGACTTTCTTAGTGTCTGCAGCAGCTGCCCATTATTGCATTTATTCTTAAATTTTCACGTTGTGTAGCGCGGGTTTTAATTTTGTTTTTTCACATAATAAAAAGATTGTCCGTGACTGTAGGCATGATACAATAAATACAGCCGACCGGCCGGCGGCTTGTTTTTATATGCGCATATACTCTGCATTTGTGCAAGTGTAATTTTATTTTTTATTAAATCAAATCTGCGGTTTTACACTATGGAGGCATTAATTTCATTTCATATGGTGATGATGATGTATGGTGGCTGTTGAGAGCGGGCACTGGTATCTCTGTCTGGGACCATTGGTTATACTGATTTGATTGAAGGCACAATCTCAACTTTGGGGTTCCTGGATCCACCTGACTGCCTTTCAAGCGACATCAGCAGATTATATAACTGGTGGTGGATACAGCACTTTTGGTGATTCATTTGGATCCACATTCTTCACGGATATTTTGGAAACACTTGGACTTTATGATAGACTCTTTTATTTAGTTTATATTTCAATCACTATTATTATTCACTATTGCAGCCATTTATTTAATTATCTAATTTTGCACTTTGATTACAATATCATTATGGTATTTTTCCCTTAGCGCAGCTTGTTTACATTATTATGATACAATAAATGGTCATAAAAAAAAAAAAAAGATGGTCAGACACTGCAGACATGATACAAGAAATGGTCAGAGACTGTGTCAATAAAAAAAGATGGTCAGGGACTGCAGACACGATACAAGAAATGGGGTTATAACAAAAAAAGATGGTCAGAGACTGCAGACATGATACAAGACATGGGGTTATAATAAAAAAAGATGGTCAGAGACTGCAGACATGATACTAGAAATGGTCAGAGAATGCCACCATAAAAAAAAGATGGTCAGAGACTAAAGACATGATACAAGAAATGGTCAGAGACAGGCCATAATAAAAAATAAGATTGTCAGAGAGTGCAGACATGATACAAGAGATGGTCAGAGAATGCAGACATGTTTCAGGAGACTGCTATGGTCTGTAAACATGCTTCAGGAGTTGTTGAAGACTAGGTACATGCTTTACAAGATACTCATGAAGCATAATAAATAAGGCTGCTAAATTACTACTGTAATAGGGCAATAAGGAAGCACAGATTAGTGTTTGCAAGGGCCCTGAAAACTGCACAAAAACCCCCAAAGCGCTGCATGTGGCCCACGGGCCACAGTAGGGGCACCAGAGCTCTCATGGAAAAAGTGACTGTTTATTACTTGTGTATTTCAATCCATTAAATCTGTGATTTAAATAAATTCCTATTAAATATCAAATTGCTCTTCAAAAAAGACACACATACAAATTACTCACAAACTCTTGTAAAAAGTTACTGAAACTGTGACCTAAAGGTTATATTATCTAATAAATTGTCAATATTCAAGTATATAAAAGATATAACACTGACACCTACAATTCATATATTTGCAGCCAAAACACTTCCCCCTATCTTGGCAGTTTAAATTAAGATATGTTGATTTAGTGGTGGATCCGGTTTTTAGTAGGTGTTTAGGCTTGTTGATATTTTAGTTCAAAGATTGCACACTAAGAAAGATTTGAAAAGGCCAAAGGGGAGGTCCCTGGATTGACAGCAGTAACCTGTAGAGTTTAAAGAGCACCAAATGTATGGTTAAGTGTCCATTTTTTTTTTTTTTTTATGGGAGTAAAAACAATAGCCAGATAGATATGGCTGGCTACCTCTTTTTATGACTATTAAACATTTATCTGGGCACTTAACCATATGTATTGAGTTATTTCTTAAAGTAGAACTATAGGCAAAGTTTTTTTTTTTTTTCATTTTGAAAAGAGTAAGGGATGGTTCTAATCCATCTTCACTTGGTTCAAAACTAAATAAGAACGATTTGCCTTTAGCTTTACTTTAATTTTATCCAGTAGATAGTTTGCCACTGTCAGCAACATTTCTCTGCAGCAATCTGTAATTTCTGTCCCTTCTCAGGAAACACTTTATAGGTATACTTAAAAAGTTTTCTACAACCTCCTGCCTTCCTTAGCTAACACTGTCCTTTTTTTCGTTTTTTTCTCCCTCTATAGAAGGGGTGTCAAACTCATTTTGCATTTCATTGCGGGCCGCATCAGCAGTCGGGTTTCCTCAAAGGGCCGGTGCACTATGTACAGAGTGCAGGGTTCAGGAGTGCATTATGTGCAGAGCTCAGGTCTATGCTATGTACAGAGTGCAGCATTCAGGAGTGCACTACATACAGATTGCAGAGTTCAGGAGAGCGTTACGTTTCCGTCCAGGGTGCGTTATGTAAAGAGTGCAGCATTCAGGGGTGTGCTGTGTACACAGGATTTAGGGATACACTGAGTTTGTAACCCCAACCCCCCCCCCCGCATGAAGCTTCCTCGCATCTTTTTTACCTACCTGGCCCGGCTCTAATATCTCCCTGTGTAGGCAGCTCTACTACCTATGTATTTGCAGGGAGATTGTTCTTTCTCTTAGACTCTAAAGATCTGTCCCCACTGTTCCCTACTCTGACTGCGTCCAGGAATCTGTTAGATCTGGGAGCCGCTGAGGGCAAAGCTGTCCCTTGTACACACAGAAGGCTTCTGCATTAGCAAGTGACAGTAGGGAGTGGGAGAGGAGGGTGAGAGCTGAAGGTGGCAGAGGAATTCCGGCCATGTTCTGAGTGTAAAACAGGGTGTGAGGGCCAAATGACAAGGCCTGGAGAGAAACATTCAGGCCGCGGACCTTGTGTTTAACATACGTGCTCTAGAGCAAAGGGCATATGAAGATAGTTGGAAGACATTACACTGAAATGTATCAATACTTTAATTGCATGGCAGGTGATAACATTTCTAGGCCCCTTCTGAAGTCTTAGCTTCCCTGATGGCAACCATACCTGTTGCTGTCAGAGACAACACTACCTTTGTTGGAAAGAGGAGCTTGACATTTCACAATTCTGTTAGGGGAAAATTGGTGACCAAAACAGTGGAGAAAACCATATGTGGATCAAGCTCTGTACCACTCTGTCCAAAACAAAGAAATTTGTTTTGGATTTTTTTAAATGACCTTCTTAGATAGTTAAATCCTCAATTTTTAATCAAAAAGTCCTTATAATCAAGTATGTCAATAATAAAAATGTTGTGAGATGCTCAAAATAGAAATGTTAATTGTAATTAAAATAGTATCTTATCTGTTGATCTCATAAACACTATATGAATTGCTGTATATCTTGTGCAGGGAGAAACGGGTTGACCCCAGGTAAAAGTGTTCTACACATACTATATGTTATTGTATAATATATTCTAATAGTTGTGATCCTAAAGCTTGGAGAAGGACTAATAGACAGAGAGTAATGTTGACATGTGCAATTTGCTGATATACTCTAACATTTCCAAAGTTGTCTACACAAAGGACTTCAGAACACTTCATTCATTTCGTGAAGTCAGAAATTTAGTTTACATTGCTCTTTAATAAAGTGTAAGCAGGCAGCAGTAAATTAAAGCATAAATGGGAAAGTGAGGTTTCTATGCATCAAAGAGGCTCTTTTTTTCCAGCATGAAGTTACTGAATACTAGAAAAAGAACCTCCTTGATGGCTTTAACCACTACAGCCCCGGAAGATTTTACCCCCTTCCTGACCAGGGCCTATTTTGCGATTCGGCACTGCGTGATTTTAACGGACAATTGCGCGGTCATGCGACGCTGTACCTAAACCAATTTGACATCCGTTTTTACCCACAAACAGAGCTTTCTTTTGGTGGTATTTGATCACCTGTGCGATTTTTTGATCATGCGCTATAAACAAAAAAAGAGCGTCAATTTTGCAAAAATAACAATATTTTTCACATTTTATTTATATGAAATTCCCCCAAAAAAATGTAAAAATCAAAATTTTTTAACATTTTTGGCCAATTTGTTTTATTCTACATATGTTTGGTAAAAAAAAAATCACAAAAAGCGTATTTTGATTGGTTTGCGCAAAAGTTATTGCGTTTACTAACTAAGGGAAAGATTTTTTTAATTTTTGTTGTTTTTTTTTTTTTAACGAGTAATGGGACCGACAGTCCGTTCCCATCCGATTCCCCCATAGAGATGTATGGGGCTCTGACAGCTGTGTCTCCGCACACAGTGTGGAGAACAGCTGTCATTCTCCTGCTCAGCGGGGGATCGGCGGATCGATCCCCCGCTGAGATAAACTGAGTACGTCCGACGAACATCCTGTGTGAAAGAGCCCTAATTGAACAAGCTGAAGTTAGAAGCTGATTGGCTGCCATGCACAGCTGCACCAGATTTTGCACTCTGCAGTTTTAGTAAATCAACTCCTATGATTTTTTTTTACTGGTATGAGCCCAGGTGCATTGTTGTCTATGGAACTATGCACACGGCTGTGTAAAGATCAATAAGGGCTCTTTCACACGGGCGGTCCGATCAGATCCGCCTATCAGTTTTCTAGGCGGATCTGATCGGATCCTCCATGCAGCTCTATGGGGCAGCGGGTGTCAGCGGAGGTATGTAAAATTGCACTGCATTCAGATCTGTTACAAATAATACAACATTCTGTGTATGTGGCATGTGTATACACGTACATCACGTACATAAAAAAAAGTACAGGACAATTTTTCTGCATTAAAAAATGGATCTTTATGCAGGAACTTCTGCTCCTTGCTTAATGATTAGTAAAATATTGACGGTTGTGTTATGGCAATGCAAATGTAGCCTAAAGCCCCGTACACACGTACCGATTGTCGGCCGTAAATATTCGGCCGACGACCGATCAGCCGATTGTAGGCTTGTTAGTATGATGCTTCCGACAGCCGACAGCGCATTTTCGGCCAAACAGAATCTGTCGTGCAGGCATTAAAATTTTTGTTGGCCAACACCAGAACGGCCGATTGTTTGCCAGTCAGTACAGATTTCGGCCGACAGACAGCAGATTAGCAAGACTGGGCATGCTCAGAAAAGAAAAAAGACAAGGAAAGTTAACCATCACATGACATCACTTCTGCAGTCGTCTGTTGTTGGCCGACAAAATTCGTGTGCAGTCTTTTGCAGTTTTCAACAGACACGACAGCCCTGGACAAAAGACGGCCGATCGTTCGCCGACGATCGGTACGTGTGTACGGGGCTCAAGACAGCATTAAGTACAGAGCCATATAATAAAAATGGAGAATTTTACAATTGAGTGCAGTCATTTTCTCACATATACAGTACATATGTACAAATATGCTTGTATATAGCAACAATGGCAATTAGAAGCGGATGACAATTTCTACGAATGTAAACAGATATACATGTTTGTGCTTCTTTATGCAAGGTCTTTACGGAACATTTTACCCAAGTTTTTTTCTGCCAACAATATCCTGCATGTAAATATCACAAAATGATTACGTCCTCATCCCACTTGCCTGGTACATAAACACTTTATGTGGGGTAGATCTGGCAAGTTGCAGTTTTTGCTAAAAGTAATCTACAGAGGGTCTACTTGCTTCTTCATCCTGCACAAAGTTCTCCTCTTAGCCACTTTAAATGTTCATTTTGAAGCAAAAGTACTCCAATTGCAGATGCAATGATTCTCAGTAGGATAGAAATCATTATAAAAATGGACTGTGGAAACATGGGAGATTTTTACTGTCCAGTTTCCCCATTTTTAATTTATTATGCATTGAAACTGACTTTTACAGTTAAACGGAAACTAAAAACTATTATTAAAAAAGAAAAGCAAGCTTACCCTATGTGCAAAGCACGTGTGCTAAAGTATAAAAAAAAAATCATTGGGTACTTGTAAAATGTACATCTAGTGTCTTGTGTTATTTTAACTCAATGCATATCAAATACCATACATTTAATTAAAAACATACAAACTGGGTGGGGAATTCCAGTTACCACATCACTTATGCTGTTTGAAACACATTCCGGCTCCTGGATGGTCTGGGCAACGTAATTTCCCTAAAGTATTTGCAGATAATTCCAGATGCCAGTGGGGCACCAGAAAAGTATAGGTGCAATCATTGTTTATATTTTTATGTGAAACCTAAAGGGTAATTCCACTTTCGTGGGGGAAAAAAAAATAGCAAATAAAGAAAAATAATATAACGTGTACAATTGCGACACAAGTCATATTGTAGTTGAATGTTGTTTTTTTTTTTTTTTTATAAACACTTTATTGAAAGTTTTATAAGCATACAAGTAAGGTTACAAAAAGTGTACAAAAATCCAAGACCAAGTGGTAACAAACAACCTTAGTTAGGACAATAACAGGTACCGAATGACATGTAATATATGGCTAGTAAACAGGTGAAGGTCAGTTGGGGAAAACACAAAAGTGAACAGCGAGAAGAGACCCAGGAATAGGGCAAGTTGTGCATGGAAAGCAGCGCTCGAGTACCAGTAAGTGTCTGAACTGAATGCTATAGTTCTCCCATTAGAAAAGTGAACCCCCTCGGCCGGGTCACGGTCGAGAAGCGGGTCCTGCAAATGAAACCAGGGGGGCCCCCCGGGCACACGATCGGGGGGTCGGGCACCCCCAAGGGGAGCACACTGTGCCCAAGACCCCCGAGCATGCACCAGAGGAGGTTGGATGAGGACCAGATTAGGGGCACAATGAGCGGGGAGGGGGGGTTATGCCGATAATTAAGCCGGGGAGAGCTGGTACACAGGTAAGGACAAATGGTAAACTGGTATCTCCTCTTACACAGGTACTACGATGTTACAGGAGGTAAGGGAGAGGTAGAAGGGGAGGACGTTGGGATAAGGATGACGAAACAAGGACAATACACTGGGAAAGGAGGAGAAAGAGAAGAGAGAAGAAAAAAAAAGGGGGGGGAAGAGGAAAAGGGAAAGGAAGAAGTAGAAAGAGAAGAGAAAAAAAAAAGGAGGGGGGGGAGAACATTGAGGGCCCGCCACATCCATGGCGAAAAGAAGGGAACGCAGCCAATTAGCCTATTTAGCCTGAAGCTCCCATTAATTCGCCATATTTGGAGGAAAGGGAAAAATGAAGCGACGTGGCCCACGTGGTGTAAAATTTGTCAGGGGAGTCGTGGGTTTGGTGGGTCAGGTCTTCCATCTCCGCCACCCTCTTCACTCTACGGAGCCAGTCCGCAACAGTGGGAGGGGAGGGAGAGAGCCAGCGACAAGGGACGCACATTCTCGCAGCATTAATGAGGTGTAGGGTCAACGATTGTTTGTAAGCTTTTTGAGGTATAGACGTGTGATGGAGGAGGTATTGAGCTGGGGAGAAGGCAGGGGAGTAGGTTGTGATGTACTTGATAAGAGAATGGACCTCCTGCCATAAGGGTTTCATAAGGGGACATTCCCACCAGATGTGGAGTAAAGTACCGGTGTGACTATTACACCGCCAGCACATAGGGGAGGCTGCAGATGAAAACTTGTGTAGGGTATCGGGGGTCCTGTACCATTTGGAGAAGAGTTTAAAGCCACTTTCTTGCACAAATACATTTCTGGAGTCCTTATGCATGTGTGTGAAGATTCTATCCCAGTCTTTGCCACTAAGAGAGATGTCAAGGTCCTTTTTCCAACGTTCGCAGATATGAGTGATCCTAGGGGGAAGCCTTGGCGATAGGAGGGTGTATAAGCAAGAGATCAAATGTCGCTGGGGCGACGTACGGGTGCAAAGGTCCTCTAGGGGGGTAGCGTCCCTATGCCAGGCATTGAGGTCCTCGGTGTGTAGTAGGAAGTCTCTAATCTGCAAGTAGTTGAAGAAGGGGATTTTGCATTTGGGAAATCTCCTGGAAAGATCCGAGTGTGTAAGTAGGGAGCCACCCCGAAAAAAGTGAACCGCCCTATGCGGGACGTCCGACAAGGGTACAAGCGGATCAAGGCGAACCACACCCGGAATAAAGTCCGGGTTGTGGCAAAGGGGGACCATCGGGCCCGGTCTCGAAGATATGTCCAGAGTCTTACAGAGCTGGCAAAAAATTAGTAGAGTAGGGTGCGTGAGAGGGTGTTTCGCGCACGTCGCCAGAGTGGAGTCGGGGCTAGACCACGGGAGGAAGTGAATGGGGTAAGGGGACATAGAGTCTTCGTGGTTCACCCAGTCCTTCGTAAGGCGACCATTGTGCCAGTCCACAATCCTAGACAAGTGACAGGCCCAGTAGTATCTTTGTAAGTGAGGTAGGCCAAGCCCCCCGGACGATTTCGGCGCGGTTAGGAGATCCCAAGACAACCTAGGGCGCTTAGAGCGCCAAATAAAGGCGGAGCATATCCGTCGATAAGTTTTAAAAAACACAGGGGGGATCTTGATGGGAATCGTTTGAAGGACATATAGCAGCCTGGGGAGGATATTCATTTTTATGATGGCCATTCTACCGAACCACGAGAAGGACCCGCGCTCCCATTTAGTCAAATCAGACTTAACGGCCGCAAGTATGGGGGTGAAGTTCTTTGCGTATAAGTCTGAAAGCTTGGCAGGGATCTGGATACCCAAATAGGTGATGGCCTGAGACTCCCACCGGAAAGGGAAGTTGTGTTGGCAGAGAGATAAAAGGTGCGACGGTAAATTGTAGTTGAATGTTATTAAACCTTTTTTAATCTGCAGCTCTGTAATTGTCTGAAAATGCAATGCAATATGTCCACCTGGAGGTGTTCTGTACAAAGAATGTGTACTAAACACACCCCAGAAACATAATTTCCTGTTTGTGTGGTTGGCTCACCAATTTTCTCAGAAGTCTACCTAAGATACAAGTCAGATTTCAGGCATCCCCTGCAACAAAAATGTCATTTTTGGTGAGATACTTCAGATAGGAACACATGTAAAGGGATGCAGGCCCAGCAGATTTCCTCATTAGTGCTCTGCAGGTGCACAGCTGACTGATGATTATGAAACCACTCTCATTAGACCCACTCAGCACAGAGGCACAGAGGAACAAACAGTGATTTCTTCAGAATAACAAAAGGTAGGGATCTGCAACAAAGTCAGCAAAAGTGGAGTTACTCTTTAACCACTTTCCACTTTATAAACATCCTTGGATGTGAAGAGTGATATCTCTGTCATGGCTGCAGCTGCAGCAATGATCGAGGTATCATTTTGTTGGGCCAATGATTCAGCACAAAGTAAAAGTAATCCAAGTGGCTAACTTTTACAGGCGGTAGAAGATTACAGAGCCTGGCAAGGATGCGACCACCGGCATCTAGCTTTAGGCACACAGTGTCACAGTGAGAGGGACGGATGGTATTTCTCCCACATCAGAAACAGGAAGCGCTGAGCCCTGTTTCGGTTCTTTGTTTACCGCGCCATTACCGGCCAGGGAAGCAGCCAATCACACTGATCTGTGACTTTTTCCCCCAAATTTGCATTTGAAAAAAAAAATCTGCAATGCCCATCTTTTTATTCTCTAGGGCCTCTGCTAAAAAAATATATTTATATAATGTTTGGGGGTTCTAAGTAATTTTCTAGCAAAAAAATTATGTTTTTTACATGCAAGAGAGGAATGCCAGAATTGGCCCGGACTGGAAGTAGTTAATAATCTACTACACTATGATGGCTGCCAAGTTTGGTTGTTTTGAATGCTGTCAGTTTTTTGAATTTCCCGCCGAGTACCCGGAAGTGATGTCATGACATCACTTCCGGGTTTTTTACATGGAGACCCGATCAGAGCCAAATGCGACTTTGATCGGGTCTTCTCTTTGGTGGCCATGGAGGTAGGATGCCCGGGTCTCCCGATGGGACGGGAGACCCGGGTGAGTTGTGGAAGGCGGCGGGAGGGGGTAGACGTCCACTCCTGCTCCTTGTAATGACAGCTGAGCAGCTTCTCAGCCGCATTGGTTGTAATTACAAGACAGCCAACCGTTGTCTATGAACGCCAGTACCTGGGTGATGCCTCTAGCTGCAGGCATCACTCCGGTGCAGCACTTTCCCTAAATATCGGCAATATCGGTAACCACAGGGGCCGATTCTGATATATCGGGGAAAGTGCATATCGCCCCCCAATATACCGGTGGTGCCGTTAATAGGTCGAGCCCTAGTAGATATATATATATATATATAAATATATATATTTATATATACAGTAGCTCATAAAAGTGAGCACACCCCTCACATTTTTGTAAATATTTTATTATATCTTTTCATGTGACAACACTGAAAAAATTACACTGCTACAATGTAAAGTAGTGAGTGTTCAGCTTGTATAACAGTGTAAATTTGCTGTCTGCTCAAAATAACTCAACACACAGCCATTAATGTCTAAACTGCTGGCAACAAAAGTGAGTGCACCCCTAAGTGACAATATCCAAATTGGGCCCAAAGTGTCAATATTTTGTGTGGCCATCATTATTTTCCAGCACTGCTTTAATCCTCTTGGGCATGGAGTTCACCAGAGCTTCACAGGTTGCCACTGGAGTCCTCTTCCACTCCTCCATAATAACATCACGGAGCTAGTGGATGTTAGAAACCTTGCACTTCTCCACCTTCCGTTTGAGGATGCCCCACAGATGCTTAATAAGGTTTGGGTCTGGAAACATGCTTGGCCAGTCCATCACCTTTACCCTCAGCTTCTTTAGCAAGGCAGTGGTCGTCTTGGAGGTGTGTTTGGGGTTGTTATCCTGTTGGAATACTGCCCTGCAGCCCAGTCTCCGAAGGGAGGGGATCATGCTCTGCTTCAGTATGTCACAGTACATGTTAGCATTCATGGTTCCCTCAATGAACTGTAGCTCCCCAGTGTCGGCAGCATTTATGCAGCCCCAGACCATGACACTCCAACCATCATGCTTGACCGTAGGCAGGACACACTTTGTACTCCTCACCTGGTTGCCACCACACATGCTTGACACCATCTGAATCAAATAAGTTTGTCTTGGTCTCATCAGACCACAGGACATGGTTCCAGTAATCCATATCCTTAGTCTGCTTGTCTTCAGAAAACTGTTTGCAGGCTTTCTTGTGCATCATCTTTAGAAGAGGCTTCCTTCTGGGATGACAGCCATGAAGACCAATTTGCTGCAGTGTGGGGCGTATGGTCTGAGCACTGACACACTGACCCATCACCCCTTTAACCTCTGCAGCAATTCTGGCAGCACTCATACGTCTATTTTCCAAAGACAACCTCTTGATATGACTCTGAGCATGTGCACTCAACTTCTTTGTTTACCATGGGGAGCCCTGTTCTGAGCGGAACCTGTCCTGTTAAACTGCTGTATAGTCTATGGCCACAGTGCCGCAGCTCAGTTTCAGGGTCTTGGCAATCTTCTTATAGCCTAGGTCAGGGGTATTGAATTAGAATTCATGGAGGTCCAATTAGTAAAATTTTCTTCCAGATTGCATTTTTGTGTGAAGACTGGGATTCTTTACATCACAGCCCAGGTGTGCAGGCACGACAGCCTGTTCATTTGAATGGGCTGCTGTGTCTGCGTTTTCTGCTCTGAGAAAGCACTGGCACCTTTTTAAAAATGCAGTCGCATGGAAACTGCATGGTGCTTTTGCACCATGCAATTTCCATGTGCGGGAAACCACACCTTGTATTTCATTGCGTTTAAGAGTCAATGGTACCCCTGCACATTTTCTGTGCAGCTGCTTATCCCCGTTCACATCATCCCCACCACAACACTGTCCCCCTTCACATCACTACCCCCCAAACACAGCACTGTCCCCCTTCACATCGCCACCCACCACAAACAACACTGTCCCCCTTCACATCACCAACCACCATACACAGCACTGTCCCCCTTCACATCACCACCCCCCACACACAGCACTGTCCCCCTTTACATCACCACCCACCACACACAGCACTGTCCCCCTTCACATCACCACCCACCACAAACAGCACTGTCCCCCTTCACATCACCAACCACCATACACAGCACTGTCCCCCTTCACATCACCAACCACCACACACAGCACTGCCCCCCTTCCCATCACTACCCCCCACACACAGCACTGTCCCCCTTTACATCACCACCCACCACACACAACACTGTCCCCCTTCACATCACCACCCACCACACACAGCACTGTCCCCCTTCACATCACCACCCCCCCACACACAGCACTGTCCCCCTTTGAATCACCACCCACCACACACAGCACTGTCCCCCTTTACATCACCACCTACCACACACAACACTGTCCCTCTTCACATCACTACCCACCACACACAGCACTGTTCCCCTTTACATCACCACCCACCACACACAGCACTGTCCCCTTCACATCACCACCCCCAACACACAGCACTGTCCTCCTTCACATCACCTCCCCCTTCACATTACCAGCCCCCACACACAGCACTGTCCCCCTTCACATCCCCACCCACCACACACAGCATTGTCCCCCTTCACATCCCCACCCACCACACACAGCATTGTTCCCCTTCACATCACCAACCACCACACACAGTATTGTTCCCCTTCACATCCCCTCCCCTTTACATCACCATCCACCACACACAACACTGTCCCCTTCACATCACCACCCCCAACACACAGCACTGTCCCCCTTCACATCACCTCCCCCTTCATCTCGCCAGCCCCACACACAGCACTGTCCCCCTTCACATCCCCACCCACCACACACAGCATTGTTCCCCTTCACATCACCAACCACCACACACAGCATTGTTCCCCTTCACATCACCAACCACCACACACAGCATTGTTCCCCTTTACATCACCACCCACCACACACAGCACTGTCCCCCTTTACATCACCACCCCCCCCCACACAGCACTGTCTCCCTTTACATCACCACCCCCCCACACAGCCCTGTCCCCCTTTACATCACCACCCCCAACACACAGCACTGTCCCCCTTCACATCACTTCCCCCTTCACATCATCAGCCCCCACACACAGCACTGTCCCCCTTCACATCCCCACCCACCACACACAGCATTGTTCCCCTTCACATCACCAACCACCACACACAGCATTGTTCCCCTTCACATCACCACACACAGCACTATCCCCCTTCACATCCCCTCCCCTTTACATCACCACCCCCCACACACAGTACTGTCCCCCTTCACATCCCCACCCACCACACACAGCATTGTCCCCCTTCACATCCCCACCCACCACACACAGCATTGTTCCCCTTCACATCACCAACCACCACACACAGCATTGTTCCCCTTCACATCACCAACCACCACACACAGCACTATCCCCCTTCACATCCCCTCCCCTTTACATCACCCCCCCCACACACAGTACTGTCCCCCTTCACATCCCCACCCACCACACACAGCATTGTTCCCCTTCACATCACCAACCACCACACACAGCATTGTTACCCTTTACATCACCACCCACCACACACAGCACTGTCCCCCTTCACATCACCACCCCCCACACACAGCACTGTCCCCCTTTACATCACCTCCCCCTTCACATCACCACCCCCCACACACAGCACTGTTCCCCTTTACATCACCACCCACCATACCAGTGGCGGCCTGTGCATAGGGGGCGCCGCCCCCCCCTAAAAAAAGGAAAAAAAATTACAAAAAGAAAAATAAAGTTTAAAAAAAAATCGCGTTCGCTGGGCTGTGGTGGCTATGGGGGGGGGGGGGGGTTTACAACCCAGAAGAGGCGCCGATTGGCTGCCTTCTGGGGGCGTAACCTGGGCACAAGTCATTGCGCTAGGACACCCCCACTTTCGTGATATCCTGGCTGTGATTGGTCCAGTCTCCAGCCTGGACCAATCATCATCCAGGACATCCGATTGTGACCCCGCTGATGTCGCAATGGGGGCGGTGCCGGGGCGTGCATCAGTCACTCACCTTCACCGCCCGGTCAGCTTCCCGCCGCCAAAGAGGAGTCCAGTCCGGAGAAGAAGCCGGTGCCGCGTCACCTTCCCGCCGCCCGCCGCAGAAGAGGCAGAGAGGGAGAAGCGCCGCTCACCTTCCCGCTGCCGAACGAAGAAGAGGAGAGGGAGAAGCCGCCGTGACTCACAGGTAAGTGCACTGCTCTCAGTCGGGCACGCACGCATAGCTCTGCATTGGGGACATGTATACTGGTGGTCACTGGAGGCACGCACGCATAGCTCTGCATTGGGGACATGTATACTGGTGGTCACTGGCTGCACTGGAGGCACGCACGCATAGCTCTGCTTTGGGGACATGTATACTGGTGGTCACTGGCTGCACTGGAGGCACGCACGCATAGCTCTGCATTGGGGACATGTATACTGGTGGTCACTGGCTGCACTGGAGGCACGCACGCATAGCTCTGCATTGGGGACATGTATACTGGTGGTCACTGGAGGCACGCACGCATAGCTCTGCATTGGGGACATGTATACTGGTGGTCACTGCACTGGAGGCACGCATGCATAGCTCTGCATTGGGGACATGTATACTGGTGGTCACTGCACTGGAGGCACGCACGCATAGCTCTGCATTGGGGACATGTACACTGGTGATCACTGCACTGGAGGCGCGCACGCATAGCTCTGCATTGGGGACATGTATACTGGTGGTCACTGCATTGGAGGCACGCACGCATAGCTCTGCATTGGGGACATGTATACTGGTGGTCACTGCACTGGAGGCACGCACGCATAGCTCTGCATTGGGGACATGTATACTGGTGGTCACTGGCTGCACTGGAGGCACGCACGCATAGCTCTGCATTGAGGACATGTATACTGGTGGTCACTGGAGGCACGCACGCATAGCTCTGCATTGGGGACATGTATACTGGTGGTCACTGCACTGGAGGCACGCACGCATAGCTCTGCATTGGGGACATGTATACTGGTGGTCACTGCACTGGAGGCACGCATGCATAGCTCTGCATTGGGGACATGTACACTGGTGGTCACTGCACTGGACGCACGCATAGCTCTGCATTGGGGACATGTATACTGGTGGTCACTGCACTGGACGCACGCATAGCTCTGCATTGGGGACATGTATACTGGTGGTCACTGCACTGGAGGCACGCACGCATAGCTCTGCATTGGGGACATGTACGCTGGTGGTCACTGCATTGGAGGCACGCACGCATAGCTCTGCATTGGGGACATGTATGCTGGTGGTCACTGCATTGGAGGCACGCATGCATATCTCTGCATTGGGGAGGGGACATGTACACTGGTGGTCACTGCATTGGAGGCACGCACGCATAGCTCTGCATTGGGGACATGTATACTGGTCACTGCATTGGGGACATGTATGCTGGTCACTACATTGAAAGGGGGCATTTATACTGGTCACTATATTGAAGGGGGCATGTACTGTGGGGTTTGTGCTAGGGGCCTGTACTGTGGGGTTTATGCTAGAGGGCCTGTACTGTGGGGTTTGTGCTTGAGTTGTTTGTGCGGGGTTTGTGCTTGAGGGGTTTGTGCTGGGGGGGTCTGTACTGTGGGGTTTGTGCCACTCTCAGTCCATGTATCCCATAATAGGATGTCTCTCACAGTATATCCCATAATAGGGCCCCTGCTCCCTATTATGGGATATACTAGTACTGATGGACCCCTTAATATGTGATATATTGGGAGAATTGGTTCACACAAGCAAAATACAGGGGACAAAATGGGTGGAGTCTATACGGGGTGGGGCTTCTGATAAATGGGAGGGGTAAAAATGGAAGGGCGGGGTCTTGCGCCCCCCCATCTTAAAACTTCACCAGCCGCCACTGCACCACACACAGCACTGCCCCCCTTCACATCACCACCCACCACCCACAGCACTGTCCCCATTCACATATCACCCCCACAGCACTGCCCTTTTCACACACCCTACCCCACAGCACTGCCTCCCTTCACATATCACCCTTGCAGCACTGCCCCTTCAAATCCCCCCCCTGGCACTGCCCCATTTACGTCCACCCACAGCACCGCCCCCTTCAAATCCCCCCACAGCACTGCCCCCTTTACATCCCCCCACAGCACTGCCCCTTCTTATCCCCCCCAAAACAGCACTGCCCCCTGTACCTCCCCCCACAGCACTGCCAGCTTCATATCCCCCCAACAGCACTGCCCCCTTCACCTCCCCCCGCAGCACTGACCTCTTCACATATCCCCCCCAACAGCACTGTCCCTCTCACATCCCCCCTCCCACAGCCCCTTCACCTCCCCCTTCACATATCTCTCCCAAAGCACTGCCCCTATCACATCCCCCTCACAGCACTGTCTCCCTTTACATCACCCCCTCCCCCACACACACCACTGCCCCCTTAACATATCACCCCCACAGCACTGCCCCTTTCACCCCCCACAGCACTGTCCCCCTTTACACCACCCCCACACACAAACACAGCACTGCCCTGTTAACACACACCTCCATAGCACTGTCCCTTCACCTCCCCCCCCACAGCACTGCTTCTTTCATACACACACCCCCCCACAGCACTGTCCCCTTTTACATCACCCCTCCCCCCATACACACACACACACACACATACACAGCACTGCCCTCTTAACATATCAACCCCACAGCACTGCCCCTTCACCTCCCCCCATAGCACTGGCCCCTTCAAATCACCCCCACAGCATTGCTCCCCTTTACATCAATCCCCACACACCCCACTACCCCCCTGTACATGACCCGTGCTCCCCATCCTGCACAGCTATGTCCTTCCTTCACTCTCCTACCTTACACAGAGCGGAGAGCAGGAGGCAGGACAGTCCTGAACCGAAGGCAGAGGAATAGCAGCACCGCATAGAGAGAGGCAGTCGACTGTGTGACTCCCAGCCAATCACCTCCCGCCTCCCAGCAGCCAATCACCTCCCGCCTCCCAGCAGCCAATCACCTCCTGGCCAAACGTGAAAAGTTCATTCAGGCAGCTGCCTCTCTCCATGCAATGCTGGTCCTGCCCCCAGTCCAGAACCGTCCCGCCTCTGGCCGTCCGCCCTGCTCTGCTAATGACAGCGGCAGAGGCTAGGAAGAAAAGCAGCAGCCAAATGGCGTGATCGCGGCGGTCCAGATAGAGCAGTAGCTCAGACCAGACGTGAACCGCGGACCCCCATTTAGTGATGCCAGGCCATCTTTATGTAGAGCAACAATGCTTTTTTTGAGATCCTCAGAGAGTTCTTTACCATGAGGTGCCATGTTGAACTTCCAGTGACCAGTATGAGAAAGTGAGAGCGATAACACCAAATTTATCACACCTGCTTCCCATTCACACCTGAGACCTTGTAACACTAATGAGTCACATGACATCGGGGAGGGAAAATGCCTAATTGGGCCCAATTTGGAAATTTTCACTTAGGGGTACTCACTATTGTTGCCAGCGGTTTAGACAATAATGACTGTGTGTTGAGTTATTTTGAGGGGACAGCAAATTTACTTTTGTTTAATTTTGTTATACAAGCTGTACACTCTCTACTTTACATTGTAGCTGAGGGTAATTTCTTCAGTGTTGTCACATGAAAAGATATAATAAAATATTTACAAAAATGTGAGGGGTGTACTCACTTTTGTGAGATACTGTATATATATGTGTGTGTATGTGTGTGTGTGTGTGTGTGTGTGTGTGTATGTGCCTGTCAATTTGTATGTATGCGTGTGTGTCTGTATATATGTGTATGTGTGTGTATGTCTGTGTACCTCTGTGTGTGTGTCTTTGTAAATCCAGGAAGTGAACTGGCAGCAGCTTCAGCTGCCCTCAGTTAAAATGGCTGCAGCCAAACTTAGTGGAGGGAGATTTCTGCAGCATATTTGGCAAGTACAGAATCTCAGTATATATAAAATAATATTGAATGAAGAAATGGGTAATGGTGCTGCCTGTATTAAAGTGCTGATATATAAATAAATAAATGGGTGCACTATAAAATGTAATAAATGTAAAAAAAAAAAATATATAGTGTACAATGAATCAGTGTGGCAAATCAATATGCACAATAGAAATATAAAATCAACGTATCAAAAAATATAATAATAAATAAATAGGTGATAAAAGTGCACTTAGAGTGACAAGGTGAATATAAATATATATATGCACACAAGTGATGAATCAATAAATAAATAAATATAATAGTGAAAATAAAGTGACAGTGACACAAAGTGCTGGGAATATTGTACTATAAATAAGATACGAATGGTGATTGGGAAAATAAATATATAAATGTATAAATGTGACCAACTATGGTGCAATAAAGTGCACAGAAAGTAATTAACGATTATATTATAGTGCCTGGCAGGGATAAAGTCCTAATAGCAACTATGGGACCAGTGCTATATGGATAAAAGGAGGAAATTAGTCCATAACTTGATAGGTGCCCACACAGATAATAAATCTTACAAAGACCTTGTGGTGGGTGACTGGCGAGGTGTAGGGTGAACCCTAAGGAAGAAAGACCTACTAACCAGATATACCCACCCCACACAGGGGTATAGAGCGGGTATTAGGATGTAATTGGCGCTCTTTTTCGTAGTCTCCTGATTCCCTTCTGTAGTGGGAGGGAGGGGGTTTTTTGTTGCGGGGCGTCCCTGGGGGTCCAGGGTGTCCCAAACAGAAAGGCAGACTCATATGGTCCTCTCCTATCAGGGTGGTGGAATATCCGATGGTCCGTGGGTGATTATGAAGAAGAGATGACTAATCAGAACCAGATGCTGTCTAGATTATAGGACAGCAAACGAGTGTTATGCGACCAATCTCAGGATTTCCAGGGTATCAGTCCAGTCAGCAACCTCCAGCCTCATGGGTAACTTCCAGTGCGGTTACCCATGAGGCCGGAGGTTGCTGACATTTTATAGTGCACTCATTTATTTATTTATATAGCAGCACTTTAATACAGGCAGCGCCATTACCCATTTCTTCATTTAATATTTTATATAGTCTTTGGGCTGTAGTTCAGGGTAGGCTGCAGCCTATTTACACTTACACTTAGTTCACTTCCTAATATAAAATAATATGCAAAGTGGTTGGAGGCACGCTTCAGAATTGTGAGCAGACTGAATTTCCTATTTGATTTAATGTATGATGTTTGATGTTTGATTTGCATTGCATACCTTAAATAACACAACATACCCGCCTTATCATTATCCTTTGCGCAGGTAATCCAGTTAGTACATTTGACACAAAAAATTGGCAGTGTTTTGAGAGTTCTCTAATTTATACCTTCTGATGAAACGCCTGCACATATTAATGGGCATATGAGTTTGTAGTTGCTTGGTGGGAAGCCCACACGATTGAGGCAATCCAGCCATTGGGATACCACCCCATATGCTTTTAGGAGGAATGTGCCATAATACTTTTTTAACTAAAATACTCTAGATAAGTATAAAGTGATGACAATGCAAATTCTTAATTACTTACTCATCTCTATTACTAATTGTAGTACATCATTCATATTTATAACATAATACGGTTGCATGATGGCCACAATATATACACACAAGAGAATGCTGGAGAAAACAGTAGCACTTTCACATTGTAATAAAGAAGTCATAAAATTAGTAATGACAACAATAAATATATGACATACCTGTACCCTGAAATTTTCATCCTGGGAATGAAGACAGTCCTTTCTGAAGCACATGTCCAATAACAGTACCTTAATTTAATGTATCTAATGTTCCCACTGTAATTTAAAGGGACTTTCATTTAAATAATCTAGACCTTAAATACTCAAATGCAATATAACAGGAGAGTTCTCTCCCACAGACCTTTGGCAGCTGTTCAGTGAGTGCTGTCAAGTTCTTTATGAAACTTGACAGGGGCATATCACTGCCAGTTAGCAGGGCTGGCACCACCATAAGGCAGCTCAGGCAGCCGCCTGAGGGTGCCAGGGGGGCGGGGGCGGTAAAAAAGTCACATACCTCCTGGATTCGCAGGGAATGCTGGAGCACTGGGTTCCAGCCAGTTGCCTGGCAGGAGCGCGCTAGTGTGGGCACCAGTGTCAGCTGCCCCGCAGCTTGTGCAGGGTGTTTGGTGTCTCACATGCTGTGATCTCCACTCTGCATGGCACCCGGCATCTCTCCCCATCCACCGGCCGCCTTTCACAGAGCGGACTAAAGCCGCAGTCTCCTCCTCCTCGGCTGTGATGTATTCCGTACTCAGACAGAAGGAGCCAGGGAGGAGGAGAGACATCACTAAGCATACTCCGTGCTAATCTGAGGTTTATGCTATATTACACACAATACAATATAGATGACACTTGGGGGCACAGCAGGGGGGTGAGGGAGACAACCTGTAATAAATACTTGAAGTGATTTGGGGGGGCTATGAGGATACTGTATGTCCTAGGGGGCATTTTGAGAGGAGAGAGGACTTGTGCAGATTATTAGCATGCATAAAGAAAGGGATGTATTCCAGAGATAGGGAACTGGGCAGTGGACTGGTGCTGGTGTGGGGGACTGGGGGGGGGGGGATTTGTGCTGAGAGGAGAGTTGTTTTGGAAAGGGGTATTTGGGGGAGAGAATATGTGCTGTAAATGAGGAAAAGATTTACACTGGGAGAAAGATCTGTGTTAGAAGAGGGATTGGGGTGGGGGGGATTTTTTTTCTGGGAGAAGAAATTTGGGGGGATTTGTTGTGCTTGGAAGGGGGGTGGGGGGGAGAGGATTTGTGCTGGGGGGATTTGGAGAGCGGGAATTGGGTAAGAGAGGATTTGTCCTAGAATGGGGGGTTATGCTGGGAGGGAGGATTTGGGGGGGAGGAAGAGGATTGATTCTGAGAGGGGTATTGGAGGGAAGGAGGATTGG
Source organism: Pelophylax lessonae (assembly GCF_965119305.1). Lineage (NCBI taxonomy): Eukaryota > Metazoa > Chordata > Amphibia > Anura > Ranidae > Pelophylax > Pelophylax lessonae. Next base: position 510,629,290 of record NC_138769.1, read on the forward strand.
TGTTAGGAGGGGAATTGAGGGTTGTGGAGATAAGTGCTAGGATGGGGAAGAAGGGGGGATTGTGCTGGGACTGGGGATTTGGGGAGGTGGAGGAGGAGGGAAGCGTACAAATTAGTGCTGGTTTTTGTTTTTTGGAGGGGAGGGAGTGGGGATATTTGCTGAAAGGGTGAGGTTAGGGGGGATTTTATACTCTCCTTACCACTACACTCCGGTCCTCTGCACTCTGTGCATTACACACTCCTGTCCCCTGCATTCTGTGCATTACTCCCCTGTCCCCTGCATTCTGTGCATTATTTTCTCAAGGGCCGTGTTCTGTGTGTCATGTATTCCTAAACCTGGCACTGACTACAGCTTTCTGTGTGTTACATACCCCTGATCCTTGAACACATTGCATTACACACCCCTGCATTCGGTGTTATGCATCCTAAACCCGACACTAACTGCAGCACCCTGTGCATTGCACATCTCCCACCCTCGCCTTACACATGCCTGCACTATATGCACAATACTGTAAATTTTGTACTTCTCACCAAAGTCTTCATTGTCTTAACAGTTGCTGGTTGCTATGCAGTCCCTGACTATTTTAATGAAGTTCTTCTTATTTTTGTGATGATTGTGCTGGAGTTTATATGTATTTGTCAGACTCATAGCAGTGGAAGCATATTTTTTAGGTACAAGGAAGCCCAGCTTTTGTTTAACCACGCTCTTAAGCTACGTGTGCCACAGGTCACTTCCTCCCTGAAGTGTCCCTCATTCTGAAGTTCAAAAGTTGGAAGGAATGCAGGTGGCAGGTGGGGGGCACCAAAATGAACCTTCGCCTGTGTAGACAAAAATCCTTGCACTGGCTCTGCCAGTTAGACTAACTGAGATACAAATTAATGAGTAGAAGAAAAACTATTATTTCAAGTAATAAATATTATGATCAAGTTGTACCTGCTCAGGTTGTAATAACTGTTGGGTTGTAATGGCGTAGTAAAGTGATCATGATGGTTCCTGTCAGTATAACCAAAATAATTCAACTCAGATTACAGGAGCAATGATTTGTGTGGAAGTGTATGCAGTAATATGGGTATATCGCATGCCATGTGACCAAATAACACATATATACCATATAAAGTCTTCTTTATTACTATTGTATACAATATTCTTTTATTATTTTTAGTGACCTTGTTTAAAAAAAAGTTACTCTGTAGGCAAATTATACTCTCTCTATGTAATTTACATCTGTGGGCCTTCCAACTTGCTTCCTTAGGTTTACCTGTATGCATAAATACCACTATGTAAGTAAGTCCAGAGGTTGCTCTCAATAGCTAGAAGGAATGAAATGGGAAATGCAAGATAGAAGATAGAAGACTGGAGACCTGTCACATGTGACCACAGATTTAGCTGAGAAAAAGGGGCATTTAGATGAGTTTATAATTGCTGCAGTGAATAATTAAGAGTGGAGCAGGGATATTGTATTGGTTTGAGCACAGCTTTAGCGTTAGCGGGGGAACACATAGATATGGAAACACCTTGACTGCTTTCAGGGCAGGGGTGTCAAACTCAATTTAATTGCGGACCACATCAGCATTAGGGTTGACCTCAAAGGGCCAGTTGAATCTGTAAGACTATATAAATGTATCTACTCTTTTATAATTACCTCTGCATTCGAATATTACTGGTTTTATTAATACCTTAAGACTTAAGCTGTGAAGGACAGGTAAAGGCTAGCACAGTGCCCACACTTACTCCTGTAGCAGATGATGGAAGTCTGGGAAAAAGGGTCTTACACTGCTCATATCATCCACAAGAAACTTTACTGGAGACTGCTCAAAAAGAACATCATCCTGCCATAGTGTTCTGTCTGAAAAGTCTCCAATAAAGTTTCTTTGTAGACGATTGCTTTTTATTGGCATATTATTCTCATAATAATTATAAGCAGATGTTCAGATCACCCCCCCCCCCCTACATCAGATGTCAAGAGCCTCCTCACCATTCAGAAGTCAAGAGTCCCCCTTGTCTTACATTACAGTGCACACCCTTACCTTGTGCTGCTCGTGGGAAGAAGCTGTGAAGCAGAAAGAGCAGGATCTTGAGGCAGACAAGAGTAGGGCTGGAGTCTGCTGAATGCTGAGACCAGGGGAGGCGGAGATGGGGGGGTGCCTCGGCTGCACAGAGAGGTGCAAGATCTAGCAGAGGAGTTTTGTCCTTCTCTCTGCTGCCGACTGCAGAGACAAGGTGGGGTGGAGATGAGTTGGATGCTGCAGCTGCAGGAGAGGTGCGAGGGCCACAAGAAATGGCCTGGGGGGGGGGGCCAGTTTTGGCCCGCAGGCCTGTGTTTGACACATGTGAATTAGTGGGAGGATCAGAAAGGGAACCTAATGGGGGAATGCAAAAAGGCTGGTCACCTTTCAGAGAATTTTCCCTTAATTTTCCACCCAACCACATGCAAGAAAAAATACAGTATTTTTGCTTGCACATGATTGGATGATATAAGTCAGCAGAGCTTAATCTCATTCACTAAGCTGAGGGAAGATTCTCCTGCAAAGTGAACAGTGTATTTGCCTTTTGTAAATTACGTTTTTTTTTGGGTGTAGGTGTAACTTAATATAATCTTTCCCATCAAACTGCCAGGCTGTGTAGGAGGCATTCTAGGGTGTGTCTGATTTTTCTTTTCCAGTATTGCTTTGTTTCCAGTATCTGCTGTTGAAGCATTTTGTGTTGAGTTCTAAGTTGAAACTTGCGCACGACTATGCATTATCTGCTTTACCTCTAATTCTCAGCCTTGGCTACTGGAGTACTGTCTTTTTTTAATGGGGCTTCGGTGACATATTGAGCAGAGGGTAAGGCTACAGGTACACTAGCCTAAGTTATAAATAATACAGGGCCAAAGGTCCAATAAATAGTTAAAATACTGTGAATAAATTAATCACATACAATAATTGAAGTGAATAAAAACAGTGACAATCACATAACAAACCCAAAAAAGTGAATGGGTTAATTGCAAACTTGAAGGTGTATAAATATTATTAGATACTAAAAATTGCAATACTCCTGCACATTAATCTCAAAAATAGCCATTAAAAACTAACTATTCATATCTTGTGCACATAAATTATTAAAAAAAAAGTCCATAGTGAAATAAATATAAATAAGTATTCTTCTGTGTCGTGCAATATAACTTAAAAAGTGCTAGTGCTTCAATCCACACACAGTGCTCCGTGTGTTTCAAATCCGTGCTCTAGAGCAGCTCACCTTATTATCTGACTCATATGTTTCAATGAGCCAGAAGCGCTGTTACACCCAATGGTGTCAAAGGTATTTTAGGAAGACTTTCTCCCTCTTCTTGCTTAAGGACTCAGGATAATACAAGCCAGGATACCGTATGTATATAAAACAGAAAATTAACTCTTCTAGTGCTCTCTGAATTACTTTATTAAATGACGATCAAACAAGTAGCACACACACAATTCCATGCACTTCAGCAGTGCGGGCTTTTCACAGGCTCGTCTCACTAGATGTATGGGCGATCGACCTGGATACGGTGTCCTTGCGCAGGTTCCTCCCTGTACGTGTTGCGTCACTGAAATGACTTTGTCAGCCTGCATTATTTATACATTTGGTTTGTCATTTGTGTTGAGTGAAGACACTGAATGCATGCGGCCATTGGGGTTTAGTTAATAACTCATGTAAGATTGCGCTGATTTTGTTATTTGTAGGTACACTAGCCTACCCTGACTGCGGCCACCAGAAAACGCAAAACACTGTAAAAACCTGTTATGCGTTTTTGTCACATTTTGCATTTCCAGCGGTCAAAACGTTCCTATCCTGAACACAGTTCTTCCACATTCAGGAGAGGGAGGTCTAACCTCGCCTTAACATGGCAGCTCCTAAAATCTGCTAAAAGTCAATGTGTACATGGACACATAGGCTTTTATATAGTTTTTTTTTTTCCAAATATTTTATTGAATTATAAAGATGTAAAAATACAAACATACAATCAGCAAAATTGGCATACGTAAAAGTACAGAATTGCATATAACAAGCAGTATTGGTAGCCAAGGGAGCATAGGACAACTACCCCCTGTGAGGCTTATATATAGTCAAGTAGAGACCTGCAGCGTGAAGAAGTAGGTGGTAAAAGAAGAGGTAAGAGGAAGGGGCAAAAAAAAAAGGAAGCGAGCCACCAAGGTATCGGAGCATTCGAGTCAGGCAGGGCCGCGGTGAGGCCCATACCCTTGGTAAGCAGTACCCAGGGACGGGAGACAGGGGAGTCGTCCGAAAGGGGAAATGACAAATAAGCCACTAAATTGCATAGAGGAGGGGGGGGGCAGTTGACCGGGCCTGCCCAGTAACAACTAGGCTCCCAGCTCGAAAGGAGGTGGATGGGGAGGTAGGGAAGGGGGGGAGGGAGAAGAAAGCGGAAGAGAGAAAAAGAGAAGAAAAAAAAAAAAAAAAGGGTAGGGAGGGTGGATAGAGTGATGAGCCCAGAGAACAGCGTATCCGGTGGGAAGGTTAACATAAATACATGGGGACTTTACTGACAGAGTTGAGAGTATTCCGGTGTGGAAATATAGTGGGTCCAACACGCCCATTTTTTGTGGTGCTTGGAAGGAGTATCCCTCGCGACAGAAATGAGCTCCTCCATCTCCGCCACCTTAGAGAGTCGCTGGAACCACTGCTTGACGGTGGGCACCTGTGCTGTCTTCCAGAGTGCCGGAATGCATTGTCTGGCGGTGTTCACCATGAGTATTGTTAGAGATTTAGAGTAGGTCCTACTGGAAGTAGGGGAGAGGTGCAAAAGGTATTGGGCAGGGGTGAAGGCGACATCTGACGTGGTAACTTGCTTTATAATCCTATGAACTTCCTTCCAAAAGGAGGTGAGGCGAGGGCAGGACCAGAAGATGTGTAGGAGCGTGCCAGGTTCAATGTGGCACCTCCAACAGATCTGTGAGGTGGAGGGGAAAAGCTTGTGTAGCCTTGAAGGGGTGTAGTACCAGCGGCTGACCAGTTTGTAACCACTTTCCTGAGTAGTGACATTAAGAGAACATTTGTGATTGTTGGTTATATAGTTGAGTTTAAGAGCTTTGGCAAAAAAAAACATGCCAAAAGCTCCTAAACTCAATTTTAGTAGCTGCCAGTGTACATGAAGCCTTAACATTGCCAATATATATACACAAGGCTTTTTTTCTCAAACAATAAGTGCAGGAACTCAACCACGACCCTAAAAAAAAAACCTTTCCCCCATCCACACACACACCCTCCAAACCGCATCAAATAGTGTTTGTGGTCAAATTTAACTAACAGTGGGAGGGTCTTAAAGGGGCATTATGAGATGTATAATGTGGCGATTGGTATCGGCGCTACCTTACAGTATGAAAACGTGACTACCCCAAAGTGTAGGTGAAGATATATAAGGGTGTCAACAGAAAATGTTTATTGTGAGGAAATTAAATGAGATAAACAATACGTGTGTGTTTATTAAGTTTCAAATAAAAAACAAATATAGTGATACATGTGCAATATGCATATCAAAAGCGGTGGAAAAAAAATATATATAATGGGGGGGGGGGGGGGCGGGTAGGTGTTCCCACAACCACAAGTGTTATATCAGGTATACACTTATTCCTGATATATTTGTGCCACACAAGTATTGAAAAATAAACAGGTGCTGCCGTGCAGAGTTCGAAAATGACCACAACCACAAGTGTTATATCAGGACTTCCCTGATATATGTGCCACACATGTGCTAAAAATAAGCAAAAGCTGCTGTGCAGAGTCCAAAGAGTCCACTAGGTGGCGTCTGCAATACGACCTGTGTAGCTGTATGGGGGGTCTCTTCTCCGTATTTGGGGGAGCACTTCCGAGCCGGTGGTCTGGTGCCCTAAATGCTCATAACGAAAGAAGGCCCCAAAGTGAATAGATAATCCATACAATAGCGGCAAAAAAGCACAGTACACTCACTGTTAAGATGATCTGGATCAGAGTAGACAAAAAACAGTCCGCGCCGGGATGCTTCCGCGTTCCACGGCCGACAACCGGAAGTGACGTTGCACGTTCTAGACTCCGCCCTACGCGTTTCGTCAGAGGGACGTCAACTGGAGCGGCGTCAACTAAGCGTACTCCCGGACTTTTTATAGCCGCCCGTATCCAAGCAACGGAGGGGACGGGCCGTCACCGTCATCTTGTTACACCCTCTCCGGAGGCCATATTGCTCCACCACAGGCTTCAATGCAAGGATATGCAGGGGAACGGCCATATTCTCATCATCTCCGATCGATAGCTATAACCGAGTGTAATGCGATTCTGTTTGCCAGACATATTCTTTCAAAAAATTATTTTATTAATGACAACAATTCTAAAAACAAAATCTCAAAGAAACAACCTCCAAGGTAGAGATTGACATTTTGAGAAATCTCATGAAAAAAATATATAAAAAAAGAAATGAAAAAAAGAGAAAAAATATATAATATAAAGGTCAGATGTAGCATAATCTTATTTAAACCAAAATGTGGAACCCCAAAAAAAGGGGAAAAAATAGTATGTGAAAGAAAAATAAAAATGAGTAAATATATTCCAACGAATATTTGTATTCAAAGAACCCGATGTATATCGGGAGGAAGGACCCAGGAAACAAAAAAACAAAACAAAACGTGATCCCTAATTGCATTGGAAGAAGGTGATGTATTGGATGGTGGTGAGGAAAAAATACTATCGGGACCAAAGTGAAGAAACAACTTAAGATTAAAAACAGAAATTGGTGATTTGTGAAAAGTGATGCTGGATGAGAAGGCTAAAGTGCATAAAAAAATTTTACTTTACGTAAAAGAAACAATCAAAGATATGAAGGAAATATTTTCCGGTAGTTGTGTCATCATGATATTTGTGTTATTCTAGAACCAAAAACGATGCTGGATGAGAAGAGCTAATTTGATTCCCACTATAAAGTTAAAAAACTTTTTTGTAAAAAGCAACCCAAATAACATACCAAGGGTGAAAACTAGATAAAATCAATATTATGTTATATAAATTCTTTGTTTCATATGTAAAAAATTATAGCAACAGGGTTAGACGTAAAATTCCCGTACCCATCACATATCATGATGGTGTTGGATAAGGAGGTAAAATATCTCAAAAGTGGAGGAACTCCTATAAAATAGGCTTTAATTAGACTGATGCTGGATGAGAAAGATGGGACAAATTCTAAAATTGTTTAAAACATATAAAAATCACAAAAAATAAAAAAATAAAAATTAAAAGGAAGTAAAAGGATGAAAAAATAAAAAATTATATAAAAACCGACCAGGGAGATATTTGAGATAAAATCCCAATCCTAAAAAAACCCCATATTAAAAATGTAAAAAAAGGGGAAGAGGTTTTTTTTTTTAAAAGGGGAAGGGATTTTGTTTAAAAAGAAGCATCTAAGAACCTTAAAAGGAATATTAAACGAGGAAAGCTTATGTGTCTGTGATGAAACAATTCAAGTCTATATCCGCATTTAACCCTTCCGGACGGAGAGATCTCATCATGTAAATCCACTTGGTCTCATTACGTGAAACCAATCTTCGTTTGTTACTGCCCCTCCAATCTCCTTTTATCCTATCTATCGCATAAAAAGTGAGTCCGGAGGGGTCCTTAGCATGTACCTCTTTAAAATGTCTCGACAGGGTATGTTTTTCAAAGCCCTTTTTGATATTCTTGATGTGCTCACGTATTCTCACGTACAACTGGCGGGTAGTTCTTCCAATATACTGTAAATGGCAAGGACACTCTATGACATATGTGACGTAAGAGCTCATGCAGGTGATGGTGTCCTTGATCCTGAACTCTTCTCCTGTAGTGTTTGATTTGAAATGGGTGATTTTTCTGGGTTGTTTTCTATTTGTCCTACATGGTAGACACTTTTTACATCTAAAAAAACCATTGATGCTGGTGGGAAGGGTGATCTGTTTTGGGGGGTTGATGACATTTTTAACCAGTCTGTCTCTTAGTGTGGGGGCTCTTCTATATATAAAGGATGTTTTTTTTGGCAGGATCTTTTTGAGTGTTTGATCCGCTGTAAGGATAGGCCAATGCTTTCTTATTATTTTCTCGACTTCCTTATGTTGCCTATTGAAGCCAGTGATAAAGGCAAATTCGTAATTGTTTTTTCTTTCTTTCTTCTCTTTATCCTTGATGAGTTCTTCTCTATTCATGTTCCTTACTATTTCCTTGAGGTTCTTTAGTTCCTTTTTGTTATACCCCTTTTCTATAAATCTTTCAATAAGGAGATCAGCCTGTATGTCATAGTCTCGAGCATTACTACAGTTCCTACGAATCCGTAATAATTGCCCCTTAGGGATGTTCCCCAACCATTGCGGGTGATGACAACTTCTTTTAGGAATGTAACCGTTTTTATCAGTTTTTTTAAAAAAAGTCTTGCTAAATATTTTTCCATCTTGTTTAAATAGTTCCAGGTCCAGGTATGCTATTTGTTGTCTGTCCCAGTTCCCTGTGAACGTTATTCCATATCTGTTTCCGCTAATCTCATCAAAGAAGTTTTGTAAGCTTTCTTCATCCCCTCGCCATACTAGGATGATATCATCTATATACCTTTTGTAATATTTCAGATTGGGTCTATCCACACTGAAGACCTGTTCCTCTTCCCATTTCTGCATGAAAATATTGGCGACGCTTGGTGCGTATTTGGCTCCCATTGCCACACCCTTTATCTGCTCGTAGTATTTACCCTTGTACCAGAAGTAATTTGAGTTCATAGTCATTTTAAGACCTTCAAGGATAAAGTGCATTTGTGCTTGTCTGAGGTCAGTATATTTATGTAGCGCCCAGTCAACACTATCTAACCCATCGCTCTGTATGATGTTCGTATACAAAGAATTTACGTCTATGGTTACTAGAATGTCTTCTTCTGTGACAGTTATATTCTGAATTTCATGGAGTAACTGTTTGCTATCTCTGAGGTACGATCTTCCTTCTGGTACTAGGGGTTGTAGGAATTTGTCCAGATATTCCCCCAGACGTGAATGCACAGAATTTATACCACTTACTATCGGGCGCCCTGGAGGCTTCTTTTCATCCTTGTGGATCTTCGGTAGGAAATAGATTACCGGTGTTCTGGCTGCTTCCAATTGGAGATATTCTGCCTCTTTATTGTTTAAAATTCCCATTCTCTTTCCTTTTGAAATAAAATCTTTTAAAACCTTTTGTAACTTCATCTTGGGATTTCCTGGTAGTTTTTTGTACGTGTCTTCTGCATTTATCAGTCTTTCAAGTTCCTCCTCATAATCTTTCTGGTTTAAAATGACTAGACCGCCCCCTTTGTCTGCTGGTCTGATTATGATCCCTTTTCTCTTTTCCAGTTTTCTTATAGTGTCCCATATATTCTGTTCCTTCCTTCTTTGGATTTTTAAATTCCTAATTTCGTCCTCTACCATTCTTTTAAAAACTTCTAGATTTTCGTTTTGTGGGTTTTTGGGATTAAAAGTGGACTTGTTCTTTAAAAGAGTATGTTTAAATTTGGTTGTTGTTAGAGGGGTATTCTTGTTCTTCTTAATTTCGAAGAATTTTTTAATATTGATCTTTCTAATATATTTTTGAAGGTCAATGTATGCCTCAAACTTGTCCAAATTCTTATCCGGGGCATATTTAAGGCCCAAATCCAATAGTTTAAGTTCCTCCTCATCAAACACTATTCCACTGAGGTTAAATATTCCTTTGCCTAATAAACCCTTCTTCTTTTTCTTTGTCCCTCCACGCTTTCCCCTTGGTTTTCGTTTCTTCCGTACTCGAAGTATCTCGGTGGTTCTTCCCTCCTGTTGAAATTGAACCCTTCTGCTCTCATAGTTTCTCCGCGATCTATTTGGGACCTTGGTAGAGGACGAAATTAGGAATTTAAAAATCCAAAGAAGGAAGGAACAGAATATATGGGACACTATAAGAAAACTGGAAAAGAGAAAAGGGATCATAATCAGACCAGCAGACAAAGGGGGCGGTCTAGTCATTTTAAACCAGAAAGATTATGAGGAGGAACTTGAAAGACTGATAAATGCAGAAGACACGTACAAAAAACTACCAGGAAATCCCAAGATGAAGTTACAAAAGGTTTTAAAAGATTTTATTTCAAAAGGAAAGAGAATGGGAATTTTAAACAATAAAGAGGCAGAATATCTCCAATTGGAAGCAGCCAGAACACCGGTAATCTATTTCCTACCGAAGATCCACAAGGATGAAAAGAAGCCTCCAGGGCGCCCGATAGTAAGTGGTATAAATTCTGTGCATTCACGTCTGGGGGAATATCTGGACAAATTCCTACAACCCCTAGTACCAGAAGGAAGATCGTACCTCAGAGATAGCAAACAGTTACTCCATGAAATTCAGAATATAACTGTCACAGAAGAAGACATTCTAGTAACCATAGACGTAAATTCTTTGTATACGAACATCATACAGAGCGATGGGTTAGATAGTGTTGACTGGGCGCTACATAAATATACTGACCTCAGACAAGCACAAATGCACTTTATCCTTGAAGGTCTTAAAATGACTATGAACTCAAATTACTTCTGGTACAAGGGTAAATACTACGAGCAGATAAAGGGTGTGGCAATGGGAGCCAAATACGCACCAAGCGTCGCCAATATTTTCATGCAGAAATGGGAAGAGGAACAGGTCTTCAGTGTGGATAGACCCAATCTGAAATATTACAAAAGGTATATAGATGATATCATCCTAGTATGGCGAGGGGATGAAGAAAGCTTACAAAACTTCTTTGATGAGATTAGCGGAAACAGATATGGAATAACGTTCACAGGGAACTGGGACAGACAACAAATAGCATACCTGGACCTGGAACTATTTAAACAAGATGGAAAAATATTTAGCAAGACTTTTTTTAAAAAAACTGATAAAAACGGTTACATTCCTAAAAGAAGTTGTCATCACCCGCAATGGTTGGGGAACATCCCTAAGGGGCAATTATTACGGATTCGTAGGAACTGTAGTAATGCTCGAGACTATGACATACAGGCTGATCTCCTTATTGAAAGATTTATAGAAAAGGGGTATAACAAAAAGGAACTAAAGAACCTCAAGGAAATAGTAAGGAACATGAATAGAGAAGAACTCATCAAGGATAAAGAGAAGAAAGAAAGAAAAAACAATTACGAATTTGCCTTTATCACTGGCTTCAATAGGCAACATAAGGAAGTCGAGAAAATAATAAGAAAGCATTGGCCTATCCTTACAGCGGATCAAACACTCAAAAAGATCCTGCCAAAAAAAACATCCTTTATATATAGAAGAGCCCCCACACTAAGAGACAGACTGGTTAAAAATGTCATCAACCCCCCAAAACAGATCACCCTTCCCACCAGCATCAATGGTTTTTTTAGATGTAAAAAGTGTCTACCATGTAGGACAAATAGAAAACAACCCAGAAAAATCACCCATTTCAAATCAAACACTACAGGAGAAGAGTTCAGGATCAAGGACACCATCACCTGCATGAGCTCTTACGTCACATATGTCATAGAGTGTCCTTGCCATTTACAGTATATTGGAAGAACTACCCGCCAGTTGTACGTGAGAATACGTGAGCACATCAAGAATATCAAAAAGGGCTTTGAAAAACATACCCTGTCGAGACATTTTAAAGAGGTACATGCTAAGGACCCCTCCGGACTCACTTTTTATGCGATAGATAGGATAAAAGGAGATTGGAGGGGCAGTAACAAACGAAGATTGGTTTCACGTAATGAGACCAAGTGGATTTACATGATGAGATCTCTCCGTCCGGAAGGGTTAAATGCGGATATAGACTTGAATTGTTTCATCACAGACACATAAGCTTTCCTCGTTTAATATTCCTTTTAAGGTTCTTAGATGCTTCTTTTTAAACAAAATCCCTTCCCCTTTTAAAAAAAAAAACCTCTTCCCCTTTTTTTACATTTTTAATATGGGGTTTTTTTAGGATTGGGATTTTATCTCAAATATCTCCCTGGTCGGTTTTTATATAATTTTTTATTTTTTCATCCTTTTACTTCCTTTTAATTTTTATTTTTTTATTTTTTGTGATTTTTATATGTTTTAAACAATTTTAGAATTTGTCCCATCTTTCTCATCCAGCATCAGTCTAATTAAAGCCTATTTTATAGGAGTTCCTCCACTTTTGAGATATTTTACCTCCTTATCCAACACCATCATGATATGTGATGGGTACGGGAATTTTACGTCTAACCCTGTTGCTATAATTTTTTACATATGAAACAAAGAATTTATATAACATAATATTGATTTTATCTAGTTTTCACCCTTGGTATGTTATTTGGGTTGCTTTTTACAAAAAAGTTTTTTAACTTTATAGTGGGAATCAAATTAGCTCTTCTCATCCAGCATCGTTTTTGGTTCTAGAATAACACAAATATCATGATGACACAACTACCGGAAAATATTTCCTTCATATCTTTGATTGTTTCTTTTACGTAAAGTAAAATTTTTTTATGCACTTTAGCCTTCTCATCCAGCATCACTTTTCACAAATCACCAATTTCTGTTTTTAATCTTAAGTTGTTTCTTCACTTTGGTCCCGATAGTATTTTTTCCTCACCACCATCCAATACATCACCTTCTTCCAATGCAATTAGGGATCACGTTTTGTTTTGTTTTTTTGTTTCCTGGGTCCTTCCTCCCGATATACATCGGGTTCTTTGAATACAAATATTCGTTGGAATATATTTACTCATTTTTATTTTTCTTTCACATACTATTTTTTCCCCTTTTTTTGGGGTTCCACATTTTGGTTTAAATAAGATTATGCTACATCTGACCTTTATATTATATATTTTTTCTCTTTTTTTCATTTCTTTTTTTATATATTTTTTTCATGAGATTTCTCAAAATGTCAATCTCTACCTTGGAGGTTGTTTCTTTGAGATTTTGTTTTTAGAATTGTTGTCATTAATAAAATAATTTTTTGAAAGAATATGTCTGGCAAACAGAATCGCATTACACTCGGTTATAGCTATCGATCGGAGATGATGAGAATATGGCCGTTCCCCTGCATATCCTTGCATTGAAGCCTGTGGTGGAGCAATATGGCCTCCGGAGAGGGTGTAACAAGATGACGGTGACGGCCCGTCCCCTCCGTTGCTTGGATACGGGCGGCTATAAAAAGTCCGGGAGTACGCTTAGTTGACGCCGCTCCAGTTGACGTCCCTCTGACGAAACGCGTAGGGCGGAGTCTAGAACGTGCAACGTCACTTCCGGTTGTCGGCCGTGGAACGCGGAAGCATCCCGGCGCGGACTGTTTTTTGTCTACTCTGATCCAGATCATCTTAACAGTGAGTGTACTGCGCTTTTTTGCCGCTATTGTATGGATTATCTATTCACTTTGGGGCCTTCTTTCGTTATGAGCATTTAGGGCACCAGACCACCGGCTCGGAAGTGCTCCCCCAAATACGGAGAAGAGACCCCCCATACAGCTACACAGGTCGTATTGCAGACGCCACCTAGTGGACTCTTTGGACTCTGCACAGCAGCTTTTGCTTATTTTTAGCACATGTGTGGCACATATATCAGGGAAGTCCTGATATAACACTTGTGGTTGTGGTCATTTTCGAACTCTGCACGGCAGCACCTGTTTATTTTTCAATACTTGTGTGGCACAAATATATCAGGAATAAGTGTATACCTGATATAACACTTGTGGTTGTGGGAACACCTACCCGCCCCCCCCTCCCCATTATATATATTTTTTTTCCACCGCTTTTGATATGCATATTGCACATGTATCACTATATTTGTTTTTTATTTGAAACTTAATAAACACACACGTATTGTTTATCTCATTTAATTTCCTCACAATAAACATTTTCTGTTGACACCCTTATATATCTTCACCTACACTTTGGGGTAGTCACGTTTTCATACTGTAAGGTAGCGCCGATACCAATCGCCACATTATACATCTCACTTTCACCCTTGCACTTAAGGGTTGATTGGTGGCAGCTCACACCTTCTATTTATTTATCTATCTGTCCCCTCATATATCTTTAATCCATAGCGCTGGTCATCCTCCCCTTACCGTTAAAGGGGCATTAAATACCAGAAGTGCATAGTAAAGTACATAGTAAGTACAAAATTCACAGTTCAGGGGGGTTTACACGGAGTGCAGAGTTCAGAGTTGCGCTATGTGCAGAATTCAGGGGTGCGCTACACAGAGAGTGCAGAGATCAGCCTTCTTTAAAAGCTGTTTACCTCTGCATCCCACATCCACATCTCATTTCACCCCTCTTCTTCTCTAGTACCTCCCCATGCACTTTAGGTGGGACTACCTCTCTCCCTTGCAGGGAAATCATTTAGTGGGGTGTTGGCATCCACACTGCTCCCTGGGCACCTTCATCTGCCTTGTTCCAATTCTACACTCTCACTGCTCAGGAGACAAACTGTAATTTGTAAACACAAAAGCCAGACTTCTGTGTTTACAAGTGCTAGTGCTGAGCAGGGAGTAGAGGGCCTGATCCAGAGGTGGTGGAACTGAGTTCCACCAAGTTCCAGCTGAAAAGAAAAGCCCTGTATATACATATAAAAAACGCTGCCTGCTACACAGCTTATATGTTTTGTGTATGGTGTAGCTGTGTGACAACTGTTTTGCTGTGTGTGTACTGAGGCTGTGGGAAGTCTCAAAAGAGGACCTCTTACTGTAGTTTGCAATTCACACGAATCAACAGGACATATGTCAGCATCTCTTTATAGAATGTTTTTTGCAAAACCTCTCTATTTACAGCCATAAAAAAAAGCTGCTGTTCCTCAGCTCAGAGCAAAAACCTAGGCAACCTAGGTCAATCGACCAGAAAGCAGGAGCATATCTTCAGAGACAGTTTTCTGTTTTTAGTCACATAGGTTATCTGGTAGATTTTAGTGAGATAAGAAGCTAAGAAAGGCATAATGGGAAGGCAAAGCCTGCATACAATAATGCTGAAAGCATTATTGTTCACCTCTAATAGCAGATCAAATTCAAGAGGATGGAGACATTCTGTTTTGTGCAGCAATAATATTTAAATAGGTAAAAAGAGCTACAATATAAAGTGATTGATGATATAATAAAAATATGTCTCCAAATCAGATTTGGTGAATTTTTCTGTGATGCTGCTACAGTATCATCATTTTCCATGATGCATATGATGGTACTCGTTTCCCAGAAGGAAGCATTTATATAGAATGCAGCTGATTAAAAGGACTGTCATATCATACAAAGGCGTATCTAATTAGATGAACATCAGAGAGAGAGAGAACAGATCAGCCTCTTGTCTAAGAATGAAAATCTATGTAAAGCTGTGCCTTTATACGGCAATATGAGCTGTGGAGCTACCCCATGCTAGCTCTAAATGTACAGACAGTTGAAGGCATGGACACAGCAACTCTAACTATGTTTATAACCAGTTGGATTTAAATCAGTCATTACTGCCAACTGTGACATTACAGAAAAAAGAGGAAAATATTGCAACAAGTGACAAAGGACAGGAAGGACCTCTCCCATTTTAATTCTAGATCCATCCAATGCCAGTTGTTAGCTATAATCAATGATGCAAATGCTTTTTACTTTTTAGCGCAAGGGGAAGTGATAATGTAAATGTGTCCTGTGTTTTTAAGAAGTATTATTGTTATCACAGAGGTTTTTATTGTGGGCATCCATTCTTAGTTTAAAGTCACTGGTTGTAAATGCAAATGACAATATAGACACAGCAGCCTTAGAGTACCAAGCCAGTAAATGACATTTTTAAAGGGAAGAAGCAGCAGTAATAAAATAGAATAATCAGGGAGAATTACACACGGGACTGAGGCAGAATCATACATAGGAAACAGTATGGGTATAAGACAAAGGCAATGATTATAAGGGTCTACAAGGTTGAATATCAGATAATTTAATCTGAAAAGAAAATGCACACCTGGTTTGCTTCATACAGGGTGTAAAACTCCTGCATATCCCGTAGCAGCAGTTGCCAGTGCTGTTGCTATATTGGTATGTTCAAGCATTAGATAGATTTGGCCAGATTTCAGATAATAAAGAATAAAAATAATCAGCGCAATCCCTATATCCCTATATATGTACAAGTGGTGAACACAAAGCTGCAAGCAATCAGTGCTAAACACAAAACACCTATGATAATGAATAAATAATATTTCTGCGCTAAGTGAATACTCATAAAAATAAATAAATTGCTTAGTGTAACAAAAATAATAATGTGACCATAAATTAGACTAATGCAATAAACATTAACTGATATGAATCAGAAAAAACGTGACGACTTCGTCATGTTTAAAAAAATATTAAACGTGACGAAGTCGATGACGCAACGCGTACGGGGGAGAAGCCTGCACGTCATTACGCCGATCCCGGAGGTACCAGGAAGTGTCCGAACGCTGTAATAGCTGGCACTGCTCAAGTGCAATATAATGTAAGTGCGATTTCAGCATATTGAATAAATAGCCCCTTATTAAGACAGAGAGCACTAGATCTCCTTTTATGTCTTTTACCGATGCCATACACAACCTGAAAGATTGTTTGGAGGCGGTGGCAGGAGGGCTTACCAGGCGACTGTGATTTTTACCTGTATGCCAGTTGAGACTCATATGAGTCTTCCTTTGAGGTGAGCTGCTAATCTTACCATTTTCACGTGGATCACTTGGAATGAAGCATGCAGCACTTTAATCACAGATGAAGATTTGTTTATTCATTTATCAGTGTGTCACTTTAGTTGCACTGTGTATTGGGACTCATTTACCACAAGATCACCGTGTTACTTTACTTGCACTGTTTTATTGGGACGTTTAATATCACGTTTTTTCTGATTCATATCAGTTAATGTTTATTGCATTAGTCTAATTTATGGTCACATTATTATTTTTGTTACACTAAGCGATTTATTTATTTTTATGAGTATTCACTAAGGCTGGCCATACACTATACAATTTTCTTGTTCAACTTTCCTTTAGATTTACCAAAACCATGTAATATAGGGTCAAACCTAAACACTTTCAATTTGTATGCAGTCAGGCAGGCCCTTGCACTACATAGTTTCAGGTAAATCTAAAGAAAAAGGAATAAGAAAATTGTATAGTGTATGGCCAGCCTTAGAGCAGCAATATTATTTATTCAGATTTCAGATAATGACTCCTAAGCACTGGTGTTAAGGTTTTTTATTGACCTCAGGGGTTTTGGGAAAGGGCAATAATATTACTCTGGAACATAGTGCACTGTTAGACAATACAAATTAGCATTTTTTTGCCTTTGTGTCTCATATACCACTGCTGCTCCCACAAGTGTTAGCTTGTCAAAAGTATCACCAGTGCCAGAAAATAAAATAACCAAAAATAATATTTTGGGGGATTTTCGGTTTACCCAAAATAACCAATGTTTTTATGTATTTTGGATGTACCCAAAAATGAATGTTTGTCTCACATCTATGACCTTTTACTGCTTGGGCTTCTTTCGTGTTGAGAGGTGTTGGAAAGAGAGAAGATGAGGCCTAAAAAATTGGCCTAAAAAATTGAACTCAAATTAGACATGAAACTAGAAAGTGTGGGTGGGATTACTGTTGGCTCCTTAACTGGAATGTTGGCTAAGACTAGTGTTGGCCCATGGATCTGATCTGGCTAAACAGGAATGGCAAATAGAGCAAAGAGTGACTCTGTAGCTGGATATTGTACACTCTGGCTGCCACTATGGACAGGTCTCCTCCTGTCTCTGAGGCTGGAATGCCTGAGAGTCCTGAGACTGGAGCCAATGAAAGAGCTGATTAGGAGCCTTTGCATGGTATGCTTGGTAGGGTCAAACAGTGCATCTGGAAAGTATTCACAGCGCTTCCCCTTTTCCGCATTTTGTTACGTTACAGCCTTATACCAAAACGGATTCAATTCATTATTTTCCTCAAAATTCTACAAACCATACCCCATAATGACAATGTAAAAGAAGTTTGTTTGAAATCTTTGCAAACTTTTTAGAAAAAAAATCCCATGCACATAACTATTCACAGCCTTTGCCATGACACTCAAAATTTAGCTCAGATGCATGTTTCCACTGATCATCATTGAGATGTTTCTACAACTTGATTGCAGTCCACCTGTCGTAAATCCAGTTGATTGGACATGATTTGGAAAGGCGCACACCAGTCTATATAAGGTCCCACGGTTAACAGTGCATGTCAGAGCTCAAACTAAATCATGAAGTCCAAGGAATTGTCTGTAGACCTCAAAGACAGGATTGTATGGAGGCACAGATCAGGGGAAGGGTACAGAAAAATTTCTGCAGCAGAAAATTCAAAATCCAAAATACGTTTGGACCCACCAGGACTCTTTCTAGAGGGGGCTGCTTGGCCAAACTGAGCGATCGGGGGGAGAAGGGCCTTAGTCAGGGAGGTGACCAAGAGCCCATGGTCACTCTGACGGAGCTTCAGCATTTCTCTGTTGAAAGAGGAGAACCATCCAGAAGAACAACCATCTTTGCAGCATTCTACCAATCAGGCCTGTATAGTAGAATGGCCAGATGGAAGCCACTCCTCAATAAAAGGCACATGACAGCCCGCCTGGAGTAAAAGGCACCTGAAGGACTCCCAGAACATGAGAAACAAAATTCTCTGGTCTGATGAAACAAAGATTGAACCCTTTGGCCTGAATAGCAAGCGTCACGTCTGGAGGAAAGCAGGCACTGCTCATCACCTGGCCATTACCATCCCTACAGTGAAGTATGATGGTGGCAGGATCATGTTGTGGGGATGTTTTTCAGCGGCAGGAACTGGGAGACTAGTCAGGATCAAGAGAAAGATGAATGTAGCAATGTACAGAGACATCTTTGATAAAAACCTGCTCTAGAGTGCTCTGGACCTCAGACTGTTGCAAAGGTTCATCTTCCAACAGGACAACGACCCTAAGCACACAGCCAAGATAACAAAGGAGTGGCTACGGGATAACTCTGTGAATGTCCTTAAGTGGCCCAGCCAGAGCCCAGACTTGAGCCCGATTGAACATCTCTGGACAGATCTAAAAATTGCTGTGCACCGAAGCTCCCCATCCAACCTGATGGAGCTTGAGAGGTCCTGCAAAGAAGAATGAGAGAAACTACCCAAAAATAAGTGTGCCAAGCTTGCAGCATCATACTCAAAAGGACTTGAGGCTGTATTTGGTGCCAAAGGTGCTTCAACAATGTATTGAGCAAAGGCTGTGAATACTTATGTACATGGGATTTTTTTTTTTTGTTTAATACATTTGCAAAGATTTCAAACAAACTTCTTTCACATTGTCGTTATGGGGTATTTTTTGTAGAATTTTGAGGAAAATAATGAATTTAATCCATTTTGAAATAACAAAATGTGGAAAAAGTGAAGCACTATGAATACTTTCCAGATGCACTGTAACTAGATCTGTCTACTTTCAGTCTTAGGCTTCATGTACACTGGACGTTTGAAAACCACTTCTGGACAATGGAAGTTGACAACTAGTGAACGAAGGTAAAAAACGTCTGTTTGACCACTTTTACATGCCACGTTTACTGGCGTTCATCAACGTTTTTGTTTAGAAGATAACAGAGTCTCTCTCTCTCTTCTTTATATGAAAGTTGAAGATTTAAAAATATTGAAAATTACTTTTGATCTGTGAAAGTGGTAGAAAACTGCATTTTTTTAATCCTGTAAGACAATGGCATAATGTGCTAGTGTGCATTGCATACTGGCACATTATGAAATACTTACCTTAGGACAAAGCCCTCCAGCGGTGCGCTGTCACCGCTGAAGGCGCATCCATCTTCACCCAGTCTTCCTTCTGGGTTCGCATTCTCCGGCCGTCTGGCCGCGCCACAATGACGTCACTCCCACGCATGCACAAGGGAGTCACAAACCGTGGCACAGAGCTCTGAAGGGACAGCATGGATATACTGTCCCTTCAGAGCACAAGTGCCGGTGACGTCACAGGCTGCATGCAGTGTGAATATCTCCTAAACTTTGCTGGCACAAGTTCAAAAAACGGCTTTATTTCCACTTTAAAGGCTTATATGAGATTTTAGTGGTTGAGGTTAAATATATGTTTATAATGCTGATTTTGTAGATATTAATTAATCAGAAGCATAAATGACAAGTCATAAAAAATGTTTTTGAAACACATGCAATAACAAATATTTATGAAATGATTTGTTATGAAAGCAACAATAATTTTTTCAACAAATCAGGTAAGACTAGTCTGGGAAACATGTAAAAATGAGAGCTATGCCAGATGGATGCAAATAAAATACAATTACTCATATGCAATATTTTATAATAATATGACAAAAAAATATATTATTCCTCACTGTAATACATAAATTAACTAACTAACTAATTAATTAAAAAGAAAAAAAAAAGAAGAAAGAAAGGCAAACATTAGAATACCTCAATACAGCACATATTGTATATTATTACCATTGGCTTCACACAGCAATAACTGCTTTTTGCTTGGAAATGAGACAAGCAGGAAACCTGCATCAATAAAATTTATTTTTAGCCTGTTCTGTTCTAAAATATTCTGTTGACATATAGTAATTATAGAGTTCATGTTGTCCGTGTTATGTCAGTCTTGTTACTGTATATTTGGTTCTGCAGGCTGCTGGTTGGTTATTCTCATGACATGTTAAGACTAAATGATTTTCATGCTGTGCATCTTTTTAAAGCACACAAAAACTCGAAAGCTTTGAAATTTTTCTTTTTTTCATTCAGCATATGCTTGCAGTACTGCATATCTTTATAATTAAAACCAGATGCACTAGATCAAAATGGTATGTCTTGTTCTTCGTTGTTTAAATGTCTTCATGTTTCATTGGTGGTGTCATGTTTTAATAAATTTGACTCTTCGTTACAGTGTATACAATCTAAAGTACTCTGTACTTCAGAACAGTAATTATTTCTATTGAACATATAATTATTTTTATTTTATTTTTTTTATTTTATATTATTGAGGGGTTAGTCTACCCAAAACGAATGCCTTTATACTTTTTGAAAGTTGCTGGATAATTAAACCCCCTGATATACATGTTAGAGACTCAAATGGAAGAAAATATGTGCTTGGTCCCCATGCCTGGGGTGGCCATTTTGACAATAGTCCAACTATTTTTGTTATATTTTTAATTTAATTAACCACTTGAAGACTAAGCCTTTTTCTGACACTTGTTGCTTACAAGTTAAAAATCAGTATTTTTTGCTAGAAAATTACGTACTGTAGAACCCCCAAACATTCTATTTTTTAGCAGAGAGAATAAAATGGCGGGCGTGGCAATATTTTATGTTGCACTTTATTTGTGCAGCGGTCTTTCAAACGCAATTTTTGGGGAAAAAATACACTTTCATGAATTAAAAAAAACAAAACAGTGAAGTTGGCCCAAATTATTTTGTATAATGTGAAATATGATGTTACGCCGAGTAAATAGATACCTAACATGTCATGCTTTAAAATTGCACACACTCGTGAATGATGGCAAACTACAGTATTTAAAAATCTCCATAGGCGATGCTTTGAAAAAATGTCATGGTTACCAGTTTAGAGTTACAGAGGAGGTCTAGTGCTAGAATTATTGCTCTCATGCTAATGATCGTGGCGACACCTCACATGTGTGGTTCGAACACTGTTTAGATTTGCAGGTTCGACTTACGTATGCGTTCACTTCTGCGCTAATGTGATGTCTATGACCCGACTTTTCCACACTGTTGCTATAGCGATTTTGGCGGACAAAAACATGAAATAGATTAAGATTTGAGTGTGTCTCAGAAAATTTTCAACAGGTTTATTTAGTAAGGCGATACTTGAATCCTTTGTAATATTGACCTGTGTAACTGCGAGGATAAAGGAATGGATCCTCATACAGAAGCGGCGAACCTTGGGGCACGTCCAACACATATGTAACGGTGTACCTATCTGTCCAAAGCCCCTAAAGTAGTGGGCCGAAGCGTCCGGAAACACCAGACGCTCTGGGACCAAATACCATCTAGCCTGGACTTTGTATCCTGCTTCCACCAAGGCAACGTTGAGAATGCCTCTGTGGATTCTTGCTGGATTCTTGAGCTCCATTTGCGCCAGTCCTCTACCTCAGGGGCAATAGACAGATCCCTCTCCCATGCCAACTGGTAGGATAGTTTAGAGGCAGGGCTTACCTGTAGTTTGCATAGCATGAAAACACCCCCGGTTGAGAATCGTCTTGTATGCATCTATTTTCAAACATCGTTCGGACCAAGATATAAGAAAATGGTAAATTTGTTATAGGTGGAAATTCTCTGTTGGGGGCATCTCCAGGCTACCTGTGTAGTAAGATAGGGAGCGTATGCCTCTATGATCAAGGTAATCGCCTATGCGATATAGACCCTTGTTCAGATACCAGCTAAATCGGGTTGCATACCCGGTGGGAACATGGGATTTTCGAAAAGAGGAGCAACAGGGGTGTGTGCGGAATGCAAGGGCCATTTTCTGCTAATTACTGTATATCCTTTAATCTATTGTAATTGGGGAGCATGCTTGGGCCGCTATGGAAACCCATTTTGAGCGATAGTGTCAGCTATGGAGTTGGCTTAATTGGGGGTAAGTTGTGCTGCAACAGTATTTCCTAAAATCAGGCACTCCTAGTACACCAGAAAATTTGGAATCTTTGAGCGGCGTACATCATGGCTTGAGCTATTCAGGAGCCTTAGGGCCCCAAATATATTGGAAAATTTTTGATTGAAACTGTCGTATGGCAAAAGTAGGGACTTAGATAGGTAAAGTGCAAAAGTAATAGATTTTGGCAGTACTGTAATTTTTTCTGAGGTGACTCTGCCCATCCAAGACATACCCACCTCTGACCACGTCTGTACATCCTTTGGTAGTGTGTCAAACAGTTTCGAATAATTGGCTTTGTATAGAGAGGAGATGTTTGGGTTCAATCGGATCCCTAGGTAGGGGAGGGATGTCTGCCGCCACTAAAAAGGGAAATGAGTTTCAATACTCTCCAGGGTCTGGATTGGTAAATTGATACTCAACGCCTCTGATTTTTCCTGATTGACACCAAGTCCCGAATTTTTTTTCGAAACGTTGCAGTAGAGACATCAGGTTTTGTAATGTGATGTGAGGGGAGGAGATAAACAACAACAGGTGGTCTGTGAATAGTGCGCCTTTATGATTCCTACCTCCACTCTCTACACCCTGAATATCTGGATTGGGGCGTATTGCAATTGCAAGGGTTTCAATAGCTATAACAAATAAGATGGGAATAGCGGGCATCCTTACCGAGTACCAGATAGGATTGTAGTGGTTCCAGCCTGTGTCCTCCCATGACTATCTGGGCAGTAGGTGAACTGTCGAATAAGTGAAGAGAGGCCAAAAATCTAGGACTGAAATTCCATCTCGACAATACTCTGAAAAGAAAGGTCCATGATAGGGATTCCAAAGCTTTGCGAATGTCTAAAGACAGCAGCATTCCCATCCTATTAGTCCCGCCATCCCAAGAGGAGTGAAGTATGGACACAAGGTCAATTGTTCTACGGACCTGGTCAGCTGCCTGCCTATGAGACAGAAAGCCCACCTGATCTGAGTGTATATAGTCTGCAATGAACGTCGATAAGCGGTTTGTAAGAATTTTAGTGAATAGTTTCAGGTCAGGTGTTGATTAAAGAAATGGGTCGATAGTTGGCTGCATCACTATGGTCTTTGTGTGGTTTAGGAATAAGGGTAATAAATGCTCTGCTTTAGTCAGCGTTCAGTGAGTTGCCTTGTTGGATGGTTTTAAAAAATGTTGTTAAGGTAGGGTCCAATAAGGGAGCTAATTTTTTGTAGTAGAGGGTTGTAAATCCCCCCCCCCCCCTCTCCATGTGTTTTGCCTAAAGGGGCTTGTTTGATGGCAGTCAACACCCCCTCCACTGTGATTTATCTATCTAGAATATCCCTGTGTTCGTCAGTGAGGGTCAGGATAGGAAACTGGTTGACAAAATCGTCAAACTCCAATTAGGCAGAGTCGCCGGTGTCGCTTTCGGTTTTTTGAATATGTCTGGAATTCTTGCAGCACCAATTTAGGGTTTTGGGTATAGGAACCATCAGGTTTTCTAAGTGTAGCCAAGCTAGGACTACTATGTATATACATATGTTATAAATATATATATATATATATATATATATATATATATATATATATATATGAGTTACCGTTCAGACACTGTTGGAGTGCCCCTTTAACCACTTAAGCCCCGGAGGATTTGGCTGCTAAACGACCAGGGGGTATTTTGCGATTCGGCACTGCGTGACTTTAACGGACAATTGCGCGGTCGTGCGACGCTGTACCTAAACAAATTTGACATCCTTTTTTTCCCACAAACAGAGCTTTCTTTTGGTGGTATTTGATCACCTGTGCGCTTTTTACTTTTTGCGCTATAAACAAAAAAAGAGCGTAAATTTTGCAAAAATAACAATATTTTTCACATTTTTTTATATGAAATTCCCCAAAAAAAAATGTAAAAATCAAAATTTTTTAACATTTTCGGCCAATTTGTTTTATGCTACATATGTTTGGTAAAAAAAATCGCAAAAAGCGTATTTTTATCGGTTTGCGCAAAAGTTATCACGTTTACTAACAAAGGGAAAGATTTTTGTTGTTTTTTTTTTAACGCGTAATGGCGGCGATCTGCGATTTTTTTGCAGTACTGCGACATTGGGGCGGACAGATCGGACCCTTGACTGACATTTTTGACACTTTTGGGGTTACCAGTGACATTTCTACAGTAATCAGTGCTATAAATATGCACTGTTACTGTAAAAATACACTGGTAGTGAAGGGGTTAACTTTACTTGAGAGGGAGGGGCTGTGTGTGTCCCTAGGGGCGTGATTCTTACTGTGATTGGCTGTGACTTGAGGTGTAAGGACACTGATCAACGGTTCTTCATAGTAGAACCGTGTGATCAGTGTATTTACACAGAGGAGAATGACAGGCAGCTTGTTTACACAAGCTGCCTGACTTTCTCCCTGTCCCCCGAGTGAATTTACTTGCGGCGGTCGGCAAGCGGTTAAGAATTCACAAGAAGGATCGGCTTTCCTCCGGAAATGGACAAATTGGATTGTGGGAGATATAGTCTAGTGGAGAAGGTGAATTAATATATGAATGGCAGGCGGAAGTACACTCCCAGGGAGCTGTGGGACTCATGGAGGATCATGGGAGAGTGAATATACTTCTGGGTGGGGCTGAGCACATGCTCTCTTGCTTCTGGGACTTGTGGAGGACGGATCAAGGGGAGAGAGCTGCTGGAGGACAGTCAGTGACGGAGGCCTGAGAGTGCGGCCTATAGCGAGTAGAGCCTGTCCTCAGCGGAGTGGATGCTGGTGGTCACAGGGAGGTGGCGGATTCAGATGAGCTGAGAGGAGAGCGGGTAGCGCTGAACTGACTAACCAGAACAGTGAGAGCTGAGCATCCCCAGTGACGCAGCATCGTGAGGAGAGGTCCTGCCTGAGGATTGGACAGTCACATGTGGACACTGCCGCTATGCAAGAGTGCCTGGTGACACCTGTAAAACGCAAGTATAACCCTGCATCCATAATATACTGACAGCAGTTAGGATTTTATAGACATCATTACACCTGCATTACAAATATCACATAGAAGAGTGATAAAGAGCTCCAATTGCCGGCGAAGATTCTGCAAGGCCTTGCAAGAGCAGGAACTTCACCTTTCATAATTCTCAAAAGGGATCCCCTGACATATGACAGTACCTCACTAGTTAAACATAAGATAACTCTAGGCCTGATTTTAGTAGAAGCAGAGTAAGGTTTATGGCTATTACATTTGATCATAGCTCTGACAGTTAAAGCTGATAATTACTTTAGTTACTCTCACTTATTTCATGTATTACTTGTGAGTCAAGCATTTATTTCCTGAGATGTCAGTCTTCCAGGCCCCTTTTTGCATTATTGGGGGTTTGGTGGATTAACACGGCACTAACTGTTATTACACCATTTTATCTGTTCTCATCCAGTTGTTTGATTTACCTTCTTGTCCCAGTAAACAGTTACACTGGTATTTTGTTGTGTCAAGTGTATTCTTAAAGAATCCTCCAGAAAATGTCTGAACCTATAGTGCCCAGTGGGTTTGATACTTATCAGGGTCAGGTGAGTGCAGAGGATATCCCACTAACCAGCAGACTTCAAGGGGGTCATGCTACATAAGTTTAGGATTGTGAGGGGGAGACGTCTGGAAGCCAGTCTTGTCATTAGGAGTCTGCCTGGTTTAACGGCTTGGGAATAAAACCTGGCTTGTGCCAAGCTTAGTTGTTTTTCAGCCTTTGTAGTGAGACATTCATTTAATTCTAGTTGGATGGCTTTGATCAGACTACATAAGTCCTTCTGAGGGTTACGTTTGCGTTCTTTGATGAGGGCTGATAGGTTGTCCTCTTTTTGTTTAAGTAAAGTGTTATAATGTTTTTCGGATCTAGCGGCCAATTGAATTAGAATACCCCTGATCATGGCCTTATGAGCGGCCCAAGTGTATAGGGGGGATGTTTGTGCTGGATCGTTCAGGGAGAAAAACTCCTTTAGAGCCATTTCAGTATCAAGGCAAATAGGTGAGATTCATTCAGCCGCCAGGTTACGAGAGGATATTGAACTTTGCAGAGAGGAGAAGATGGCCACCACTGGTGGGTGAGTGATCTGACCAGGGAGTCTCCAAAATCTTTGAAGATGTGCATAGAGGTAAAGACCTGGTGTCCGTAAGGACGTGGTCTATCAGGGAGTATGTCAAATGGACGTGAGAATAGTAATTAAAATCGCATTTTGTGGTTTTCATAATATCTTCAGATGTTCACTAGTTCATTATCATGCAACAGCTTTGCAAATCTAGTGCCCAAATGTGTGGACTTCAAGATTTGGGATCCTGAAGGATGTGATTTATCAAATGATGAGTCCAAAGTTATATTGGAGTTTCCTCCCATTATTAACCCTCGAAGAGGGGGGGCCAGTTGTTGGAGTAGATTTTGAAAAAGGGGAGCTGATCCTTATTTGGAGCGTAGTAAGTAAGTAATGTCACTAAACTGCTCTCCAGATCGCCCTTGACCATCAGGTACCAACCTTCCAGGTCAATGATTGTCTGTGAAGGAGAGAAAGCCAAGTTCCTTGCCACACAGATAGGCACTCCCCTTTTCTTGTCCAGTGCATTTGCTTAGAAAAAGGTTAGGTAGTGTTTGCGAAGGAATTTAAGTTTATAGGAAGATAAGAATAAGTTTATAGGAGGAGAAGTGTGTTTCTTGTAGCAACACAATCTCAGCTCCTACCAAGTGGTAATAGTTAAAGGCTTTTCGCCGCTTTATGGGTGAATTAAGGCCCTGTACATTGTGTGTTATGAGTTTGATAGGTCTTTGTGTGTGTACATTAACCATGATGTGTTTTGGGACAAGGATCGCTTATCTTACCTCTCGAAACCATGTTAATAGTGTGTACCCATAGATTTTGAGCATTGTTGATACCCGGAGAGAGCATCAGAAGAAAAAAGTGAAGGGGAGGAGGAAAAAGAAGATTATAAGCCCAAGAAGGGGTGAGGACCTGAGATAAGGACTAAAAAAGAAAAATTTTAGTGCAATTCAATGAGAACAATATCAAACACATTATGTAGAGAACAGTTATTGTATCAAAAATATATATAGAATAGGCAACAGTCAGTTGCAGGCCACAAAAAGGGGCCCTAAGATTTCCAAAGCCACCACCCCTGGTAATAAAATATCAGAGAAGGAGGAGTCTGGAATAGAGGTGAGCCATATGGCTCACCGAATCAAACCGAGCCAAGCATCAAGTGTATCGACAACGAAGAACGAGTGCTTGATAGTATAGGTCAGAATTCTAACCTTGTTATACCTGAATTATTAGAAATACAAAACTTATGTAGCACTGCCCCTGTAGGGACTGCTGAATATTTACTCTGCAAGCTCCCCTTGTTACCAACACATGGTTATAAGTGAATATAGTGCCTACATTCCTTTTGGCTCTTCACTGCAATAAACAGTCCAGGGGTATAAGGTTTTTTTGTTGTTTATTTTATAATGGGGATAGGAGAAGGGAATAGTGGGATACTCCAATTTAACTATTCACAATATCTGAGGACTTCTTTCTTCACAACTCCACTTGTAGGTATGGAACAGCCAGGCTGTTATTTCATCCTGCCACTTTAGATGAATGGGGTTAAGTCTCTTGCTTTCTTTATCCTCTCTCACAAGACCACTTAGAGAAACAGTATTTTATCTTCAGGATACTCTCCCTAGCATTCTCTCTCTGCTGACATCCATCCACTGACTATCCTATGAGCCGGGGTGTCCCCCTCAGGTCAGACCCCTTGACAAAAGTTCAAGGGGTCTCCCCTCTCAGTTAGCTTCCCTGGACCTCTGGGTTCAGCTCCTCTCAACTGCTCCTCTGGCCTTCAGGAAGACCTCCTGCGACCACATGGCACCTCTACAGAGGAGGAGGCAGCCGCCTCCTCCCTCCGGGACTCCGCTCTCCAACGAAAGACCAAAAGCACATGTGCTCCTGACTTTTTATACAGTATCCCAGCATGCACCAAGGCAATCTGCCCTCTGCCAATCATCAGGACTGTATTAAAGCCTATGCACCCATTTGTCAGGTTTCCTTCCACTGTCCAACATGCCTCCCTATTGGACCAGCGTGAAACACTCTCTAGACTGAATGAATCGCATACTGAGCACAATGAGCAGACCTCACTAAAAGATCCTGCTCTCAGGTAGGCAGAGAACAATATAGATTTACCTGCAGCCCCTATGGTAAGCAAACAGAGCTCAAAACTACTTATGTAAGTGACAGTGGTCGATTGGTGACCTCTATTGGATAAGATTAATACAGCACCTATCTAGTTAGGTAGGTACAGTCTACCATGAACTTTGATGTCAAATTGTTGAAAGAAGGTGCTTGCAAACTAAAATGAAAAGAACATAAAAAACAAACATTCAGCAATCGTGTATCAGGAACCCAGGATAGAACCACAGAGGAACTCCTCTAAAAATTAAATCAATGATGTTGACTCAATGGTTTTTCATGGTCTGGATTGGCAGTGTGCGACTTTTGGTGTTTCGAGGAGATTGCCACAGCGGTGAGACCGGACAACCTTTGTCATTCCTGCTGCAGCCAGAAGTAGAGGAAGTATGCAAGCCTGGCAATGAGGGAGGTGAAGTGGGGATGAGTCCTAGACATTTGAGTAGAGCTTCTCCATCCGAAAAGTTGGAAAACGAATAGGATTTGCCCTTATAAGGAAAGGTGAGTTGAAATGGAAATGACCATCAATACCAGATTCCCTTTTGTTGTAGGGGTTGAAGCAGTAGTTCAAAGGATCAACACATTTGAACAGTTGCAGGTGAAATTTCAGCAAATATTTGAACCTCATGGCCAATTAGTTGGATTGAGGGTAGCTCTCTGGCTTTTTGAATGATGCTTTCCTTCACGTTGTAGTAATGGGGCTTTACTATAATGTCCCTAGGAGGTCCATCAGGACGCTGGGCTATAAGGGCTCTGTGAGCTTGATCCAGCTCTAGTTTTCTGGAAGGGGTATCTGGAAGCAGTGAGGTCAGTAATGTAGTGGTAGCTTCTTGGACGTTTGCTATTGATTCTGGCAACCCTCTGATGAGGACATTGTATCTGCGGGATCTATTCTCCAAATCATTCATTTTAGATAAATGCGATCCGTGTTCTGATTTGTTCTGCCCACTGTGGCGTTAAGTTTTTTCTCAATTCCTGCTTCAGATCCCCTGTAATTCTCTTGCTAGCTTTTTCCAGGCCTTGCTTTAGTAATGCAGAGAATCTTGCCAGGATTATAGGGTCCCCCCCGAATAGGCAGGCTGGTGGGCTATGGGTAGGGGGCTGATGAGTTCCTGGGAGGCCTGCAGGCTATTCTGGCTGGTGATAATTTCTTCCATGGCTCTGTCTAGGGAAGAGGTAGATGAAAATGGGGACTCACTGCCGAACAGATTGACATCCCTTGTAGTAGGAAGGAGTTCTGGAATGGCAGAGCAATCCTCCATGCCTGGAGAGTGACCTGGTGGTTGCGGTCCTTCAGGAGAATCAGTCTAATGCCTCGTGTGCCGGCAACGCTGATATATTGGTGGATCCGGGCGGCTGCTGTACAAAGTTCTGTGCTGCTCCCGGGGTGTCCTTTTTTTCCCTCCCTTTTGCCATATAAATGTGGCTAGGGAGTTGATGGAGGACTCTGGGTGGTTTTGGAGGATTCTGGGCCCTCAGATTAGCTGGAAGCCGCTGGATTGAGTCAGGCTCAATGTAGCCGGCTCAAGGAAGCGTCCTCCATGCTCAGCCGTGTGCATGCGCCTTAAATACTGATTTTTTTTTTTTAAATCTGGCGCTTTTAAGGCTCCAGTAAACTGTAAGTGATGTCATGACGTCGCTTCCTGGTCACTAGAATCGAGACCTGATCAAAGCCGATTCCAACTTTGTACGGGTCTCCGATCAGCCGGCAGATGTGCCGGCTGGTACCCCGGAACTCCCAGTGGGATGGTAGAGCCTGGGTGAAGCAGCGGAAGGCGGGGGGGGGGGGGGGATTTCCGCTTCTGCTGCTTGTGATACCAATCATGTGGCCATTGGCTCCCACTGTTGGCAATCAAATCCAGTGACACGGGAGCCGGGTGGCATGGCCGAATCCTGCTGTCTGTGTCAATGGTGGAGCCTGCTAGGGAACCCCAGAAGAGGAGGATCGGGGGCTGCTGTTTGAAAATCCCTTGCACAGAGCAGGTAAGTATAACATGTTTGTTATTTTGCAAAAAAAAAAAAAAGAACCTTTACAATCACTTTAATACTTACCACAGTAGGGAAACAGACACAAAAAGATACACTCAGCACTTTTCAAATAACTCTGTTTAATCTGCACAACTTTTTTATACACATGCTTACATAGGTATCACAATTGTATGATAACAGACGGGGTTACACAGGCAAGCTAATTTCTAATCAGGACTTGAACAATGCAAACATGTAATGAAAACAATATTAGTGCCGTGTGCACACAGAGAGCAGTGTGCAATACATAAGCAGAGGATACAAAATAGAATACACTTAAATGCAGAATGTACAATTTCTTTTACAAGAATACAGTAGAAATGCATAAAAAAAGCAGCTGAACAGAACCAGAGAATAATGGGGGGAAATCATCATTAAAAGTTTCAAGATTGGCTATAAATCAACCCTCCTGTCCCCATCCATAACTAAAATATCACCTTTGGCTAGACTGATCCTTCAAGTAAATTATTGATCATATTGAATATTAATAAAGGAAATTGAGTTGCCATTCATTACAGTGGGCCTATCTCCCACAACTATTTGTTCAAGTTATTTTTATATGAATCTTATCAAAACAGATATTATGTAGGAGACTGTGAACAACTTTTTACCCGGGTGACCATACTGTCTTTAGTCTGCTACTAAGGGCTTATGTCGATAGATGTTGATTTCCTGTGTTGGAACACACATCACAAACAGGTCAGCAAATGGGACCGCTGAATCACATACCGCCACTCACATATTTCTGCCTAGTCCTGACTCTTATTGTATTGACATCTGATAATATGCAAAATACCCCACCGTCATGTCCTTCCCACTTTCTGTTCCCTCTCCCCATTCCATTCTATATTTTCACCCCCCCTTTCTCCCCCATATCTACTCTAACTTCTCTGCACATTCTTTAAACCATTTCTGGTACCACCTGTTGGCTGCATATGCGCTTTTACTTTTTTGGATGGTCCTTATTGTTGAGCACAAGGTAGTTAAAACCGATCTCTGGGCAACAAAAAAAAAGGTTTTCCTTGCAGCAGGGCTGTGAACACACTACATGGGTTAACTGCTCATTTTTGTCTGGGGGAGAGGAGAAGGAGATATATTTACCTAATCCTTAGATCCTCCCAGCACAAGACTGATCCGGCACCCCTGCGCTCAAGGGGTCTTGAGTTGTGGATTGTTCCTGATGTCATCAAGCTCAGGGCAGGCTCCATAGACCAGGAACAATCACCTATGGACCTTGGGGAATACCATTTTGCAATGGAATGACGGATTGGGTGATTTTTAAGCTTTCTCCTCACCCCTAGACAAAATAAGCAGTCGGCCCATGTAGTGCAGGCACAGCCCCACTGCATGGGAAATTTTTTTCTTTTGGCAGAGTTGGGCTTTAACTCTCCCTGTTTTTATGTTTGAATAACAACATGACACAGTTTGCTTTGGATATTGTGTCATTTATTGAACTCATGTCCTATGTGCTGACATATATCTGCCCAGTTTGTTGTCATTTAACTTTGAAAACATAATAAATACATTGAAATGAAAAAACAGGTCAGCAAAATCCCACTGACCTTCACTGAGCAGCACACACACAGTTCAGAGGCTGTGTTTGATCTGCATTGTGTTGCATTACGTTTCTATACACTGTCCTTTTAACTACTTGACGTCCACGCTATAGCCGAATGACGGCTACAGTGCAGACCTGAATTGCCGGGAGGGAGCATATGGACGTCCTCTTGGCATCGAGCGGCCTGCGTGCTCCTTGCGGAGCGCGCCCTGCTCGCTCTGAGATCAGCGAGTCCATGAGGAGAAATAAACAATGATCGCTGGCTGCTGTCAGAGGGACATTCGTCCCGAAGAGGAGAGAGATAATTTGTGCCCCCAGTGCCACCCACCAGTGCCCACAAGTGCCCACCCGGCCAGCTACCAGTGCCCACCAGTGCCACCTACCAGTGCCCAACAGCACCACCTACAGTGCCCACCAGTGCCATCTGCCAGTGCCCACTAGCGCCACCTACTAGTGTCACCTATCAGTGCTCATCAGTGCCACCTATCAGTGCCCCATCTTAACTGTCCCCTACCAGTGCCTATCATTGCCCATCAGTGCCACCCATCAGTGCCCATGAGTGCCGCCTATTGGTTCCCTTCAGCGCCAACTAACAGTGTCCTTCAGTGCTGCCCATCAGTGCCACCCATCAGTGCCGCCTTATCAGTGCCACCTTATCAGTGCCCATAAGTGTCGCCTATCAGTGCCCATCAGTGCAGCCTACCATGCCTCTCAGGGCCCCTCAGTGGCGCCTCATCAGCGCACATCAATGTAGGAGAAAAATTCTCCTACATTGATGTGCATTGACCTGTTTGCAAAATTTTATAACAAACTATAAAAACAATTTTTGGTCTTATTTTGTTTGTTCAGCAAAAAATAACCCCCCCCCCCCCAGTAGTGATTAAATACCACCAAAAGAAAGCTCTATTTGTTTGAAAAAAAAAAAAATTATAAAAATTTCATTTGGGTACAGTGCTGCATGTCCGTGCAATTTTCATTCAAAGTGCGACAGCGCTGAAAGCTGAAAATTGGCCTGGGCAGGAGGGGGGTTTAGGTGCCCAGTAGGCAAGTGGTTAAGGTACATTTGAAGAGGAGACAAAATAGGTCCAACACAGCCTTTTCATGCATACATTTGAATGGAAAATGCAGCATTTGAATAGAATGCCCATTGTAATGAACTTGAAGTTCTTGAATTCATGGTCAAATGAAAGTTGACTCCAAGAAAAGTCATTTGGTGAACCATAATGCTGTAAAAAATACAGGTAGTAAAATAGTTGCATAAGGTCTAAGGGAATGATGACTATACCAGAAGATACACATACTCTCAGCCAGTCCGTGCATTACTGCATTCCCTCATAGATATAAAGATACCGTGGGCCTGATGTAACAGTGTGCTGGTACTAAGAATTGTAGTTGTGCTCCCACAGCTTTACTAACTTGAATGGCACCTGGGGGAGAATTTTTTTTATTATTTTAAAGGCAATCATAAATCTCAAATATCTCACATCATGTACTTTAAGTTTAAGATTTTAACTTGTTCTGGCCAATTCCTAGGATAGAATATTTTTTTTAATTACAGCTTTAAAGTGTACCGTATGTAACCCAACCACTAGACTCTCATATATGTTTTAACACATTAATGCTAATTCAAAACTAATTTCAGTATTTTTAAATCTCCAGCATTCATTAAATATATACGTGGTGATCCTGTTATGAAGGTCCTTGTTTAACCGGTTGCCGACCGCCGCACGACTATATACTGCGGCGGTCAGCCCCGGCCAGGCAGAGTGACGTATCGGTACGTCACTCGCCTGTCACTGACTTGCGAGCCTATAGCGAGCGGGCGCGCGCCCGCCGAGGCGCGCGCCCGCCGCGGCTCGTTCACAGGCAAGTCAGTGCGTGTGACCGGCGGACTCGATGTCCGCCGGCCACACTACGATCGCTCCTGTGAAGGGAGAAAGACAGAGCAGCTTGTGTAAACAAGCTGCCTGTCAGTTCTCCCTGTGTAAAAGTAAAGATCTGACCGTTCTACTATGTAGAACGGTTGATCTTTGCTTTTACACCAATAGCAATGTCCCTACACAGTAGAAAGCACGCCCCTAGGACACACTTAACCCCTCCCTTCCCAATAAAGTTAACCCCTTCCCTGCCAGTGTCATTTTTGCAGTAACAGTGCATATGTATAGCACTGATTACTGCAGTAATGTCACTGGTAACCCCAAAAGTGTCAAAAATGTCAGTCAAGGGTCCGATCTGTCCGCCGCAATGTCGCAGTACCGAAAAAAAAATCGCAGATCGCCGCCATTACGCGTTAAAAAAAAAAACACCAAAAATGACAAAAATCTTTCTCTTTGTTAGTAAACGCGATAACTTTTGCGCAAACCAATCAAAATACGCTTTTTGCGATTTTTTTTACCAAACATAGGTAGCATAAAACAAATTGGCCGAAAAATGTTAAAAAATTTTGATTTTTACTTTTTTTTTTTGGGGAATTTCATATAAAAAAATGTGAAAAATATTGTTATTTTTGCAAAATTTACGCTCTTTTTTTGTTTATAGCGCGTGATCAAAAAATCGCACAGGTGATCAAATACCACCAAAAGAAAGCTCTGTTTGTGGGAAAAAAAGGACGTCAAATTCGTTTAGGTACAGCGTCGCACGACCGCGCAATTGTCCGTTAAAGTCACGCAGTAAAAAATCGCAAAAAAACCCCTGGTCCTTTAGCAGCCAAATCCTCCGGGGCTTAAGTGGTTAAGCACGTCATATTTTAGGGTGAGAACACTTTATGCCTCATGTGCTCCTGCATTATTAACCTGATGTATGGGCTTCCAAAGGGTCTTCTTAATGGAAGACCATTTCTAATGGAAGTCTTCCTAATGGAGACTTCAAGTTGCCATTTTACACAAATTACACAGACATGGTTCCAGTGTTGCCACTATCAGGAATCTTTCCAGAGAAGTGCCATGAAGCCATTGCTGGAGTGTATGTATATAGACAAGAAGTAACTACTAAAAGGCTGCAGTTAGAGTTTACATCAACTTAAAAATAAAAACCAAACAAACTGCTGTTTGTTTCACACCAGTAATATAGACTGATATCTATCAACATGTGGGTTTCCTGCTGCATTCATTCTAAAATACCTATCTTTAATATATCTGAAAAAAAAAACACTTCCATTCCTATTGCTTTTGTTGTTGACAAGTTAAGTTACTAAATGAAGTATTCCTGCTTAGGATATGCATTCTGGAAGAGCTATTATAGATTGTGTCTACCCCCAATTGGTTAATTCCTTCAATAATTCATGTTATCCTTTTCTAATTAATTGTCTTACAATGCTTCCTTTCTTAACAATAATCAACTCATTAACTGAAGTACCTGCTGAAGGGCATACGGACAGGGATAAACACACATGGTATGCTGGGGCTATATTTGTTCACGGGTGGATGGAGGCATGCCGTTTCTTTTTTTATTCATGATGGAAAAAAAAACATTTAAATCAAGAGATCCTAACCTTCAAATAGGACTAGAGAAGCATACTGACTAATCTTGCAAAACTAATCTCTAATTATATTTGTAGTTTATATCTATGTAGTTAAAGTGAGCCTGACTTGTCCTGAAATGTTTAAGGCAACAGGAACTATAGACTGTACAGGGACCTCAAACTCTGCTCTAGTGGAGTCTAAAGGGAATTTTCAATATTTTAGTGAAATTGAGATAATGCCCATTTTAAATTCACATAGCATTACTTAAAAAAAAAATGTAGTCTACTTTTGTATGCTCTTTTCTGGAACTTCCAGCAAGTACATATTCTGCTTAGTTCTTTTTTGTTACCAGGAGGCTCTGAAGGTGTGATTGCCATAATTAACCTAATCCTTTACTGTGTAAGTAGCTGTATTAGATTTGAACACTTGGTGAAAAATCTGAAAAAAAAGTACCCACGTTAGGAATATTCCTAATGTGCCTAAAAAATAAATATACAGTATCTCACAAAAGTGAGTACACCCCTCACATTTTTGTAAATATGTTATTCTATCTTTTCATGTGACAACACTGAAGAAATTACACTTTTCTGCAATGTAAAGTAGTGAGTGTACAGCTTGTATAACAGTGTAAATTTGCTGTCCCCTCAAAATACCTCAACAAAGCCATTAATGTCAATATTTTGTGTGGCCACCATTATTTTCCAGCACTGTCTTTACCCTCTTGGGCATGGAGTTCACCAGAGCTTCACAGGTTGCCACTGGAGTCCTCTTGCCCTCCTCCATGATGACATAATGGAGCTGGTGGATGTTAGAGACCTTGCTCTCCTCCACCTTCTGTTTAAGGATGCCCCACAGATGCTCAATAGGGTTTAGGTGTGGAGACATGCTTGGCCAGTCCCTCACCTCTACCCCCACCTTCTTTAGCAAGGCAGTGGTCATCTTGGAGGTGTGTTTGGGGTCGTTATCATGTTGGAATACTGCCCTGCAGCCCAGTTTCTGAAGGGAGGGGATCATGCTCTGGTTCAGTATGTCACAGTACATGTTGGCATTTATGGTTCCCTCAATGAACTGTAGCTCCCCAGTACCAGCAGCATTCATGCAGCCCCAGACCATGGCACTCCCACCACCGTGCTTGACTGTAAGCAAGACACACTTGTCATTGTACTTCTCACCTGGTTGCCGCCACACACGCTTGACACCATCTGAACCAAATAAGTTTATCTTGGTCTCATCAGACCACAGGACATAGTTTCAGTAATCCATGTTCTTAGTCTGTTTGTCTTCAGCAAACTGTTTGCGGCCTTTCTTATGCATCATCTTTAGAAGAGGTTTCCCTTCTGGGACGACAGCCATGCAGACCAATTTGATGCAGTGTGCGGCTTACGGTCCGAGCACTGACAGGCTGACCCCCATTCCTTCAACCTATGCAGCAATGCTGGCAGCACTCATACGTCTATTTCCCAAAGACAACCTCTGCATATGACGCTGAGCACGTGCACTCAACTTCTTTGGTTGACCATGGAGAGGCCTGTTCTGAGTGGAACCTGTCCTGCATAACCGCTGTATGGTCTTGGCCAACATACTGCAGCTCAGTTTCAAGGTCTTGGCAATCTTCTTATAGCCTAGGCCATCTTTATGTGGAGCAACAATTCTTTTTTTCAGATCCCCAGAGAGTTCTTTGCCATGAGGTGCCATGTTGAACTTCCAGTGACCAGTATGAGAGAGTGAGAGCAATAACAACAAATTTAACACACCTGCTCCGCATTCACACCTTAGAACTTGTGACACCGGGGAGAGAAAATGGCTAATTGCGCCCAATTTGGACATTTTCATGTAGGTGTGTACTCACTTTTGTTGCCAGCGGTTTAGACATTAATGGCTGTGTGTTGAGGTATTTTGAGGGAACAGCAAATTTACGATGTTATTCAAGCTGTACACTCACTACTTTACATTGTAGCAAAGTGTTATTTCTTCAGTGTTGGCACATAAAAAGATATAATAAAATATTTACAAAAATGTGATCGGTGAACTCACTTTTGTGAGATACTTTATATAGTGAGGTTTTCTCAGATTTGGAAACACTTTAGGCCCACATTCCTAAAACCTACGCTCTGTCATTCAACTGCCAAATACCACTACCTATACTCCTTCCTTAAAGTATTGGCATTTGACAGCTAGATCACAGTAATGGAATTTAAACTCAGCTTGGGCAGAAGTCAAAGCCCCATGTACAGCCTGGACATAGGATTTAGAAAGCTTCATGGGGACGCAAGGATTATTTTGAAGATAGTGCAACAAAACACATTATTATAGCATAAAAACAATGTAGCAATGGCACTCATATTAGTCTTATACCTGGCAGTGCATGGTAAATGGCCATTTAGGAGGTAGAAGAGGAATAAGCACAGGGCCAGATGTGTGAGAAGATGAATTACAGTTGCTCAGGGCTACTAGCAGACTGGGCTAGGATGGCGCACCCACACCTATCAGGAATCCATGCCACAGCTCCAAACTGACAATGGCCAAAGCCTCTTGGATACCTGTATACTAAGCTCCCCTATCATCAGGACTAACGCGAGTGCAATTGCTGCATTGATTTTGTGCTCTAATAAAGTGTTTTGTTGCGCTAGAGAGATTCACTTTCCTTTGATTTTTGTCTTTTTTGTTTACTGACTGGTTTAAGCTGCAAACTGCTCTGGTTATCATGTTTTTCTGGAATGGGAATAATTAAAGACTAATAAGAACATTTAGTTGGACATTGCTACTAGAACTGTTGGCACAGATGGTTGCATTTCTTTCTTTTTTATTTCACAGCTGTATATCAGCCCCTCTTTTTCAAAAGATGTGTCCCTCCTTATTGGTAAACTGTCAGGGGCGGCACCATATCATAGATGGGAAAAGCAAAAAAAATTCCATTCCACAACTTCACAAGCCAATCTTTGAATACCCCAGTAACCCTTTAAAAAGTCATATTTTGCATCTTGCTTAAAGAATACAGTATGTGAGTGCATAACAGAAAGCAAATCTTGCGCACGCTACCTATACATTTTGAGCAGAGGTGGTCCAAAAAACAGCTTTTTCTGCAGATTCTCTGCATATGTATGAGCATCTTTAAATGTGCCTTTATCTACCTATAGTTAAATGTATGGAAGCAAAGCTCCTTAATGCCTTTTAAACTGCAGACGAAAGAATCACACAGAAATTAATAATAGTACTGGAAAATTATATATGGGGAGTATTCTGGGATTTTTTCACTGCTTTTCTCTGATGTCTGCACAGAGTAAAAAGAGGTAAAAATTAATGAACCCATAGCAATCTCCTTAGGTTTTCTGTAGTGAACTTTATACTGGCCAAGAGTGCTAAGGCTAGATTCACAGTGTTGTACTGTGCAAATTATTTTAATTGAATCAGGAGCCTAAAGCACCAAAATGCATGAAAGAAGGTGCATGCATGATTTTGTAATGCAGCACTCTACAACGCATAAGAATTTGTTACTGTGCATTGTTATATGCTTTATTGCACACTTTTGTGCATATCTGTAATGCTCATCCATTGCCGCAGAGCAATCGTGTGAACCCAACCTAAAGGAATGTTAGTGATGGATTATTTTATCTTTTTAAAATCCCTGTACAACATTTGTAACAATAACAGGTAGACATT
This sequence comes from Pelophylax lessonae, assembly GCF_965119305.1. NCBI lineage: Eukaryota > Metazoa > Chordata > Amphibia > Anura > Ranidae > Pelophylax > Pelophylax lessonae. The sequence goes on from NC_138769.1 coordinate 510,668,753, forward strand.
TTCACCTACAGTAGCATCAAGTTTGAGGAACTTACCAGATTTGCCTGTTTCAGTATCCAGTACTCAGTATTTCTTGAAGTAGGGAAGAATCCATTGTTTGCTAAAATTTATTCAGTGTGGCTGGGGAGGTGATAAATGTTTGGGAGGCCTTTCCAGTTCTTTTCTCTCCAGTGAGGGTTCCAGTTCTCCTGGGGCTGCTGCAGACAGCAAGTAAGGCAATAAAGCTTGTCTTGGCTCCTGAGATACTGTGAGAAAAGACCTTCCTTTGGACCCTTGGATGTACAAGTGATAAATGGGGACAAAGTTTCAGAGGATGCTACCGGGACTGCTCTTTCAGAGTCCTCGATATACTGGCAATTCCCTGTTACCTCCAGGAAAAGCTGCTTAGAAAAGATAAATGAGCAGCTCTCATCCTGTTGTTTTTGCTGTTGTTTGGAGTATTCTTCTCCCTGAGGCCCTGTTCAAAGCGTTTTTTTAGCTCGTAAAATGCTCAGCCCTGAAGCTCCAAAATGCCCAACAAGCAAAATCCCATTAATTTCAATGGCCCCTGTTCACATCTGAGTGTTATGTCCCCTGAAGCAAAACGCCTGAAGCTCAAAAAAGTACATTAGCTTCTTTTTTGGCAGATTGCAAGCATTTCTGGCCCATAGACTTTAATAGAAATGCCTGACTTGAGCAGAAAAATGCTTGTGAAATGCTCTTAAAACGCTCAAATAGCAGCTCTCCGCCCCTAATCTCCTTTCCCTCCTCTCCCCCTGATGCTTTCTTTTGGCTAAACAAAAACACCTTAAGCTCTAAAATGCTTGTAATACACTTATAAAATGCTTTAAAAAAGCTTGTAAAAAGCTTGCAAAAGAAGATTTTAAAAATGCCCGATAAACGTTAGTAAATCGATACGCTCCGGTTTGAACGTAATCTAAACCTCTCTCCTGTTCCTGTTATTCAGCAATACATTCTAAAAAGACTGAGCCTGAATTGCCTGCATGGATCTGTGTCTGTGGCAGGCAGCCTCTGTACTAGCAAGGGTAACTTGGGTATATTCTCAGCAGCTCCTTTGGGGGTGAGTGCTGCATAATAATAATCTTATTTTGTTTTATGATATATTTGGTAGTGCTTGTGCACACTGTTACTCTATAACCCTTTTACCCACTTATTTAAATTATTATTTTTTTTTTTTGCAAAACTACAAACGTTGTCAGTTTTCAGCTGAGGGGACACCGTCAGGGCCATCTTACCGAATGGGCACGCAGTTGCACGGGGGCCCCACTTGCCTGGGGGGCCTCACCTGCCCAGTGACCCAGCCCCAGCCAAGCATTATTCCCGATTCCGGTGTGCATCCTGAACTTAGCAGGTGGCAAGCCCCTGTAGGCCCTGCACTGCTGTCAGGCCACTTGGGTGTGGAGGGGGAGCCCACAACTGCAGGAATGACATTCTGCCTCCACGTGAACAGGCACACACAGGACAGTCGAGTCTGACCCTCGTCCATGTGTGTGTGTTCACCGGACCCAGCCCCCGAACTTGGAAGCTGTCATTAGCCTGGCACTGCTGTACCAGTAAACATCGCCTTAGCGATAATTTGCATTTTTATGGGTGATTGTGTAGACAGGACCCCAGTGCACTGCATTGCCTGGGGCCCTTTAATGCTCTTAAGATGGCACTGGACACAATTGAATTTTTACTCTAGTATAAGGCATAAATGGTTCATTTCAGAGGGCAACTGGGCTACATCAGAAAGTCTGCAAGGCAATAGGTCTAGCATTTCAGTGGAGATGGAGAATCTGTTTGTACTGCTGGGGCACCCCCCCAGCAGTCTCTATAGAGCATGCAGTTCAACACAGGCATGGAATTAATTATTTTATTTTTAAACAACACTTTATTTGTGTCAGATTTTCTGCACTGCTCCACTAAGCATGGCAAAGACCACCATAGCAGAGATACCTTTCCAAGCACTCCTGAAATATAGAATGTGATATTTAATATATGTAAATCAACTCATGCTGTTATAAAGCCTTGCCCCTGCAGAAAACTGTTCCATCATGGCATACTTCTGGGGAAATTGAATGAGCTAGATACTGTATGTCTCTTGGATGATTGTGAACAAAAAGAAAGTGACTCATTAGTGTTTAGAATCCGATTCCAGTTTTTATGGCTTGATTTAAAGGCAAATGTTTTAATTTGCCCTGGTGAAGGGTTAGAACCTCCGCCCCATTGAAATTGTTCTTCTCTTCCTGTTCTGTTTAACATTGATCAACTGGACAAAAGGTGAGGATAAATTGCTTATTTGGGCACACGGAAAGTAATAAAATGGTTACATCTGTCAAACTAAAAAAAAAAAAAAAAGATTTTTTTTTTCTTAATTTTGAAAAATGTAGACAGCTCAGAGACATTGGATATGTTACCTTTTGTGTAAGGGCTTGTTCACACCATATGTGCATGAAAACTGATGGGAAAACTGCACAGATTTCACTTGCAGAGACATCAGTTTACATCGGTTTTATATACATTGACATCAGTTTACATCGGTTTTTATGTACGTTGACATCAGTTTTCATGCTTGTCAGTTATGTGCATTGTTCACACCAATGTTGAGGTCATGTCAGTTTTTTCCAGTGCAGAAAACTGCATACATGTTGCAGATTCCTGCACAGAAAAAAATCTGCATGTGATATCAGTGTTGTGATGTGAATGGGGCACATAAGGAACAGTTTTTTTTTTTTTGTGCCCTTGCAGAATGCCTGCAGAAAAACCAACGTCTCTGCACAATGGTGTGAATGAGGCCTAAGTGTTCAGCAGAACTGTTTCATTTTGCAAAACTGACATTTTCATATGTTATGTGGCAGCAATTATTTACTATTTTCCACAGACTGTTCTCTGCCACTAGAGGACACTTTGTTCCTAACAGCTTGCCAGCAATGGATTTCCGTCTACATCAAAATGGTCAATGCAATTTACCGCTATGGGGTAGCTACAAAAAAAGGAGACGCATATACCAGCTTGGGGGAGTCTGACATCATAGGTGGGAATGTTCTGCTTCTCAGTCTAGGGGGAAGGAGCTTGAGAAAGATCTGGAAAGAGGCAGCTGAAAGAGACTTTTAGAGTTACCCTGCTAGATTCTCCTGGTCAGATTCATGTTCTTGAGTGCTTACAGGACAGTGCAGAGAGCTGGAGTGGATTCCACCTGCTTCTTCTGTCTTCCCTAGAGCAGTGGTCCTCAACCCTGGTCCTCAGGGCCCACTAACAGGCCAGGTTTGCAAGATAACTGAAATACATCCCAGGTGATATAATTTGCTGCACAGCAATTGCAGTACTCTAGTCTGCATCTCCTCAAGGTAATACTTGAAATCTGGCCTGTTAGTGGGCCCTGAGGACCGGAGTTGAGGACCACTGCCCTAGAGGACCAAGGAAACCTGACTGCTGCATGGACTCCACAAAGACGTTGCTTTTGCTACAATGACTGTCTCCAGATTTCCAGCATTGCTTTACTCTGCTGCAAAACTGAACTCATATCTTTAGGAGCTAGTGAAGAGCCTTTCTTCAAGATGGATTATTTTATAGGGATTACACATCTGCTGTTTGTTTCAGTGTGTAATATCTTCGAGACAATATATGGGTTGCTATTTTTTTTTTAAATGGGATTTGTTAATTCATAGTTCTTCAGGACCCTAACACAGACTCGTGAGCTCATCAACAATAAGGTTTGGAACTTCTAGTTACTTTATCTAGATAGGATAAAGTAAACTGTTAAATTATGCCTGTTGGTGTTCCATTGCTGAAACTGGGATTCCACTTGTAATTACTGAACTTGAATAGGGTTTGTATAAAATATTTTGTTTAGGCAATTTTAATAAGCTCTTGTGTGACAGTGCGGGTACCTTGTGGTTGGCATACTCCATAAAGCATTGCAGCAAATATTTTGTGACATGTCTGTTTTTTGGGACGTTTTGGTGTGTCAGAAGGCTGATCATTTCAATAGGCTGCCTTAATGCAACACATGCTGATGTCTGACATAACGTGTGTTTAGTTTATTGCCCAAAAGTTTTAATATGCTTTCCCTGTATCAGTTGAGAATGTATTCTCCTCCATATACTGTATTAGGGATGGGCCGAACACCCCCCTGTTTGGTTCACAGCAACGAACTGCGAACCCCATTGAAGTCTATGGGAGCCAAACAGGAAAAATCAAAAGTTCCCATTTTGAAGGCTTATATGCAAGTAATTGGCCATAAAAGGGGTATAGGGGTCGGTGTACTGGGGGACATGTATCAATAATAAAAAAATAAAAATAAAGGTAGTTTTTTTAGAAGCAGGGATTTTAATTATGCTTAAAGTGCAACAATAAAAAATAAAAATTCCTTTAAATATAGTGCTGGGGGTTCCCTTAATGTGCCTGTAAAGTGGTGCATCTGTAGCATGCATAAAACATGCTACAGCAAAAATTACATTTCTAAAGAAAAAAAAGCAAGTCAAATCCCATTAAAAATGACTTTAAAAATGGTTACAATTGCCGTCATCTGGCTATTGTAAAAAAAAAGCAACATGGGGTTTCCCCCAAAATCCATACCAGACCCTTATCCAGGCATGCAGCCTGGCAGGTCAGGAAAGGGGGGATGAGTGAACGTCCCCCCCTCCTGAACCATACCAGGCCACATGCTCTCAACATGAGGGGGGTGGGTGCCTTGGGGTGGGGGTGGGGGGCTTTGCCCAATCAGGGCGCAGAATGCACTGTGCAGCGCTCAGTGTATAGCAGGATGTTCGTCGGGGCGAACACCCGGCGAACACCCTGCAAATTCGGGTATTTGGTGAATGGCCGAATAGGCAAATGTTCGGCCCGAACCCATGCTGGGGCGGAACCGTTTGCCCATCCCTATACTGTATATAAACTTGTTGTATAGTAAATACCCCGCATGCCTAGTTTTCACATTGATTTAAAAAAAAAAGTTATAATGTGCTTGACAAAAAATGCTTTACTTTGGAGCTTTAAAGTGATATTTAAGTCTCGTTTTTTTCCCGTAAAAAATAACAAACATGTTTTGCTTACCTGCCTGCTCTGTGAAGTGGATTTGTCGAGAGCAGCCCAGATCCTCCTCTTGTTGGGTCCCTCTTCGGTGCTCCTGGCTCGTCCCTTCCGTTGAGTGCCCCCACAGCAAGTGGCTTATTATGGGGGCACCCGAGCCGAGCCGCAGCTCCCTGTGTCCATTCAAACACTGAGCCACGGCGCGGCCCGCCCCCACCCCGCCCCATTTCTCTGCTCATTGGCTTACTGAATTTGATTGACAGCAGCGGAAGTCAATGGCACCACACTGCTGTCTCAGCCAATGAGGAGGGAGTCCTGGGCACCCAAATCTCTTGTGCAACATCACTGGATTTAGATGGACCTCAGGTAAGTATTAGGGGGGCTGAGGGGGGCTGCTAAACACAGAACGTTTTTATCCCAATGCATAGAATGCAATAAGATAAAAAAACCTTCTGCCTTGACTACCACTTTAATTTATTTACTATTTTTAGCATTTTATAGCAGAATTTTTGTTTGTTACAGTTTTTTTTACCTTTCATTACACCTTGCCCCATTAAATCTTAAGTCACTAGCAATGTAAAAACCTCTGTCAAAGAGTCTTTTATACAGAAATGTAGAATTTCTCAACCAGGGTTCCATGGAATGCTAAGGTTCCTCCAGAGGTTGTTAGGGGTTCTTTGAGCAATGAGCAATTTCTGCCTCTCAGATAAGTTGCCACTGACACCATTGGTAGCTATCTATGATTCTTCCCAATGACCACAAGTGTAAGAAACATTCTTCCCACTGACCATCACACTGAGGTATCATGGGTTGTAGAAGTAAAGATTTTTAGCAGGGGTTCTCTGAGGCCAGAAAGTAATTTCGAAGGGTTCTCTGTGTTGAAGAGGTTGAGAAAAGATGCAGTAGAGGATAATTTACAGGAACCTATAACAACAGTCTATTTATTTTACTTTGCCATGAATTATTTAAAAGCTGTTTGATTAATAAAAGTAACTGCACACTAATCTGTTTTTGCATGTAACATACAGCCTGCTTCAAAGGGCCAGTGTAGGAAGCTAATTAACCACCTCCCGCCCACCATATAGGCAAATGACATCAGTGGAGTGGTTCTATTGTTCTGGAACGACATCATACGATCAAGACCCCAAGACACGGTGCATCCCCAATCTCGGTAAAGAGCTGATGATGCGGTTCTTTACCCATGTGTTCAGATGTGTCCAATCACATCTGATCACATGTAAACAAGGAAATGCCAGTTATCGGCTTTCCTCTCCTCACACTGACAGCGTATGAGATGAGGAGAGCCTATCCGCAGCATTTCAGCAGCATTTCCTCACAGGGGAGACCTGCACAGATAATCAGGGCACTGTGAAGGAAGCCATTCATAAAAGGCTGCAGCAAAGGATCATGGGACATGTAGTCCCCATCACTAAACAGCCCAGCCCCATAGCAAACTATATCGGGAAGAGTCCATGGAATATTTTATATTTTGCCACAAGTTTTGGGAAAAATTTTATATTTTTTTATTTTTCATTTTTTAACACTAAGTTGTCACTAAAAGATACATTTCTCACACATGACATGGGTATATGTGGAATGACACCCCAAAATACATTCTGCTGCTTCTCCTGAGTATGAGGATACCCCATGTGTGAGACTTTTTGGGAGCCTAGCTGTGTACGGAACCCCGAAAATCAATCATCATCCTCGGGTTTTCTAATTGCATAAATTTTTGATTTTACTTCTCACTACCCATCACAGTTTCAGAGGCCCTGAAATTTCAAGATAGCACAAAACCCCTCTAAATGACACCATTTTGGAAAGTAGACACCCCAAGCTCTTTGCTGAGATGCATGGTGTGTCCATGGAATATTTTATATTTTGCCACAAGTTTCGGGAAAATTACATTTTTTTTAACACAAAGCTGTCACTTAAAGATAAATTGCTCACACATGCCATGGGTATATGTGGAATGACACCCCAAAATATATTCTGCTGCTTCTCCTGAGTACAGGGATACCACATGTGTGAGACTTTTTGGGAGCCTAGCTGGTTACAGGACCCTGAAAATCAATCACCACTTTCAGGTTTTCTAATGGTGTAAATTGTGCATTTCACCTCCGCACTACCTGTCACAGTTTTGGAGGTCCTAAAATTTCAAGATAGCACAAAACCCCCCAAAATTACCCCATTTTGGAAAGTAGACACCCCAAGCTATTTGCTGAGAGGCATGGTGGAGTCCATGGAATATTTTATATTTTGCCACAAGTTCCGGGAAATATGTGTGAGATTTTTTTGCAGTCTAGCCGAGTACAGGACCCCAAAAACCAATCACCACTTTCAGGCTTTCCAAGGGTGTAAATTGTTGATTTCACTCCTCAATACCTATCACGGTTTCGCAGGCCATGAAATGCCAAGACAGCACAAACCCCCCACAAATGACCCCTTTTTCGGAAACTAGACACCCTAAGCTATTTGCAGAGAGGCATGTTGAGTGTTTTGCAGATCTCACTCTTTGTCACAAAGTTTTGGAAATTGAAAAAAGAGGAAAAAAAAATGCATTTTCCTGTTTTTTCTTAATTTTGCAAAAAAACCGAGAGCTGCAAAATACTCACCATGCCTCTCAGCAAATAGCTTGGTGTGTCTACTTTGCAAAATGGGGTAATTTGGGGGGGTTGCCATCTTGGCGTTTCATGGCCTTCAAAAGTGTGAAATCAACGATTTACGCCCTTAGAAAGCCTGAAGGTGGGGATTGGTTTTCGGGGTCCTGTACATGGCTAGACTGCCAAAAAGTCTCACACATGGGGTATCCCTGTACTCAGGAGAAGCAGCAGAATGTATTTTGGGGTGTCATTCCACATATATATATTCCCCATGGCATGTGTGAGTGATCCATCTTGTTGGTATACATATATAAATCCAAACGTGATGAAAAGAATCCCAACACCAAGTAAACTGCAAAAGTGGGCTCTCACCAGATCAAATGGGTCTGAATTGCCATATAGCAAATAGACCTGTTCAGGCTTTATAAGGTGATCCTGATTCCTCCTATGATCATTACCATGGAAGTAGTTTTCAACTCATAAGGTGGTAGGCAGAGGGATGGAAGTCTCTCAAGACCAGATGACATGAAAACCAGAAAAAGGAGTGCACATAGCGTAATATTGCTAAAAACTTTTAATGAAATAAAAGGAATCGCACTTACAAGAATCACATGGTAACAGGCAATGTATTAAAATGAAGATCTACTGCGAGCTCCTGACGCGTATCGTCCGCACAAACATCATCAGAGGATGCACTCCGGTGGGACAGGAGAGCCCGAGAAAAACCACGGAAGGCGGCGGGAGGGGGAGTCCCCTCCCACTGCATGTAAAAAAAGTCTAGCGGCCAATTATCCACTAGGATTGCTTTTTCATGTAAGCCGACTGCTGGCTGTAAAAAACAATACCAAGGTGATGCCTAAATCTGCAGGCATCATCCTGGTATAACCACTCAAAGTCCAGCAACGTACCAGTACATTGCTGGTCCTTGTTTGGCATATAGTGTTGTTTTTTTTTTTTTTCATGCAGCCTGTGGGCTGAACGAAAAAAAAGAGAACCTAACAGAAATCACCACAGGAATATTGTGTAGTATTACACACCATTAACCGCCCAACAACCAAACCCACTGATTTAAAGGTGGGTACACATGACAATATTCCACGTATACCTAAAGGTATTTTAACTGCAGTGGTGAAATCAACCTACCACAGCTGCTGCCATCAGAGGTATCCATATATGCTGAGCGCAAACGTTGTTTGTGTCAGAATATATAAAATCAGTGTGGCAGCCGACGGGTACCTGCAAGAGAAACAGGTTAACAAAAGAATGAAAAACAAACAAAGTACAGTAAAAGTACAGTAGGAAGAGTAGAAGAACATAAAAATAACTGACACGACAACTGTTTTTGGCTTTTTTATTTTATATTTTTTTTGTATTTTTTTTTTAACACTTTCTTTGTGAACTGCAATTTTCCAGCTTATGGTCTCTCAAAATGTCGCCTGCTACAGACACGACATCTTCTTTGGGGGTATCTTTGGGTAGGGGTACGCGGGAGGACTTGTGGAAAGTGCCTCTCATGCAGCCGGCTCACTGCATCTGGAAGGGGAAGTTGGACAGGAACACCTCCTGGGTACAGGTAGGCATTGATGATCTCTTTCTGGAATTCTCAGAAGGATCCGGTTTGTCCTGACGCCCTGTATAGGACAAAGGCGTTCTGCATAGCCAATTAGAATAAATAAACAGACACTTTTTTTGTACCAGCGTCTGGCTTTATGGGCAACTAAATACGGCGCAAAGAGCTGGTCGTTAAGGTCCACCCCTCTCATATTAACCACTTTAGCCCCAGCCCTATTTCGGACACTTTTTGTTCACAAGTTAAAACCAGTATTTTTTCCTAGAAAACTACTTAGAACCCCCAAACATTATATATATTTTTTTAGCAAAGACTCTGGAGAATAAAATGTCGGTCATTGCAAAATTTTTTGTCACGCGGTATTTGCGCAGCGGTCTTTAAAACGCCATTTTTTTGGAAAAAATTTGAAAAATCACATTTCACTGCATTTAAAAAATACTAAACAGTAAAGTTAGCCCATTTTTTTTGTATATTGTGAAAGATGATGTCACGCCGAGTAAATAGATACCAAACATGTTACGGTTTAAAATTGCGCCCCCCGTGGGATGGCGACAAACTACGGTCAATAGAGATTTCAATCTGCGACGCTTTAAATTTATTTAACGGTTACCAGTTTAGAGTTAGAGTGTAGCTCTTTTTTTTTAATTATTGCCCACGCTCTGGCGATCGCGGCGATACCTCACATGTGTGGTTTGAACAGCGATTTCATTTGCGGCTCGACTTGCGTATAAGTTTTTTTTTGTGCGCGAGCTAACGGTGACGGGGACGGCTAAATTTTTTTTTTTTTTTTTTTCCTATTTATTTTTTCTTTTTTTTTAAACTTTATTACAGGTTTTTAAAAAAAAAAAAAATCTGATCACTTTTATTGCTGTCACAAGCAATGTAAACATCCCTGGTGACAGCAATATGTCGTGACAGGTACTCTTTATGGAGGGATCGAGGGTCTAAAAGACCCTAGACCCCTCCACTACACTTCCCTGTATGCAAAACGCCGAAAACGGCATTTTTGCATACAGCCGTTTTTCAAGTCTGCCGCCTTTTGCAGCACAGTAACCCGGACGTGACGTCATGGACGCCGCCTCCGGGTTACGTCATCGGAGACCCGATCGATGCCGTTTCCGGCATTCATCGGGACTCCATCCAGCCGGCGGACGTGCCGGCTGGGTGCTCGGGGCTCCCGGTGGGACGGTAGCCCCGAGCAAAGCCGCGGAAGGCGGCGGGAGGGGGGGGACGTCCCCTCCCGCCCCCCGGGTAACGATCGAGCGGCTCCCGGGCCGCATCGATCGTTACCGACGGAAAGCCGACCGTCGGCTTCAAACAACGGTACCGGGATGATGCCTCTAGCTAGAGGCATCATCCCGGTATAACCACTCAAAGTCAGCCGACGTAGAGGTTACGTGACTGGTAGTAAAGTGGTTAAGGTTGTTCTCGTGGACACAGAGGGGCTTCTCCATAACGCCAGTTGCCGTAGTAATTTGGATCGTCGTGTCTGGGTGAATGGAGGACAGCACGAAAACATCCCGTGTATCCCTCCACTTCACTGCAAGCAATTTTTCAGTTTTCAAGCAGGGTCTCTCCCCCCGACTAAGACGGGAATTTACAAGCCCCGGCGATTATTGTTATTCAAGAAGGTGACTAAATAGGGGCACACTTGTGTAAAAGTTGTCCATGTACAAATGGTACCCCTTTCCAGATAAGGGTGACACCAAGTCCCAAACTATCTTGCCACTGCTCCCTATGTAGTCTGGGCAGCTGGGGGGCTCCACAGTGCTATCTTTTCCCTCATAGACCCGGAAACAAACTGTATAGCATGTGGCCCTGTCACAGAGCTTATACAGCTTGACCCCGTATCTGGCACGCTTGTTGGGGAGGTACTGTTTCATAGCAAGGCAGCTAGTAAACTTAATCAGGGACTCGTCAACGCATACAACTTGTTCAGGGGTTAACAAGGCTGCAAACTGCTGATTGAAGTGGTCTATGAGGGGCCGAATTTTGTGGAGCTGATCATATTCAGGGTCTCCCCGAGGACGACAGATTTCATTGTCGTTGAAATGCATAAATCGCAGAATTTGCTCGTATCTTGCCCTGGATATGGAGGCAGAGTACACGCGCAGATGGTAAATTGGGCTAGTGGACCAATATAGCCGCAATTCACTCTTTTTTGTTATGCGCATGTTGAGGGAAAGTTCCAGAAAAATTTTAAAATCGGGAATCGTTATAGGTTTCCAGGCGAATTGTCTGGCAAGGGGCGAATTTTGGTTGGCGGCGATGAATTGTTGTGCATATAAATTTGATTGATCCACAATAGATCTGAAAAGATCTTCCGTGAAGAACAGCTCAAAAAAATTCAGGGGCGTAAAACCAGCTGTCTCTACGTGGATTCCAGGTTGGGCAGTGAATGGGGGAAGTACTGGTGCTGTAGTATCAGTGGGTTTCCAATTGGGATATGCCAGCGCATCAGGGAGGGCACTATGGGCTCTACAGGCCTGTTTTCGAATACGCAGTGGCTGTGGGCCACTACTTGTGCTAGCCACCGCACCAGCTTCAACTGCACTTATGGGACTCGCCACGTCACCAAGTGTTACTGTACTAGGTCCAGGGTGTACTAGGCCGCTGGCGCTTGCCAGGCCACCAGAAGGATGAGCGGCACTAGTACCGACACTCTGCTCCATACGAGCACCCTGTGATTCCTGCACCTCAGCAACTCCAGAATGGGGTCGGGTACGCCTGGGTCTAACAGGGACCCATCCATCATCGGAGCTATCTTTTAGGGAGCCACTGCTGTCATCAGGTTCGTATACTGACCCTGATTCTGCCAGTGAGGCTTCCCCATCTCTCTCATCTGACATGGTCAGTATCCTGTATGCCTCTGCACTACTGTACTAACGATTGGACATGTTATTAATGAAATGTACCGTTACAGTAGTGTGACTCACAGGTAAAAAAAGCACCTGGTTGTCAAGGACTATTTCAACCGCTACCAAAAAAAACTGCTAATGCTAGCAGGGATCAGACCTGACTCTGCTAACACAGCGGTTTTGTGTGTTATGTTTTTTTGTAAGTGACAGTATTCTATTGATTACTACACTTGCCTGGGTGGGGTGGGCTGGGCGGAGGGGTTAAATGCAGGTGCTTGCAGGAATCAGTGCTGATCATGCAAACACCGCGTTTTAGGAACCCTAAACTATGGGGACACTAGTATAGTTCTGATCAGATCAGATATTGATCTGTTCAAACACTATATTAGTAATGGAAGTGTGTGTGTGTGTGTGTATAGTAATCAAGGGGTTATTTCTAACTATGCGCCAGGGATCTACGCTATCTTAGACTGACACTAACACTAGCTAATGTCACCTGTGTCACTAATAATAGTGATCAGAAAAAAACTGTACACTATAAAAGTGACACTGTGACAGGGCAATGAAGGGGTTAACTGGGGGTGATCAGGGGGTTAAATTTTTATTTGGGGGGGGGTGGCAGGGACCCTAAACCTACTTGGGACAGAAAATAATTTGCTAGCGCTAACTCAAGTCACAATCGCACTAATACAAAATACAGTAAAACACTATTACCTGTTAATTAGTGTGCAATGTGACAGGGGGGAAGGGGTTAACTGGGGGTGATCGGGGGGATCAGGGGGTTAAATATTTATTGGGGAGGTGGCGGGTATCCTAAGTATAAAAAGAAGGGCCGCAAGCGCTAAACCTGGTCACAAGTCACACTTATACGGGTATATAGAAAATGCTATATACTGTATACAGTGTGTGTTGTGACAGGGGGTGTAGGGATGATCAGGGGGTTAAATCTTTATTGGGGGTGACGGGGACCCTAAACCTCCTTGGGACAGAAACGAACTCGCTAGCGCTAAATCAAGTCACAATCACACTAATCCAAAATACAGTAAAACACTATATTACAGGTTTATTAGTTTGCAATGTGACAGGGGGGGAGGGGTTAACTGGGGGTGATCAGGGGGTTAAATCTTTATTGGGGGGCGGCGGGTATCCTAAGTGTAAAAGGAAGGGCCGCAAGCGCTAAACCTGGTCACAAGTCACACTTATACGGGTATAAAGGAAAATGCTATATACAATATACAGTGTGTGTTGTGACAGGGGGGTGTAGGGTTTAACTGGGGGGGGGGGGCGATCGGGGGTTAAGTGTGCCTATCTAAGTGTGTGTATGTGTGCTTGGTGCAGTACTCACAGTTTAGTTGTGCTCTCTCCTCTCGATGAATCCAAAAAGGATCATGGGAGGGGAGAGCAGGTCTTTTCTGTGCCTGTGTTTACATTACACAGGCACAGATCAGTATCTGATTGGGCAGGACCGATCAACAGGTCCAGACCAAATCAATAGCCTGGACCTAATGACTGATCGGTTTGGAACCCAATCAAGCCATCAGCAGTGGCAGGGGTGTGCAGGAGTGCTCCCCAGAGCGGCAGGGATGAGCGCCATAGCCCTATGTCGGTTTGCCTGTAGGGGGCTGACTGCCGCAGTAAATAAAGTGTTTGCCCCCTGGTCTCTGAGTTATTCATTGTTGAGGAATTCCCTGAAAGTAGCCTGATGGTACCATTGAAATATATTGCTCTTGATCCTCAGTCATTACTATACAGTTACTTTACTTCAGATATACTGCTACAGTTTGTAACCACTTCAAAGAAGGTTCACAGTACAGACCATTTCTGTGTTTTACTATTGCGTGTGTCTTTTATTGGTAGTGTTCCCACTAACATTCTTACCGGGTGTGCCAGAGGGGCTGGGACTGTTCTTGGGATTGAGAGGCAAAGTACAGAACCAAATATACTCAAATATACTCAAATATACTAAACTCCTCCAGGGGTAGTGCTACACACAGAACACCTTTTGCAGGTGAACACACCTGCAGGTGAACACAATATTCAGGCATACAATATTCTATTCTCTGAGTAAACTAAGCAGCAGTAGTCTGATCACTGGAGAAGAGGAGACAGAGGAAATGCTTCCTCCTACTTGCAGCAAACTGATGACCTCATCACATCCTAGACAAATTAAAGTGATATTAAATCCAGATTTTTTTAAAAAATAACGAACATGTTATACTTACCTGCTTTGTGCAGTGACTTTGCACAGAGTAGCCCCCATCCTCCTCTTCTCGGGGGCCTCGCCGCAGCTCCTGGCCCCTCCCTCTTGCCGAGTACCCCTAAAGCAAACAAGCATAGCAATAGGGAAGGAGAAACCTGGGAGAGCCACTGCTCTCATGCACATCGCTGGATTGAGATGGGGCTCAGGTAAGTATTAGGGGGGGGGGCTGGTGCGCTTTTTTACATGTATAGAATGCATTAAAATAAAAAGCCTTGAGGCTTTGCAACAGGGACTGCATTTTAATGATAAAAGGTACAGCCTAAGGAAGTTTTAAAGCCTGCATTCCTTGCACTAAGGTAAAAAATGTTTATGCATCAATTGTTGCCCCTCACTGCCCCCTTATACTTACCTGAGCCCTCTTTTAAATCATCCCTGTGCATGTCTGCAGCTCTTCTCTCCCCTCACTTGCTGGTCTTACTGGCTTTGATGGGGCGCTGGGAGTCATTGCTGTCAGTCAATGCTGTCAGTCCCACTCTCTGTGTCAATGGATGCAGCAGCGGGGCTCGAGAGCAAGCACTCATGCACGCATGAGTACCCCCATGGAAAGTGGCTTCCCGTGGGGACATTGTACAGGGGGGAGGAGCCAGCAGCACCGGTGGGGGATCCAAGAAGTGGTAGTTCGGGTCCGCTCTGTCAATTCCATTGCACAGAGCAGGTAAGGATAGAGATGTTTGTTATTTTTATTTTTAGAAAAAAAAATTGCCTTTACAACAATTTTAAAAATGATACAGTATATTATGGCATATCAGCATTGTTATTATTTTGACTTTTAAAGATATTGAAAGGTCCACTTTAATTGATGTTGTGCCATCCAAGTTATTGTGATTTTACATTTTATATGAGCAAGGTTACTTGGTTGATTTACAGTAATGTATAGGAAGCGAGCCTTTAAGGTTAAGTATCAGTTGGGGGGTACCATTATCCATATAATAGAATAGAGAATGCAAAAAAGGAGACTGTTCCCCAACACAGTCTCCAAGGATAAGGGGAAAAGGGGAGAGTTTTTTGGACTTTCTCAGTACCTCAAAAAATTGTAAATGGAGTAAAGATAAAATACATTTTTTTTTTTATACAAAATGGTAAAAGATAAAATATATATAAATATATAAAAACCATTGGAGGTGAGTCTAACATTGATTCCACTGAATGCACGCCAATAAGGAAACAAAAAGGGTGTCATAGATCCTCACTGGGCGCAGTCTCCAAAAAAATTCACAGCAATGTGTAAATAGACAAATATGATTTACATATTGTTATGTGGCAAATAAATCTCATGATGTTTATTCTTTCTATATACATTGTCATTTAAATAGTCTTTATTTTGCAGGGTTGTGTGAAGGACTCTGTACACATCCTTATTTGCATATATATCATTCACTAATTTTAAGGGTACAGATCAGTCCTATCAATTATATGCTTGGAAGAACATAACTTGACATGCATTTTGGTGGTGTTGCGCGGATGATCATTGTGATATGTCAGCATTACTGCAGCTCAAGTGACAAAGAAAATAACATTGTGCATTGACATATTTCTAATCTAACGACTGCAGGAACAGCTGAGAGTGGGAAGCTCTGTATTCTGAGTCAGAAGACGCAATATGCATTTCATACCTGAAACTTCAAGTTATTTTTACTATCCTGGCTAATAAGAAAGGGAGAGAAAAAAGAGCTTGGAAGGGTAAGAGCACAGCAGAACTGTACACGTTCTCTGCTCTGAAAACATCAGGGTTACATCTGCACAACATGCTAAATCCTGAATTGCACACATCCCCTTTCTATGTATGTGATCAGCTGTGTCTGTGCTTTCTCTAACTCCCTCCCCTCCTCCCTCCCACGCCTCCAGTGTGCAATTCTACATAAAAACACAGTTCCTGCCAGCTTCCTCAATCAGAAACACAGGGAGAAGAAGAGCAGGGAAACAAGACAGTCTGCTTTTTGCCTTCGCTGCATTTGCAGTCTCGGCAACTAACCTGCAGAGACGGATACCTGAAGCACTAAACTCAAAGCACATGTACTTTATGTAGTTAGACTTCTGCTTTGCTTTTCATCCCCTTTTCACATCATTTTTTGGGGAGTAGGATAACTGAGACCTTTACTCCTTTCCAGCTGCCATGGCTTTGCCAGACACTGCACGTGGATTACCCAATGGAGGTGGCGGAGGAGGCACCTGCACAGTGGCCGTGTCCACTGATGTTTTGTTCCCTGAAATAGTGGAACTAAATGTTGGCGGACAAGTTTATGTGACTCGACACACAACTCTAGTGTCAGTGCCGGAGTCCCTTCTTTGGCGTATGTTCTCCCAGCAGAAACCGGGAGAGTTGGCTAGGGACAGCAAAGGTCGTTTCTTCCTTGACCGGGATGGCTTCTTGTTCCGTTATATCTTGGATTACTTGAGAGACCTGCAGCTTGTTCTGCCTGATTATTTTCCAGAAAGAAGTCGGCTACAAAGAGAAGCTGAGCACTTTCAGTTGCCTGAGCTAGTAAAACGCCTTAACCCTCTGCGAATCAGTAAGGACAGCTCCATAGGAGGTGAAGAGCCTCCTTTGCTCCTCACACCAGCAGCAGGTCAAGATTCTGATTTGGACACAGCAGGCATTCCAGTCTCACCATCTCCTGCAGCTGGGGTCCCCTCCCCTACTTTAGATCCCTATCGTTTCAATGCATCCTCTTCTTGCAGTCCTGCTTCAGTTCCTCGCCTAACTCCTTCCCAGTCACTGGAAGGCAGAAGATCTGGATATATAACAGTTGGCTACAGAGGTTCCTATACCATAGGACGGGAGGCACAAGCTGATGCTAAGTTCAGAAGAGTTGCACGCATCACTGTCTGTGGCAAAACCTCTTTGGCTAAAGAAGTGTTTGGCGAAACCTTAAATGAAAGCCGGGATCCTGATAGACCTCCTGAGAGGTATACATCCAGGTACTACCTTAAATTTAACTTTCTGGAGCAGGCTTTTGACAAGTTATCTGAAGCTGGCTTCCATATGGTGGCATGCAGTTCCACAGGGACATGTGCATTTGCCAGCAATGACCAGAGTGAGGACAAAGTGTGGACCAGCTACACTGAATATGTCTTCTGCAGAGACTGAACCTTTTAAGCATTTGAGATGCACAGGAAACACACTTTCAAGCTCATTCTGCCATATATAGTACGCCTTCTGATCTCCAATCCATAAAAAATTATGCTGCTTTCAGGCACATATGCATGTGAGATTGGTATAACCGTATTCATACTCTTTATTTGTAAGTCAATAAGAATTCATTTCCTGGACAGCACAATATTCAGTAAACTAAGAAATGGTGAATTACTGTAAGATCTCCCTTATGTATTAAGAAATATCCTGTTGCAAGTGAACTGTTTTGTACTGCTGCACAGCACCAGTAATCTTGTGCCATAAGGGGAGACACACACAAGCACACACACACTTTTTTGTTCGCTCTCTTCTCCTTTTTTCATTTCTGTGTGGGTGTTATCCTTTTTTTATTTTTTTTTTCCTTCGTGTTGGAATTTATCAAGACAGCATAAGTAAGAGATATCTGTTTAGGAATGTGAGGGAGGGATAAATATCTAACAAATGCTTCTTAGCTTATAGCAGGAGGTTGAGCAGGACATAGTCTTTGAAGGAAGCCTTTGCCCTCTAATTGGCTGTACTCCATAAAAAATATCAGTCTTAAGCATCTGACTGATTGCATTCGAATGTCGACAGCATCCAAACCATTGTGTCATTTCTTTTTAACTACTTTTAGGCTAAAAATTCTTTTTACTTCATCTGTTTGTAGTCAGTTGGTGATCTCAAGTGTTGTTTGCGCTATTTTTTTAACACATGAAAACCACTGTTATTATTGTGAGAGAAAAAAAAAAGCATATTGTTTTTGGTTGTACTAAAAGACTGAAAATTTAATATACTACACATTATGACAAGCTTTGTCATTTTTATCTGATCTAACATCTTAAGGATTATTAAAAAACAAACACAATGAGCAATATTGTTAAGTGACCAACGCCAACCAATCATAAATCGGTAAAAGTTACCTTTTTTTTTTTTTTTTTAGGCTGTGATTGGTGGGTGCAGATTATTTCCCAAGAAGGATGCTATCAAATAATCAAATATATATTTGAAGCATAATTTAATACAACCTTTTTTTGACAGCAGTGATATTTTTAAGGGTTAAAAGGGTTTTAGAGATTTCTTTTTTTTTATTTCTGTTGATACTTTGCTGGCTTTGATTTTGAAGTGTTCTGAAGAGTTCTTAGCACACAAGCTCTGTGATTAATAACTTTCGGAAATCAATTAAAACAATTAAAGGGCTTATTTACAGAATAGCTTTTGGCCTCTCTAAGTAAACAACTTAGATTTGCATTAATCGTGTTAGTTGCCTTTTGAAACGTGTGCCATATTTGTCAGTTTAATTCAAATGGAATGTTTTTGCTTACACTGCCCAAATGCTATCCAGTTCTTATTATAGAGAGTATGACTAGGTGTATGAAGACGGTTACATAAAGGGCATTCCCACTGTACAGAATAGGATATATATTCTTCTGCTTCCTCTCGTTTCTGTTTTATTTCGTGGACTGGAATCTACAATTAACATCTGTGACCTGCATTTCTCATTGAATGAATTATGAGGTTTTTCCATAGGGGGCAAAAGTGTCAATAGGCAGAGGCACAAGTCTGATCAATGTATGTGCATTCAGGTGCGTCTGGCTGAAAACGCTTCTCTAGTGTCACAGGGCACATGCACACACAGACACACACTCTACACACAGAGGCAGTGGAGTAAAAATGATTTATAATTCTATTACTGCAGCAGCTTTTGATATGCATTGAACTTGCCTTGATAAGCTCTCTGGTGTCTGCAGAAGCACATAATACACTAATCAGTCATTAATATTCTACAGCGCACAGACAAGTATGAATCTATGAAATATCATTTCTCACTTAAATCAGATCAGACAACCATGGCTTTACCAAAGATTGCCATTGCATTGATTGAATAATTTATGTGTTTTTGCTTTCTTGCAATAAGATCAAATTCATAATGCAAACAATTCAGAGCTCATCCCTTTATTTGTGGAAGGAACTGCTGAGCAGTACAGTCATTTGTCATTTTTTTTTTTTAGATTATTTATATGCATACTCTCCATGGTTAGACCAGTCACATGATCTCAATGATGACATTAGTGTACGTAACATATTTCTATTTTATTATACTGCAAAGCATCATTACTTCAGACTAGCAATAAAAAGAAAAATAACAATAATAGAAAATACATTGTTTTGCTTCAACTAGGTCATTTTTAACAACCTTTTAAACATAGATGGCATCACATGTATTTTTAATTAAAAGGGAACCATGCTTTCTGTAATTTTCACAACTGCTTCCAGCTACAAGTAGTTGAATAAAACCAATGCTTAAGTGATTTTAATTATATATAGTCTACAGTGTGTAAAATATTTTTACCATTACCTCTGTATATCGAAAACCTTGAAATACTATTATTGGTTCTTATGTGATATAGCCTGCAGCTTCTCATAGTCTTGAGCTTAATAATGATGGTGATCTGGGTTCTGTTGTATAGTTGCCCACTCTAGGCCCAATATGCCAACATATGTGAGTGCTCTATTTACTATGACCGGATGTTCACAATATATTAATCCTTGTCCATATCACTATTACTTTTGTACACTTTACAGATAAAATATATATGCTTTGGAGTTACAGCACTGTTCAGCAAAGATGATTTCCTGTGATTAATACTGGTTTGCAGAATGCAATGTTGCAACGTTGTGAATAGAATTAAGCTCAGGCTACTGACTTAATTCATCATAGGGAACGATTCTCTTGCATTAAGGACACTAGAGAGGGGAAAGATATATTTGTATATAAAAATAGAAAAAAGCATTTTAAATGAATCATTTAGTTTTCTAATCATATATTAGTGCTCTAATGTAACATAATTAGCTTAAGGACTTATATATATATATATATATATATATATATATATATATATATATATATATATATATATAGTAGAGATATACTAAATTAGCTTTTCAATATATCACTTCAAATATTACATACAGTTTTGGAAAGCATACTATAATAGCACAATATCCCGCATAATCTTTGTGTGCATACTAATAAATGTTAAAGTACTTTTAGCACAAACATATGTCTGAACTATAAACAGTGGGGTTATAATATGCTTTACAAATGGACATAATGCAGATCCCACAAGTGACTTTTCTGTCCTGTTGCTGATTTTAATAAAGTTCCAATGTTTAGTAAATTTGTTTCCAGTTGTCTTCATTTACATTAAATATATTCATTTTTTTGTTATATGTTGAAAGTATTTTAAAACAATAAAACTCAGTAGTTACAGAAGGTTAGTACATGTTCACCTGATAGAATAATATGAGAAAAGATAACCCAATATCAGTAGGGGTTACAGAAGATAAGGGGTTCCTTGATAGCCCAAGGGTATGACTTAACAGCAATCATATGGCATATCATACATTATATTATAGACAATAAGTATTGTATCCAAAGACTTATTGGTAATTTAAAAAAGGAAAAGAGAAGAAAAGAAAAATAATGAAAATTGGGGGAGGGGAGACCCCTTTTCCTCAGTTGTCATCTATCTTTTTATATGGTTAAGGGTAAGTGGCAATTCAACTCGTTCTATAATTTGTCTTAGTGTATTAGCACTTTTTTGTATTTGCAGGTCTCAGAGTTAATCTAGAAATGCCAAATATTGTTTAATTTATCATGCTGCTCTATTGATTTCCAATACAATTCTTCCACTCTTTAGGAATTCACTTCATCTTCCCATTCTTTAAAAAATGCAAGCATGTTTTGTTGCCAATAATACGGTAGAATAATTTTGCCTGTCACTGTTAGATAAATGGTGCATTTTAGCTAGATCATTTGACATTATGATTATCTTTGTTGAGTAATGTCAATTCTGAAATAGGTTTTACATTGTTTAAATTTATATATGTTGAATGTAAACCCAATAGCATGGAATGGGGCAAATATAAGTTTCGTAGTTTACTCGTATGCATGTAGGCCTTTGTTAGAGAGTGGTTACCAACTGGCAAAAATGGCAACTACGTTAATGCAATTATGTTTGTAAAATAAAGCAGATATCTCAACAAGCAGTGCAAAAGGGCAATGCGTATTGAAGTATAGCAACAAACCAGATTCTAGATTTTTATTTGTAGCCAGATCAGTGAAAGGTGGTTTCTGAATGGTAGATAGGTTTCTGGAATGTGCATATCATCACCATCCTTTGCTCTGTCTTTCTAAATAAGCCTATCAGTGGTAATGGTAAGTCTTACTCAGCCATTTTGGTTTTTATATAGGGAATAGCTTGCTACACAAGTTCCTCTTTATATTGCATGGGACATTTACAAAAAAATATCTTCAACATGTAAAACGCTGTCCCTCTATAACATCACATAACCATGATCACAACTGTTACGTTTACAAACAAAGGGAAAAATATAAGCATGCATGAAAATAAATTGAAAGCTAATTTCTAGTGAATTCTATAAAATTGACAAAAAAAGTGCTGTTTTTTTTTGTAAAAATGTCACACTGCTGGCCAGCCATGTCATTCTGCAATAGCTGTCAGGAGTTATGTTGTAGAATTTAAGATGGTCAAGCTTTCAGTCTTTTAATCACACATACATGTGTTCATGTACTGTAGCTACCTAGCCCTAAAGGATTTTGTTATTTAGACATTGAGCAAATGATTTCAACATTTTATAATTAATTATGGACAAAACGGTAGATAGTGTGTTTGAAAACACCCCGCGTAGCTTATAAAACATTAAGAAAGCCTATGATCACAAACATCCCAAGTAATGTGTCTTTTTTATTTGTATTATGTCTGATATGAAAATCCAAGCTCACGCAAAAAATCCTCTTGAATATAAAAGTAAAAAAAAACTAAAAAAAAAATGTCCTCCTTTTAGAGCTATAAAAATATGTTTGCCAGGTTAACACGACATTAAACGTTGCCTCCTACATTGTATATAGATCAACTAAACCATTGCCAGTTTAATTACTGATGGACAGCCTTTAATTGGTTATGCTGATCACAGCTCCAGAACCAAAGTAATAGTTAGTAACAACATTAGTAGCTGGCACACTGAGAACTTGGCCTAATCATGACTTAAACTGCCTAAACCACACCAAAGGCCTTTCCATATTCTGCACATTGCTTACATACTGTGGTTTTTGGCAAACAAACTGAACATTAGAGTTGCAATCAGAGTGACGTGATCAGGAAATACGCCAACTTCATGACTATCATGTATCAAACTTAAACAGTTCCGAATTGTTTACCAACATGACCAGTCCTTATTGGTGACAATCTTGTGAAAATATGCAAGAAAGTCAGTCAAATAGGAATTGATCTCTCAAAGCGGCACAGGCAGAGGGCAAAGTACTAGTCACCAGTATTTCCTTTGGTTCCCCTACAGCTGATCTCTTCTTCCTCATGTCAGAACCTTCAGCATTGAGAACAATAAGCAGCAAGTAGTGAAATCACCAAATCTCACTCCAAATCTTTTGAGACTAACAGTTAGAGGCAGCAGTTCTTAGATCTCACAATGCAGATAAACTGCTATAAGGATGGAGGCACAGGAATGCCTAGGTACCCTCACATACTAGGAAATGCACTTATAATTTTCAGGAAGAATTCAAAACAAGAGGTAATTTTTTAATGCTATTGCTTAGGCACAATTAATATTTTGAAATGTTTCCTATAGCATATTCTTGTATTTCTGTTTGCAAATAGAGTATAAATTCTTCTTATTATACGTTTTTTGTAGCGGCTAAAGCTGGCTAAATTCTATTAAATAGAGTATAAATAGAGTTTAAAGTCTACTTCCATATTGGTCTTATCATAATTTTTTTTGGTGTGGCTAAAGTTGGCCAAATATTATTATTACACAGGATTTATATAGCGCCAACAGTTTGCGCACCCATTATGACATGATACTATTGATGCACTATTAAATGAGTTGGATGGAGGAATTCCCGCTGCTGGGACATTACTTTCTGACACTGATCAGTGGTTGCAGCTGCTGATCAATAGAAAACTTTCCAAAACATCCTTAAGATCAGGGGTCTTCAAACTATGGCCATCCAGTTGTTCAGGAACTACAATTCCCATCATGTCTAGTCATGTCTGTGAATGTCAGAGTTTTACAATGCCTCATGGGATGTGTAGTTCCGCAACAGCTGGAGGGCTGTAGTTTGAGGACCCCTGCCTTAGACAAACAAATGATCAACTTTAATTCATGCAGTCCCTACTAAACAGGCCAAATTTCAATTAACCACTTCAGCTCCAGAAAGTTTACCCCCCTTTATGACCAGGCTATTTTATGCAATACAACGCTGTGCTATTTTAACTGACAATTGCGCTACAAAAAAAAAAAAAAAGATTTTGAAAAAAGAAAAACCAATATTTTTTACCTTGAGATATAAAACATATATATGTAGAAAATCAAATTTATCATAAATGTAGGTCAATATGTATTCTACTACATATTTTTGTTACAAAAAAATCCCAAAAGTTATACAAACTATGGGATATTTTAATGGAATTTTTAAAAATGTATTTATTTTTTATTTAATCGCGGTGATCAGCGACTTATAGCGGGATTGCAACATTGTGGTGGACAAATCGAACACTAAGTGACACTTTTTACATTTTTAGCACCAATACAGTGATCAGTGCTGAAAAAATATGTACTGTCACTGTATTGTACTGTACTGTACTGATGACACTGGCAGGGAAAGGGTCTAACATCAGGGTCGATCAAAGGGTTAAATGTGTCAATAGGGAGCGCTTGCTAACTGCGTGGAAGGATGCTTTAACTGTGGGAAGACAGAGATCCATGTTCCTGCTTAGCAGAAACACAGGATCTCTATTTTTCCTTGTCACAGAACAGCGATCTGCCTTGTTTACATTGTTGACCGCCGTTCTGCCTTTCCTGGGAGTGATCGGCAGGTGCCAACGGACATTGGGTTTGCCAGACCCGCTGATCGGCTCCCGCTGTGTCCAGTCACAGTGGAAGAGGATTGTCAGGGGCGCTCGTGCACGCCCCAGACCAGGAAATGCAGAATGACGTACATGATTCTGTGCACAGGAGCGGCCGCCCCATCGTAAATGTACGTGGGGGAGCTGGCAAGGGGTTAATGCATGGCCAGCTTTAGAGGTTCGGTCATAAAGTGTCAAGGATTGCCTAGTTCTAGTGCCCAGAAAATGGGGTACATTATTAGTAAATTCTTAACTACATGGCAAAGCAACAATGCATGGAAATGTCATTTAATGGGAAGTAGAATGCAGTGACTGAAGCAATTGTGAAAAACAGTTACTATTTTTTACTCATCTAACTCACAAATAAACTAGAAAAAATACATGTGTGATTTACAAAAGTGATTGAAATGAACAGAGGTTTACCTTGCTTCATCTTACTTCATATTTTAGTAAATCCCATCTTTAGACAGAGTTAGAACATGGAGGATACTGCTAGCTACTTGAATTCAGCTTGTAGTAAATAGTATTGGTACAATTAAACAAGGTCACTTCTACTTTTTATCAGATTTTTACAGCTTGGTTCAGTTTTCAGATTGACTAATCAGCAATAGATTGATGTATGTCCATGCTAGTTTTGAAAAGACTATTATTATGGAGTAGAATGCGAGTCCAAAAATAATGCTTTGGCTGGTGCAACAAATAGGTTTTCTAATGTAGAACATTTTGAAAGTTTAAACCCTCAACAATCGTGCCATGTACAAATTGCACGTAGTCACTTCTTAGACTGGACATAGACATCTAAGTTACAAGAACCAATATTTTTAAAGAATAGTTATCCTAGTCCCACAATTAAAGGATGGCCATAAAGCAGCCATTTTGTTAGGGAAAGATGGCAGTTCTGTGTAGAGGGAGATGCTATAATTTTAATTCATTCATTAAGTCATTTTTAAAATTGTGATATTGGTATGTTCCCCCATGTCTGAGTTGCAATGCATTTTGTTTGACAATAGCTTGCTTACTATCCCTACAAATGCCCAGATCTCAATTACTAGATTTTCCCTATAGACTTCAATGGGGTTTGCAAACTTTGATTTCACATAAGATTTGCGAAATGTTTGCCAAATCCTGGCAGATTCACTCATCCCTACTGGATCCTTTTGTGCCACATAAGATGAATTCAGTGGTCCCTTGTTATTTTGGAGCGAATAAAACTGATCTAGAAAGCCTATAATGTTTAAAGTTCCAATCAAAATTAGACAAATTATTTTTAAGTGTCTAAAAGTGGGAATGCGGGATCAGTATTGCTAAGGTTTCATATAATTACAATAACTTTGGTAAAATGGTAATCTTAATGGTCATAATGCAACCAAAGATTTCCATGGGGAGTGATTTCCATTGAGAAAGAAGTTTATTAATATTAGCATAGAGAGGGAGAAAGTTTCCTTTATAGAGTGCATCATAAGTGGGCATCAGTTTCAGCCCCAAGTATGTCAATGCAGAGGATTTACAGGAAGAGTGGTATGCTAGAAATAGATGGTGTTAGGTCTGTTGAGGAATATTAATAGGAAGTAGCCCTGTTTTGGTGCCTTTTATTTTGTATCCCACAACTGACCCATAGAGATCCAATTCTTTGTGAAGATTAGGAAGAGTGGCATGGAGTTGGGTGAGCATCGGGAGAATGTTATTGGCGAATAGAGCAATCTTAAATTCGCTATTGTGCCCTGAGATACCATGAATATTGAGATTTAGCCTAATGCATGCTGTTAAGGGCTCTATGCATATACTGTAGCAAAGTGAAGGCAGGAAAGAGGACAGTTCTACCTGGTGCCATTAATGATAGGGAAGGGAGACAAGGTGGTGTATGGGATCCTTATGCATGCGGTAAGGTAGGAATAAAGTTGTATAATAGCTCAAAAGAAAGGTCCTTTGAATCCTAAACATCTAAGGTTCCAAATAAAAATGGCTAATTTAGCCTATCAAAGGCCTTTTCCACATCAAGGCTAAGAAGGGCTTTACTTTTGTTAGTTCAGTCAGTGAGATCAATAGTTTTCCTGGTGCTATCTCCTGCCTAACTGAAGGAGATAAACCCAACATAAATCTTATGGATTATTGAAGGGAGAATTATATTTAACCTGAGAGCTAGCATATTGGTGACAATCTTCAGGTAGAAGTTCACTAGGGCTATTGGTCTGTAATTGGCACACAGTGAGAGATCCTAGTCAGATTTATCAGATTTAGGAGTCACAGTAATATACAAAGATTGCATATCACAAAGCACTGGAGAATCTCCCAGAAAACCATTAATTATTCTAACCATATACAGTATAAGCAAGTGACTTCATCCACTGTCTTCATCCTTGGTGATAGGAGAATTAAGCATAAGTAGGTTGTATTTTTTGAATTGCATTGGGAGGATCAGCAGCATGGGGAATGTCAGATCTATTATTAATGTAAGTCAGAGTAAAAGATATGGGCTATCTGAGAGGGGTGAGAGTGAAGAGGGCCAGTTTTGTCCTTAATAGCATGAGGGGCTGTATCAACAACTTTCTCCTGCAGTTTCCACGCTAAGAGCATATGGGCTTTATTTCTCTTATCATAGAACAACTATTAAGGCTGGGTTAAGGCTATCTCTATTTTACCCACTTTTATCTCTAAGTTTGGAATTATAACACTAAGAAGGGATAAAGAGGGGGACAATGAAAGGGTAGTTTCCAATTGTTTTCATTTATTTTCAAGTAACTGCTGTGTCACTATAATATTTTTTTTTTAAACGCAGTGGCCATGACAATACAGTGTCCTCGAATTACAGGTTTGTGCACTTCCCAAAGTGTGAATGGGGGACCTTCAGTAGATAGGTTTGCCATAAAGTAATTGCAGAGAGCAGTTTCTAAGTTATATTTAGAAGGGTCAGGTTTAAGAAGAAGCTCAATGAGCCACCAATTTAAGAAGGGCAGAATAAAGTGCAGGTGCAGACCCTAATAATGTAGAAGTGGAGGAGGAGGTAGTGAGGCTATGGGAACTAGACACCTAAAAGAGGCAATGTGCTGGATAAAGCCCTCCATAAGCTAAATCTAGCGGGGGGGGGGGGAGAATATGGAGTAGGAGAGCAGTCTAATTCAGGAGAGGGATGCACAAACACAGATATAGATAATAGATCTGTTAGTAGATATAAGTTAGAACCTCAAATGCAACAAATTAGAACCCATGTGTGGTAAAAATCATCCAGCAGGAAAAACAAATGAAAGAGAATATTGGAACTAGAACCCTAAGGTTCCAAAACACATAAAAATACAATCACTGGAATAGAGCCTTGCCAGGAAACAGCTGCAACTGCTGGATCCAAGCGAAAGAGATGAAGGCTGCAGGATAACCAGGGTCATCAAATGTGGGAGATAAGTGAGGCTGTTGGAAATGACACTGGTCTCAAACATTTCTTCCTGACAATGTTGGTCCAGGGTGGAAGAGGAAGAGTGGGTAACCAAGTAATAGAAGGACTGGGACACTCAAGACATTGCAGAAAGAGTCCAGATCTTGTGGGTTTTTCAGTGGCAGACCTGCCATCTCTTTAGGCAGTAAGGCCAAAGGGGAATCCCCATCAATATTGAATATCATTGTCTCTGCGCGTTACCAAGAGGAGTTGCAAGGGTCTGTGCTGTTGGAGGTGATCTAAGAGAGATCTGGGTAGAGCTGTATACTATCTCCATCAAAGTCAATATTGCACATAGTGCTGGCTTTTTGCATAATTTCATATTTGAGGGCAAAGTCGTTCACCCTTTGTATGACATCCTAAAGGCCTAGAGTTTTTTTGGCTCTGACAGCCCCGGATGTTATTGAAGATGGCCTATAGAGTCATTTTGAGGTCCTCAGTTTGGATTGCTTTTAGGAGGTCACCCACTCCTATTATTATTGAGGTCTGCAAGATAAGTTTAATAGTCTTGAATTGATGGCACCTGGGAAAGTAGGAGTTCATAAATGTTGAAGACTTCTTGCTTAGTCTCCTGATTGTCCTCCTACAGGGTAGGGAGAGTTGGCAAAAGTCAGTTGGCAAAGGATTCATTTTGGATCTTTAGCTTTTGAGGACTTCTTAGATCAGCAGACGAAGGTCCTTTTTCATCAGTATACAGTGGGCATAGTACCTCCAGGATAAACAATCCTCCATGTCAACATCTGAGTCAAGGCAGCCATTATGAGCATCAAGCTCAGTTGGATAATGGTGAACATGTAAAGCCAGGAAAAAGGATGGAGAAGAGACACCGGAAGCAGGAGGCTGGCAACTGGACTGAATCTCGATACCCACTGAGATGTATGTGATTTTTAGAGTTGGAGGTAGCCGAGGCATTTCTGCATGTAGCCCCCTGTGAACACTGTGGAAGTGACTGATGGGGGTCACAGTTAGAGTGCCCAGTCTCCCATTCCAGGGAGAGCTGTTCTGCAGGCTCTGTGTTTTTTGTCAGCCTAGGGTGGGAGGTGCAAGAGGGAGAATGCTCCTGGTGTCCTTGGAGCCCTCATTCCTGCTACAATGACAGGAGGGAGCGGAGGATGGGTGCAAGGCAGGAGATATGAAGGGACAGGGTGATCTCACAGAACCCTCTAAATACAGGCAAAGGAGCTGGAGGATGTAGCTGTCCTGAGTGAAATACTCTGCAATCAGTAGCAGGGGAGCTGACAGAGAATGGCTAGCATGTGCTGAGGCTTTGGGGTCTCTCTGGGGCTTCTGTTTTCCAGTTTCAGTGGGTTTTAGGGGCAATAGCAGGCTAGATATGGCAAGCGGGCTTAAAGCTTCAATGAAGCATCCCCATCTATAAGGCCAGTCAAACCACGCTCACCCCATGATATTTATTTTACACCAGGTGACTGTAAATTTTAGAATTCATTGGTTGATAACTGTTGTTGAAAATAGGGATCCCTGGTGTTTCAGCTTTGTAAATTGAGTTGAATGTGTTTATATTTGATTAGATTGCACTTTTGTATGTACTGCCCAAATGTGTTTCAAAGGGATACAATTTTAACTTTTGTTAAATTTTTTTACCTTTTTTAATTCTATCAACTGATGATTTATCATTTTAACGGTTTATATAAACATTTCATATTTGTTAGTAAACATTTAATGCAAGGCATTTCTATAACACTTTTGTTTGGAGAGCACATGGGACCATGTAATAGGAAATTGCCTACTCATTTGTTGACTGACTCTAATTGAAATGTTAGTTAAATCTGTATCTTAGCAGAGAGAGTCTGACTAATGCCTCGTACACAGCTTTTGACAGCCAATCCCCACCTTTAGTCCAACAAAATCAGAAGGGCCAAACACGAAAAAGTTTGTTGTACGTTAGCCTAGCGAACGACAATCGTTTAATCAGTACAGTATGCGTCCGCTAAAAATTAATAGACAAAGATTACGCATGATCAGAATCACGAAAATAACCCGGAAAAAGTCTGGCCGCCATTGTTTTTGTTTTGCACTATCCGATACGTAGCTACGCAACCAGGAATCTTTTCCAGAACCGTACAAAAAAAAATCATACGTTTAGTATGCATTGTTGAATTCGATATTAGTATCATGCAACAAAATACGAACGATAAGTCGTCCGATTATCTGATCATGTGTACGAGGCATTAGGCTCCTTTCACATGGTCCGCTCCATCTGCGCACTCCGTGCTGCTTAGCGGGGGATCAATACACTAATCCCCGTTGAGCAGGCAGGTGACATCTCCCTCTCCGCTCTGTGTGCGGAGAGGGAGGTGTCAGAGCCCCGCTGCTCTCTATGGGGAATCGGATGAGAGCGGACCACCTGTCTGCTCTCATCCAATCCCATCCGATCCCCTGGATGGATGGAAAATAGGGTTTCCATCCGTCCGGGTTTCATGGACAGGATCGGATGCGGATGGCAGCGGGTGTCAGCAGACATGTCTCTGCTGACATCCGCTGCCCCATAGGGGTGCATGGAGGATCTGATCCAATCCCCCTAAAAAACTGACAGTCGGATCTGATCGGATCGCTAGTGTGAAAGGGGCCTTACTGAGCTGAGTTTAACTTGTTATCCTGTTATCCAGATCTATTCTCAACAAATAATTATGATTAGGGATGGGCCGAACATTCGAACTCCATTAAAGTCTATGGGACTCGAACCTGAAAAAGCAAAAGTCCTCATTTTAAAGGCATAAATGCTAAGTTATTGCCCAAAAAAAAGTGTATGGGGGTACGAGTACTGACCTGGGGACATGTACCAATGTAAAGTTTTTTTTTTTTTTTTTTAAATGATCCTTTTTTAAGGAGCAGTGATTAATGATGTTTAAAGTGAAACAATAAAAATGAAAAATTGCTTTAAATATTGTGGCTGGGGGGGGTCCCCTTAATGTTCCTGTAAAGTGGTGCATTTGGAAGATGTATGTATCCTGCTGCAGCAATACTGACATTTCTAAAGGAAAAAATATTATTTAAACTTACTCGCTACTGTGATGTATTGTCGGCTCCCCGCAATATAGATAAAAAAAGAAATAAATGCCGTAGGGTCCCCCCAGACCCTTCGGGTCTGATATGGATTTGGATCTAGTACGCCAAAATTATAAAAAATTAATTAAAAACACGCAGGGCGCAGGAACGGGCCTTGCAGTTAAAAATTCAATACCAATTTAAAATCGCATGTATTTGTCATACAGGTGCAGAAAAATTAGGCCTTGGTTATTGGTGGTGCCTGAACACCGCAACCCTTCGCGGTTACTGTTGTTGGGTGCAGGAACAGGCCATGCAGTTAATAATTCGATACAAATTTGAAATCGCATGTACTTGTCATACAGGTGCAGAAAAATTC
Organism: Pelophylax lessonae; assembly: GCF_965119305.1. Lineage (NCBI taxonomy): Eukaryota > Metazoa > Chordata > Amphibia > Anura > Ranidae > Pelophylax > Pelophylax lessonae. The sequence continues at coordinate 510,699,925 of NC_138769.1, forward strand.
AGCCTTGGTTGTTGGTGGTGCCTGAACACCGCAGCCCTTCGCAGTTACTCTTGCTGGGCGCAGGAACGGGCCCTGCTGTTAAAAATTAGATTTGAAATTGCATGTACTTGTCATACAGGGGCAGAATAAATGGGCCTGGGTTGTTGGTGGTGCCTGAACACTGCAACACCTCACGGTTACTCTTGCTGGGCGCAGGAACGAGCCTTGCAGTTAAAAATTCAATACCAATTTGAAATTGCATGTATTTGTCATACAGGTGCAGAAAAATTGGGCCCTGGTTGTTGGTGGTGCCTGAACACCACAACCCTTTGCAGTTACTCTTGTTGGGTGCAGGAATGGGCCCTGCAGTTAAAAATTCGATACAAATTTGAAATTCCATGTACTTGTCATACAGGTGCAGAAAAATTGGGCCTTGGTTGTTGGTGGTGCCTGAACACCGCAACCCCTCGCAGTTACTCTTGCTGGGCGCAGGAACGGGCCCTGCTGTTAAAAATTAGATTTGAAATTGCATGTACTTGTCATACAGGGGCAGAATAAATGGGCCTGGGTTGTTGGTGGTGCCTGAACACTGCAACACCTCACGGTTACTCTTGCTGGGTGCAGGAATGGGCCCTGCTGGTAAAAATTCGATACGAATTTGAAATCGCATGTACTTGCCATACAGGTGCAGAAAAATTGGGACTTGGTTGTTGGTGGAGCCTGAACACTGCAACTACTACAACTACCGCAATTAGACCACTAATTAAGCGGAGTGGTTAATTGGTCACAGGTTACATTTCTGCAGGATTCCTTTCTGAGCTTGCCAGATTTGCTGAGAGTGGGAAATTTGAGTGGAGAGTGATAAACAGTTTTGCTTTTGACTGCTGGTGACTGTTGTTTGCATTTTAAGGGGCTCTTTCCTTGCAGTTTTTTTTTAAATCTTTCTTTCTGTCAATTTTTAAATAGCCTTTTTCTTTTTTCTTTCCTTCCTTCAGACTACTAATTAAGGGGGTGGTTAATTTGTCACAGGTGCTTCAGGTGCTATTTCAATTCCTACAGGACTCCTTTCTGGTATTGCTCTTTTTGAGCTTGCCACCTTTTTTGCTTGCTGGATCTCTGAGCAAGTGGATCTTGACTAAGTGGTGAGTTAAAAACCAGAGTTTAAAACAGGAGATTATAACAGGAGTCTTCTGACCAGTTAGTAACATTTGAAATTTTCTATTAGTTGTATTATTGTTGTAACCTGGACAATGTGTGCTACCAAGATTGAAGGTTTTGTGCAGTGCACAGTGTGCCCCATGTATACAATAATGGAGAAACCGCTCCAGGATGGATCCCGCTGCAACAGATGTGAGCAGGTTGCCCTTCTGGAAGCTCATATTAGAGATCTGGAGGTGCAAATGGCAACACTGGGCAGAACTGACAACCTTGAAAGGGGTCCTCTGCTCGCTGGGCAGGTGGCGAGTGAGGTTATTGGGGAGTGTGGAGGGGTAAGTCAGGTTTATCAGGTAGGAAGTTGGGTTAATACAGTCAAAGGGAGTTATAGGGGCTAACAGAAAAGGAAGGCCAGCCCTGGGTTTGAGCACCCTAACAGATTTGCCATGTTGGGTGAAGATGAGGGGGTGGGAAGCTCAGAGGTGGCAGCCTTAGATGTCACTGCTATCCCTAACAGCCAGGAGAGCAGTCCGTCTAGTAGAGGTGGTGAGGGGACTGTAGGTAAACATAGACAGTTGGTGGTAATTGAGGATTCTATAATCAGAAGGACTGAATAATTTGTCGCCAGGATCACCTCAACTGAATGGTTTGCTGTCTCCCTGGTGCCAGGGTTCGGCATGTGGTGGACCGGATTGATAAATTACTGGGAGGGGCTGGGCATGACCCAGCTGTCTTGGTCCACATTGGAACCAATGCACATGGAAAGACAAGGGGAGATTAGAGAGCTGTATGCATGGCTAAAGACCTGGTGTAAGAAGGAGGGATTTGGGTTTTTAGAGCACTGGGCTCACTTTTTATTGGGGTGCAACCGATATGCTAAAGAGGGTTTGCACCTAAATGGAAGGGGGTCTTTTGTGCTAGGGAAGAGGTTTATGGGAAGGCTGGAGGAGTTTTTAAACTAGGATTGAGGGGGAGGGTGAATTTGATTATAATGGGGCAGACAGGTCAGACAGGGGTCAGCCCCTATTGGTGGGTGGAATGGAGAAAGATGGGGGGGGGGAGTTAGGGCAGAGGATAAGAAGGCTCCCATGTTACAAACAACCATTGGAAATGGTACTATTTGAACCAAAATTAAAAATATGCAAAATAAGTGTGCAAAATGTGACAATGAATTAAAGTGTTTGTTCACCAATGCCAGAAGTCTGCCAAGCAAAATAGGTGAGTTGGAAGCTCTGGTGCACGAGGAGAACTATGATTTAATTGGTATTGCTGAATCTTGGCTTCATTCTTCACAGGACTGGGCTATTAATATTCCTGGCTATGCTCTCTTTCGGAAAGACAGGGTAAAACGGAGGGGTGGTGGTGTCTGTCTCTATGTGAAAAGTGATCTCAAAGTGAGTGTGAAAGAGGACCTAGTTTATGGAGAGCGTGCTGAGTCTGAAGCAGTATGGGTTGAAATGTACATGGGTGTGTGTAATACAAGATTATCATTGGAGTTTGTTATAGACCTCCCAGTATTAATGAGGAGGTGGAGACTCAGCTACTGGCACAGATAGAAAGGGCTGCAAGGGCTGGTACAGTGTTAATAATGGGGATTATAACTACCCAGACATTCACTGGAGTAATGGCACTGCTGGAACAGTTGAAGGGCAAACATTTATAAACCTCTTACAAGCCAATTTTATGGTGCAGTTTATTGAGGCCCCCACTGGAAACGATGCTCTGTTGGACCTGGTAATCTCAAACCATGCAGAGCTTATTCATAATGTTCATATAAAAGAACATCTGGGTAGCAGTGACCATAATATGATTTCATTTAATGTTAGCTGTTAGCAAAAAACGCATACAGGAAATACAAAAACACTTAACTTTAAGAGAGCAAATTTTCCAAGGATGAGGGCCGCTCTCCAGGATTTAGAATGGGAGGGAACATTGGCATCGATGAGCACAGAACAGAAATGGGAAATTCCCTGTATGGGAATGTTATACTCTCCTCATGCAAACATTATGTTCTTGTATTGACATTATGCATTATGTTAATATCCCCCCTTTTTTAGGGAATTTAGGATCATACTGTTGCAGTATATGTGCCCCTGAAGAAGCGGTTTTCTAAACTGTGAAACATGTTGGGTGGAAATCTGAATACAGCCTGTTGGCACCCCAAATATATACAGTATTGATGACCTTACCTGCTATGATCCATTAATATGTGCAATATATGTTGTCTGTGCGATTTATTGTGTGATTTTAAATATTTTGTTTGTATTAATAAATTTGATAATTTTTCAAAATGTGTTATTTTGATAGAATAAACCAACTTATTACGGTACCATTAAAATCCCTCCAGCCCTCTACATTCTTTTCCCCCCTTTTTTTCCTTTCTTTTTTTTCTCTCTTTTTTCTCTCTTTTCTCCCCTTTTTCCCTGTTTCCTGTTCCTTTTTTCAGCTTTTCTGTGTCCTTTTTCTTTTATTCCCCTTCTTGTCTTTCTTCTCTTTCCCCCTTTTTCCTCCTTCCCCCCCCTTCTCTTTTTTTTCCCCTTCTCCATTTTTCTGTTGTTTTTCCCACCCCCCCTTTTCTTCTTTCTCTCTTCCTTCCCTCCCTTTCCTCCTATCCCTCCTTGTTTCCTTTTTTGTCTTTTTTCTTGGCTTTAGGGGCTCATAGCCTTTTGAGCATAGCATGTCCCTTTCTCTGGGACAGTCTCTTTCTTTTTTTGTAAATTGATGACATCTGGGATGTCGGTACCCTGATATAATTTGCATCATTAACACAATTGACTTTGTATATGACTAACTATGTAACTATGTAACTCCTCGCAGTTACTCTCGCTCGGCGCAGGAACAGGCCCTGCTGTTAAAAATTCGATACAAATTTGAAATCCCATGTACTTGTCATACAGTTGCAGAAAAATTTAGCCTTGATTGTTGGTGGTGCCTGAACACTGCAACCCCTCGCAGTTACTCTTGCTGGGCGCAGGAACGGGCCCTGCATTTAAAAATTAGATTTGAAATTGCATATACTTGTCATACAGGTGCAGAAAAATTGCACCTTAGGTGTTGGTGGTGCCTGTACACCGTAACCCTTTGCAGTTACTCATACTGGGTGCAGGAACGGGCCCTGCTGGTAAAAACTAGATTTGAAATTGCATGTTCTTGTTATACAGGTGCAGAAAAATTGGGCCTTGGGTGTTGGTGGTCCCTGAAAACTGCAACCTGTGGCAGTTACTCTTGCTAAGCGCAGGAATGAGCCCTGCTGTAAAAAATTAGATACAAAATTTAAATTGCATGCACCTGTCATACAAGTGCAGAAAAATTAGGCCTTGGGTCTTGGTGGGGCCCTAAACCAAAAACATCTTTGGAAGCTAGCATTATGAAGATTGCAGTCTTCAAGGGGTGGCAGACCCCTAGCAATTTCAATCAGTTACATCAGCATCAGGGGCTTGATAGCTGCTGTTGATCCAGGACTGATTTATTCTAATAAAAGATAGCTGGCCAACGAAGTCTGTGGACAGACGCACTCTTTTGTCCGTCACAAAACCTCCAGCAGCGCTGAATGTCCGTTCGGAAATAACTCTGGAAGCAGGACAGGCCAGTAGCTCCATTGCATATTGAGCACGTTCTGGCCAGTGGTCCATCCTCACGACCCAGTAAACCAGTGGATGCTCTTGGAGTTGGAAGTTGGAAAGTCTCCAAGTCTGCTCTTGCCCCTAGATAATCCTGCACCATATAATGGATTCACTGCCAGTGGTTGCTTAAACCTAACAGCCCTGGGCGCTGAGGACTAAAGAATTGGTTAAAGGCAGCCGGCCGCCTTCTCCACCTTTCCTCCTTTGGCTGAACGATGCCTCAGAAACAAGTCCAGAGAATGTTAAACTCCCAGTGTCTGGAAAGGTGTTACACAAATTTTTCTTCAAGGCGTACCCAAGATGTTTCATCCTCTGCTCCCTCTGTGAGCTCTCCAACTTTACCCTTGTAACGTGGATCAAGAAGGGTTGCCAACCAGTAATAATCCCTCTCCTTGATACCACAAATCCTCTGGTCCTTTCACAGGATTTTCAGAATCGGGTAACCCATGTAGCGTAAGTTTGAAGAGGCATGAGATTCTGAGTCCTCTGGGTCACTAAGGATGACATTGTCAGGAGCAACCTCTCCCCAGCCATGTACAACTCCTGGGGTTTCTGGGGAATGACAACCATCCCTTGAAGACTGCTGTATGTTATCCTCTACATCCATGCTGCCACAATCCTCCTCCTCCTCCTCTTCCTCCTCTTGCTCCTGTGTGTTTTGTGGCCCGGGCAGGAATGATAGCTGCATAAAGGGGGCCTTTTAAGGAAAGGAAGTCCTTCTCTTCCTCCCGCTCTTCTGCCTCAAGTGCCCTGTTCATGATTCCACTAAGAGTGTGCTCCACCAGGAAGACTAGAGGGATAGTGTCACTGATGCATGCATTGATGCGGCTCACCATTTTTGTGGCCTCCTCAAATGGTGACAGGACAGTGCGTGCATCCTTTATCAGCAGCCACTGCCATGGTGAAAAGAAGCCAAGCTCCCCTGAGCCTGTCCTTGTGCCATACTCACACAGGTACTCATTGGTGGCCCTCTGCTGCATCTTCAGCCACTGCAGCATTGCCAATGTTGAGTTCCAACTGGTGGTCATGTCACAAATGAGGTGGTTGGTGGGCAGGTTTAATTCCTGTTGACTGGCATTGTACGACCACCAGAAATCGCCACAGACTTTTCTAACCTGCCTCAGAAGATCTTGTAAGCCAGGGTACCTGTTCAAGAAACGCCGCACTACCAGATTCAGGACATGTGCCAAGCATGGAACATGTGTCAAGTGTCCCTGTTGGAGGGCGGAGAGAAGGTTGGTGCCATTGTGCATAAACCATTTCGGACTCAAGCTGCCATGGCGTCAACAACCTCTCAGCCTGCCCCTGCAGAGCTAACAGAATCTATGGCCCCCATGTGGCTCCTGTCCCCTAGACAGACCAACTTAAGCACTGCATGGCATCTTTTAGCCTGACTGCTTGCGTAGCCCCTTGAACGCCTATGGAGCCTTGCTGGTTCAGAGGACAATTCAGCAGAAGAGCACATAGAGGAAGAAGAGGAGGAGGGGGTGGAGTAGGCAGATGTGGCAGAATCTGCACCAGCATTTTGGAGGCGTGGTGGCAGACCAAGCTCCAGAACTGAACCCTGTACTGCATCTTCCCCAGCTGCCAGCAGTGTTACCCAGTGTGCCGTGAAAGAAATATAACGTCCCTGTCCATGCCTGCTGGACCAAGAGTCAGCAATAATGTGAACCTTCCTGCTGACTTCTCTGTCCAAGGAGGCAAAAACACTACCTTTCACATGATGGTAAAGAGATGGAATGATGTTACGTGAAAAGAAATGTCTTTTTGGAACCTGCCACTGGGGTACAGCACATTCCGCAAATTCACGAAAGGGGGCAGAGTCTACCAGATGAAAAAGCAGCAATTGTAGTGCTAGCAATTTTGCCAAGCTAGCATTTAGATGCTGAGCATGTGGATGGCTGGGACAGTATTTCTTTTTACGGTTCAGCAAATGGGGTAGCGAAATTTGCCTGGTGGTCAAATCAACAGGTGGTGTACTGCTAGCAGATTGGGTGCAAGTATCTGTGGCACTCATTGCTATACCATCATCCCTCTTAGTGCAAGTTTTTGAGAAGACATGAGGTATAGTAGGGGTAGAGATCTCAGATGAGGATCAAGGTGAAGTATGCTTTTTTTTAATGATGTTGGTCTTTCAGGTGCTGTTGCAAATGGATTGCATGACAGGTCGCCATCTGTCTTGTCAAGCATGTGGTTCCCAAGTGGCTGGTGTTCTGGCCACACTTGATCCGCTTTAGACAGAAATTGCAAACAGCAATGCTGCGGTCTACTGCACATGTGTTGAAAAAAGCCCACACCAATGAACTTTTGGAAGTCAGCGGGGAGTTGCAGCGCCCTGGAGCTATTTGGTGTGATGCAATAGGGTGGCTTCCTTTAAAGCAGCTCCTGGAGCACATCCTGCCCCACTGGAGTTGTGCCACCTCCTCCTCACTTTTCTCCTCTATTCACTCAGGCACCCAAGTACAGTCAATGACCTCATCATCCCCTCCCTCCTCGCCACTAGAGCAAACTTAGCAGTATGCTGCAGCTGTGGGAACATGTCTGCTAGTTTCTTGTCCGTCATTGTCACCCCTTCTTTCTAGGCTCACATTCTTCCCTTCCTCGATCTGGAAACCAACATCGGAGCATTCAAATTGCCGCACATCCTCCAGCATCATGCAACTGACATTAAGATCAAATAATTCAGGTGACTCCTCCATGCATGATGTTAAGGCTACGGAAGGAGTAGCTATAGACAAGGAGCCTGTGGAATGGGACATTTTGGCAGCTGTGGTGGAAGGCAAACTAGTATGAGCCTGTGTGACAGAGAACGAGGAGGATGAGGATGGCTTAGTTATCCACTCCACCAACTCTTCTGCATGTTGTGGCTCAATAACATGGCCAGCACCGGAAAAAAAGGACAAGCGTGCCCCACCTGCAGAGGTTGCACTATGTCTGTGGCCACCACTTTTCACTGCGGACACAGAGGCTGCTGACTTTAGTGGCCTGTGAGTGTCTGCCTCTCCTTGTTGGCCTTTCGAACACGATGGGGATTTTGGGAGGGTTTTTATCACTTATTATTATAGAGTTTGTGATGGAAATATGATGCTTGGGTGCAATAATTTTGTGCTTGGTGCACTATAAACTGTTTTCTTATAGTGTTTTATTTTTTGGGGGGAATTTTTATAACTTTTTAGTATAGAGTGTGGAAAGGGAGTATGGGGCTTGGGTGCAATACTTTTGTGCTTGGTGCACTATAAACCGTTTTATTATATTTTTTATTAATAAAGGAAAAATGAATGAAGCCAAAAAAAAAATAAAACCCCTGCTGAGGCAGAAGGAATAGCAGCTGAGATGCAAAAGCGGGTACAGCGATTATTCCCCTAATAATATTGGTGCTGGTTTACCACCAATAATAAACACCCATGTCTGGAGCACAAGGAAGAGCACTTGAGATGCACAAGGGGGTACAGCAATTATGCCCCTAATATTATTGGTGCTGGTTCACCACCAAAAAAACTACCCACGTCTGGAGGAGAAGGAGGAGCGCCTGAGATGCACAAGGGGGTTCAGCAATTATGCCCTTAATATTATTAGTGCTGGTGCACCAACAACAAAAACACCCACGTCTGGAGCACCAGGAAGAGCGCCTGAGATGCACAAGGGGATACAGCAATTATGGCCCTAATATTATTAGTGCTGGTTCACCACCAAAGAAACTCTGACGTCTGGAGCAGAAGGAAGAGCGTCTAAAATGCACAAGGGGGTACTGCAATTATGCCCCTAATATTATTAGTGCTGGTTCACCACCAAAAAAAACACCCACGTCTGGAGCAGAAGGAAGAGTGTTTGAGATACACAAGGGAGTACAGCAATTATGCCCCTAATATTATTGGTGCTGCTTTACCACCAAAAAAAAAACACCCACGTCTGAAGCAGAAGGAAGAGCGTATGAGATGCACAAGGGGGTACAGCAATTATGCTCCTAATATTATTGGTGCTGGTTCATCACCAAAAAAAACACCCATGTCTGGAGCACAAGGAAGAGCGCCTGAGATGCACAAGGGAGTAGAGCAATTATGCCCTTAATATTATTAGTGCTGGTGCACCAACAACAAAAACACCCACGTCTGGAGCAGAAGAAAGAGCGTCTGAGATGCACAAGTGGGTACAGCAATTATGCCCCTAATATTATTGGTACTGGTTCACCACCAAAAAAACACCCACGTCTCGAGCAGAAGTAAGAGCGTGAAGGGGGTACAGCAATTATGCCCCTAACATTATTAGTGCTGCTGCGCAAAAAAAAAAAAAAAGAAATCGCTGCTGGCACGCACTAGCACCTGCGACAAAGGAGGGGGAGTACTAATATTGCAGCAACAGAACCTGACGCTGCTAAAAATAAAAAATAAATAATTGAAAAAAAAAATTATATATGCACTGTATATATATATACAATCACAGCACAGCACTAAACTGACTGCAGCACACTGTGTAACATAAGAATCAGCCCTACACTACACTGCAATGGCTAAAATATATATACTGCTCTGGCGGATATATACACTGGATTTGGCTGATATATATAGATACTGCGCTGGTGGATATATATCCTACAAGAACCGATAAATATACTGTATATACTGCACTATCTCCTGCAATAGCTGATAAATATATATTTCTACTACACTGGCTGATCTATTAATATATAAAACACACACTCCACTAGCTACCCTGCCTAAGCTCAACTCCTAACACATTACACACGGCTGCAGTGTAAGCAGCCTTATATAGTGTGGGGCTTGGACATAGCCCCTGATCCATGATTGGCTAAAGGCATCCTGCCCTTTACCAATCAGGGCTCTGACAGGACATTGAGCTGTGATTGGCCAAAGCATACAGGTCAAGGTGCATGCTTTGGCCAAGACAAGCTTTGCATTATGGCGGGCGAATTTCCTGCGAACGGCCCCGTTTGTTCGTTGTTCTGCGAACTTACATTCCACTCAAACGCAAAGCTCATCCCTAATTATGATATACACAGTACTCAAATTCCAACCCAAAAATAATAAAAAAAAACAGCAGATAGACATATAATTAAAATCCTGTGCTCCAAGGATCATATATATTAAACTGTGTCAAATAACAAACACAATACTCTTGGAGGTTTAGCAATCAGATATTATTATAAATACAATGTTCAAAAAAAATAAAGGAACACTTTTTAATCAGAGTATAGCATCAAGTAATTTAAACTCCTGGGATATTGATCTGGTCAGTTAAGTAGCAGAGGGGTTTGTTAATCAGTTTCAGCTGCTTTGGTGTTAATGAAATTAACAACAGGTACGCTAGATTGGCAACAATGAGATGACCTCCAAAACAGGAATGGTTTTACAGGTGGAGACCATTGACATTTTCTTCCCTACTCATCTTTTCGGACTGTTTTTCACTAGTTTTGCATTTTTGCTAGGGTCAGCGTCACTACTGGTAGCATGAGGCAATACCTGGACCCAATAGAGGTTGCACATGCAGTCCAACTCCTCCAGGATGGCACATCAATAGTTGCCATTGCCAGAAGGTTTGCAATGTATCTCCCAGTCTCAAGAGCATGGAGGAGATTCCAGGAGGCAGGCAGTTACACTAGGAGAGCTGGACAGGGCCGTAGAAGGTCCTTAACCCATCAGCATGACCATTATCTGCTCCTTTGTGCAAGGAGGAACAGGATGAGCACTGCCAGAGCCCTACAAAATAACCTCCAGCAGGCCACTGGTGTGAATGTCTCTGACCAAACAATCAGAAACAGACTTCATGAGGGTGGCCTGCCATCCTCTGGTGGGTCCTCTGCTCGCTACCCAGCACCCTGGAGCTTGATTGGTATTTGCCATTGGACATCAGAACTGGCAGGTCCGCCACTGGTGCCCTGTGCTTTTCACAGATTAGAGCACGTTCACCCTGAGCACATGTGACAGATGTGAAAGGGTCTGGAGAAGATATGGAGAATCTTATGCTGCCTGTAACATTGTTCTGCCTGACCAGTTTGGTTGTGGGTCAGTGATGGTTTGGGGAGGAATATGCATGGAGGGACACGCAGACCTCTACAGGCTAGACAATGGCACCCTGACTGCAATTAGGTATCAGGATGAAATCCTTGGACCCATTGCAAGGCCCTACGCTGGTGCAGTGGGTCCTGGGCTCCTCCAAGTGCACTACAATGTCCAGCTTCATTAGGCGAGAGTATGCACCCAGTTCCTGGAGGATGAAGGAAATGATACCATTGAATGGCCCCCCACACTCGCCTGACCTAAATCCAATAGAACACCTCTGGGACATTGTGTTTCGATCCATCTGACACCACGAGGTTGTACCTCAGAGTCTGTTCAGGAGCTCAGTAATGCCCTGGTCCAGATCTGGGAGGAAATACCCCAGAACAACATCCATCGTCTCATTAGGAGCATGTCCCGACGTTGTCAAGAATGCATACAAGCACATGGGGGCCAAACAAACTACTGAGTACCATTTTGAGTTGCTGCAATGAAATTTCAGCAAAATTGACTAGTCTGCTGCATCATTTTTTAATTTTGATTTTCGGGGTGTCTTTGAATTCAGCCCTCTAAAGGCTGATCATTTTAATTTCCATCAAATAATGTGGCATGCTTCTAACGCATTACCCAGTCCATATCATTATAGATACCCAGCAGGATTTTTTTCCCCATTGGGATCTGATGTGTTTTCAAAGTGTTCCTTTAATTGTTTTGAGCAGTGTATATTTAAAAACACATGACAGGCATACTTATTAAACAATACCATATATTTTTAAACTGTTTATGAATGGGGTTCTGTAAATGTCAAGCTGGTTCACATTGACCTCATAAAATGTCCTCATAAAATTGAGAGGACATTTTTATAAGATTTAATTTATTTTTACAAAGGAAACTTTGTCTCTTCTGAAACACATTGACAAGTGACTTGGGTTGTTAAGTGACATCAATAGGAGCCAGCCAGACATTACTAAGTACTATTCTCCTCCAGAGGTTGCAAATACTGTAAGTCCCTGTACAGGACTGCATATTTTAGCTCCAAGCTGTCCCTTGAAAATGAGATATTACTGCTATTTTACGACGGGAGAATGTTTTCAGGCTTCTGAGTGAGGTAAATCTAACAATAACATTTTTATTTTTTACTTCAATGCATTTAATTTTTACATCAATATGTAGTCTACATGGATGACTGATGTGGAAATACCAATCTTTGAGACCTTCCAAATTATCCAATTATATACCTGCCTTATGGTAATTCATCCTATCTGTACACATTCAAAAAGGAGGAATAATTTTAGTTGCAAAAGACTCATTTTTTGAAAGTGACATTTATGCTAGGGTTAGCATTTTTTCTATTTGTATTTTTATACCTTTTGTGTTTTAAGTTTCCTTTTCTAGTTTATGTTTTTTTTTTAAATTCTTTATTTAGAGGTATGCCATGAAAAGTCAAGAACAACAACACCACAAACAAGTGCATGATAGTAAAAGAAATGCAGTCTACGTAGTACAGGGAACAACCTTGTGTAAAACATACTATCACGAAGCAGCAACAAGTAATGTAACCTGGGTTCGTATGTGGTCTTTTCGACCAATTTTATGCATTCATATGCATTGTTGCCGTAAACAATAGTTTGTGTGAAGGGCGGTCCAGGGCCACCCACCCGAGTGGAGGGGGACAGAAATCCCTGCCGGCATCTACCATATGGCCGGCAAGGGGGCCCACCAAAACTCCACTCCGAAGCGGGGAGGACCCCGGGACCAACCCCCTACCTTTTGTCCGAAGCACACCTATTGACATTTTATAATTTACTAGAATGGAAAGGGCAAACATAATGCCCTAAGGCAGGGGGGAAGGGGAAGAGATAGAAGAGAGAGGAAGGAAGGAAAAAAAGGAGAGGGGGAGGAGGGAAGGGAAGGTAGACAGAAAGGCGAAAAACAAAAAGTGAGGGTCCACTCCGTCCCACCCGCAGGCACGGCAAGCCGGTTAAGAGTAGGATAAGTAATCGTCAGGAAGTGTTGTGTCCCGGGTAGATGGCAGATAGCACCACTGGGGTACGAGACCACCGTGTCAGAAACTTGTATGAGGTCTCCTGATATTTGCTACATAGAGAAGATTTATGAGCAAAGAAAAGTATCTTGTTTTTTTGGTCTGTTGTGAACGTTGGTGTTTAGGTCCCTTTCCTACTTAAGGAGGAACGGAGGGTCAAGTTGGGTGGTCGTTGAAAGAAGTATAGAGTAGGAGATTGAAAGTGATTTCTGGATCGTTCCCTCGCCTAAACAGAGGTCTTCAAACTGTGTTAACTGTCTACGGAATTTAGTATGAACAGGAAGGGATCTGAGAAAGCAGGAGAGCTGAAATGATTTCCAGTGTCCCATTGGCAAAGAACGGAATGACGGGATTATATCTAAAGGTTTTTGCCAGCCGGCTGGACTGAAAAATTGGGAAGCCCTAGCAACACTTGCGTCAGTATGAGGGTGAAAAGACCTATCCGAGAGTCCCGGGGCAAAATCTGGATGGCCAATGATTGGGGTCATGGGGGAGGGGAACGCCGTCATCCCCACCAACCTGAAGTATCTTTTAAATTCCGCTAGGGTGGCATCAACTAGAGAATGGGGAGGCACCCATCGGGTATAGGAGGTGCCCGCCCAGGGGAGACCTTCCAGAGGAGCCGCCACCGCCTCCTGTTCCAAAGATACCCACAATTTATGAGGGGCATGCCTACACCAGTCAATTACCCCGGTCATATGAGCTGCCGTACAGTATCTTGCGGGATCGGGGAGACCTACTCCACCAGCAAGTTTGGGGCGCTGTAGGAGTGAGTGTTTGAGGCGCGGGTGTTTCCCTTGCCATACGTATCTGATAAACGCTGATCGGAGTGTACGAAAGAACACTTGAGGTATTTTAACTGGTAGGGCTTGCAAGAGGTACAGGAGGCGTGGCATCGCATTCATTTTGAGGACATTGCATCTTCCGAAGCAGGAAATTGCTAAGTTTTGCCAAGCCGATAGGTCAGAAGACAAGGTGGCCAGAAACGGTTAAACGTTGTATTGAAAGATATGATTGAGATTAGCCGGTATTGCAGTCCCCAGATATCGGCTAGATAGTTCCGCCCATCGAAATGGGAAGTTCGAGCTGAGAAGCGCCAGGGCACTCGAATGAAGGTTAATGTTTAAAGCTTCAGATTTTTGGAAGTTAATTTTGAAATCTGATATAGAACCGTAAGAGCGAAGTTCAGACATAAGGACATGCATTTTTTTTTAATCAACTGTACCACCTGACATAACAGATATCTGAGGCTCAACAAGATTACATGGGAGGAAATGGCCCAAGGTGAGTTTTACAGCAGGTAGGGGAGGACTGGGAACATTTGGCCTTGGAGGAAAACAGAACCACAGCACAGCTGGCCCTTTTATGGTAAGAGTGGCTTCCTATGGGCTAAGAAGTGTTTTTTCTTTTTAATAACAAAGATGTTGTACTTACCTACAATGGTTTGTACAGAGCAGCCCCGATCCTCCTCTTCTCGAGTCCCCTACTGATGCTCCTGGCTCCTTCTCTTCTCCAAGTGCCCCCATAGCAAGCCGCTAACAGAACAGGGCTTGGCACTGCCTCTGCTCCCTTCTGACTGGCTGTGATTGCCATTGGCTCCCTCCGCTGTCTCTCAACCAGCGAGGAGACTCAGGAGAGCAGCTGTTCTCTTGCACATCGCTGGGTCATGATCAGGCTCAGATAATCTTCAAAATGTTTCCACACTTTTTTTAACTATATTAAATATGAAAATTTGTATATATAAAGAAACTTCTTGAAGACCCCTATTGGGGGGGGGGGGGGCTGTGTGGGAGCTGCATACTTAAGGTTTTTTTTTTCCACTTTTATGCAAAGAATGCACAAAGGCAACAAACTTTCAACCTTTAGAACCACTTTAAAGAACATATGTAAACACTAACAAGGGGATTGAAAGGGAAGAATTGTAAACAAGAAAGTACTTTATAATCTTAATAGGAGGATTGCTCTTCTGTTTATATGGACTCACCTAGGTTAAATAATACATAAAATACCATGCCATCATCACATATAAGCACAACACACTTTGCAGTTTTTCATTCTTTATGTACTGATTTCCTTTGCATCTCTTTGCCTTTGGTCACATAACATCTCCAAGCTGCAAAGGAGGTTGAGGCTGGAGGACTGCTCTGCACAGGAAAGACTATTATTGTTACAGGCATTTTTTATAGTTCCAACAATTTACGCAGCTTTACATACTGTATATTCACCTCATTCCCTGTCATCAAGGAGCTTATGATCCTATGGTGTCTTTATTACACATACTTACACATACACATACTAGGATCCAATTATCATACCAGCATGTGGTTGCCAAGTGGTAGGAATTCCATGCAAGCTCAAGGAGAGCATGCAAACTCCATAAAAATAGCTTTCTGGCCATGATTCAAACACTGGACCCCAAGTGGACAAGGCAGAAATACTAATCACTAAGTCACTGCGCTGCCCCAGGGAACAGAGAGAAGATAGTTATATAACATTCTTCAAATACTGCTGCCTTTGTTTCCCTCATAGGGCAACAAGCCTAACATATATAATTTGAAAAATGCTCCCCTCTTCTCTTAGGCCAATTCTCTCCTGTCAACAGAAGTCATCTTGTGGTTGTGACCCTGGGACCTCCACATTTCCTCTGCAGGCAAAAAGCAATACTAAGTTCTTAAAAAAAGACATAACAGAGACATAGCACAGTGCAATGCCACTAGGCATTGCCACACTAAGTAAATATGTTATTATTAGGGATGATCGAACGGTTCGGGTCGACCATCGGTTCGACCTGAACATTGACTGATCGAAATTCGGCCGAATTTAGAACTTTTTGCTGAAAAAGTTCGGAGTCCGGCAACCAGAACCGACCAAAATGCAATGGGACAGGAACTGGGCTTTAAAAGCCCGGGATTGGACCAGAACCATCAGTAAAATGTGATTGGAGTGACTAGGGGGTCCAGAGGTCAATCAATAGTGAATACGCCCCCCCCAGTATATAAGATAGCCCCGCCAAATCTCTAGCATTATAATACAGGGGCTGTGGAAGAGAGTGGAAGCAGTTCTGTTACTCCTGCTTCAAAGTGTCATTTAGCAATTATTAGTGTGAGGAAAGGGATATCTAGTGTAGTTAGGGTACTATTTTCCACTATAGTTAGATTTAATAATCTAGTTTCTGTAGGGAAAGTGTTAAGTGTCAGGGGACTGTAGTGTAGTGTAGGGTTAACTGACTCTGACTGCTATGGCAGGGTGACCAAACCCTTCCATGTCAGGGTGACCGCCATAGAAAAAAGATTGTTTCTATTAGATCTGCTATAGAACAGGATAGTGGCTTCGCTCCTTTCACACCTGGCCGTTTTGTTGCAGGCGTTTTATTGGGCTTTTTTGTGGACGTTTGTGGAGGCAGGCATGACATCTGAACTTCTGTGTAGGGGTATATATACACACACACACATGTATGTATATATACACACATACACACATATAGGTGTGAAAGTAGCAGAACCCTATGGCTGTGCTAATGAAATTATTAACACCCATAGGACTTCGCTCCTTTCACACCTATATGTGTGTATGTGTATAAATACATATAAGTGTGTGTGTATATATACCCCTATACACAAGTTCAGATGTTATGCCTGCCTCCAAAGACTCCCAAAAATGCCCCAAAAAACATCTGCAACAACACCTGGGCGTTTTTGTAGCAGGCGTTTTTTTGGGCATTTTTTGTGCGTCTGTGGAGGCAGGCATGACATCTAAACTTCTGTGTAGGGGTATATATACACACACACATGTATGTGTATATATACACATACACACATATAGGTGTGAAAGAAGCGAAGTCCTATGGGTGCTAATAATTTCATTAGCGCAGCCATAGGGTTCTGCTACTTTCACACCTATATATGTGTATGTGTATATATACATACATGTGTGTGTGTATATATATACCCCTACACAGAAGTTCAGATGTCATGCCTGCCTCCAAACACGTCCACAAAAAAGCCCTATAAACGCCTGCAACAAAAAGCCGGGTGTGAAAATTGCGAAGCCACTATCCTGTTCCACTGCAATTCTAGTACAAATGAACTTTTTTTTTTCTGGTTCTGGACATGCTACAGAGCTGAATCTTCACAGGTACACTTTTTAGACCCCCCAGACACTAAATCCAAAGAAATCTCATTTTTTTTCAATACTTTTTTCAATAATTGGCTCTCTATCAAAAATGACATTTTTTAAGAACTTTTTTTTGTGTGATTTATAGTCCCTGGGGCATGACCCAGAACCCTAGGCACTTTTTAGGGGCATTTATTGGGTTTTAGGGCTTCAAAATGTTTTTTTTTGATTACAGAAGTTCGGGTCCCATTGATTTCAATGGGGTTCTGAAATCCGGGCCGAACTTTCGGGTAGTTCGGGTGTTCTGGTCGAACCGAACTTTTCAAAAATTCGATCATCTCTAGTTATTATACAGGATTTATATAGCGCTAACAGTTTGTGCGGCACAACATGAGGGCAGACAGTACAGTTACAATGCAATTCGATACGGGAGGAATCAGAGGGCCCTGCTTGTTAATATATGTCAATGACTAGTTATATTTCTCAGAGTTAAACCAACTCAGCCCATCAGAAGACATGGTCAATATATTTACATATTTAACTATTGGATCATTGTGTATCTAGCCAACAATTTCAAACTTAAATTTTCTGAGGATAAGCCCAAAATATTTAGATGGTATTTTAAAGAGACAAGTCTGTATTCACCAGGTTATTCCAAAATGTGAATGTAGGTGCTGCTGCTTACATAGATAGAGCAGCCTTCATGGAATGAGTGATATTATAAGGAGCCTGTGGTCTTCTAGAGGGAAGATAGTGTAGAATTTCATATGAACCGAGACATGCTACTTCCAACACTGTAGCTGCATCTCCCTCAACGAGTAACCACCTAATATTGCTAATCAATATTTTTACAGGTTGGGAAGGTCAAACCACCAAACCACAAGCCAAGGTTCTTGTGAAGAATGCAGAACCATTTTAGGGCATTTGAAGGTCCACATGAAGGAACTATAAGGTTTGTTAACCCACCTAAAGGACGATTTTGAGAGTTTAAATTGATAATTCCTAAGTACATAGAGAAACACCAGAATACTTTACATTTTTAGGAGATTTATCATACCTTTTGAGTATAACTGTAGGTGTTTCAAAGCCAAGAGTTTTCTGTTGTAGAAAAAATAATATGGGTCAAAGTTGAGGTTTGTCAACTTACTTGTGGCATTGATACCTAAATATCTAATTTTCATAACTCACTGGAGGGGAATATTAACAGCCAATGTTTCCTTTGCCTCTGGATCTGAGATTCTCCAATTTACGTTTAACCAAAGTAGAGAGAATTGATTAAAAATGCCTTACACTGCTTGCAACGATGGTCCTAGTTCATGGAGGAATCAGTGAAGGTTATCAGCCTAGACAGCCAGTTGGTCTTCTAAGTGATCCCTGCATCTGTCCACCAATCATTGATCCATACAGGACTGTAAGCCAGCTGGCTGTCTTTAAATTTGAACAAGCTGCCTGCGTGGGTCTGCATGGAACACTTGTACATCATGCATAGGGGAAGATGGCCCCTTCACACAGGCATGCAGATTGGTACACCTATGTGAATGAGTCCTAAAGGTCTTCTTGTAAGTTAGAGACATTTCATAAGGACCTAATTTCACTACATAGCTTGGTGCCATTTGTAAACATAGAAATTGTGTATTCAGTTCCGAACTCTATACCATATACAAATAGGGTAAAAAGTAAGGGTCCCAATACTTTACTCTTAAGAGCACCACTAATAACCTTAGAGTAGAAGTAGAAGGACAGTTCTTTGCAGTTAAGGTGAGTTATAGGTGGGGCAGTTGTATTTTGTTTTTGCCATTGGTTATTTGGTGAGGGGGCGCACTGGACACCTTCACTACCATTGTGCTATTTGCTGGGTGTGCAGTGCACCCCAGAGCCTTTAGGGAGGAGTGGGCTCCTTCCAGGCATACCTGCCCTCAATCTATCCATTATTATATATGTGCTTCTACTATGGAGACTCTCAAAAGTATAGAGTTAGGACTGCACTTAATACTGGGGTGCCTTGTAGTGGCCTCTGCAGCTTAAGCATGTACTGTATTTTCAAATGTGTGCAGACTAAACCCCTGCTTTTAATGTGAACTGTTAGGCAGGACAACTTGGTTTGTTGCAGGCTGGCTGGTAAGTTGAGGTAGGAATTTTTATTTGTTGTTGTTTGACATGCATCAACCCTCCATATGCTTCTTCCTGTTAAACCCAGCTATAGGTTGGGGCAGTTGCTGTTTGTTTGTACTTTATATTTGTTGCGTACGGTTTGTAATATGTTCCAATGCAAATACCTGTTTATAATCTTTTTCCAAGTGGCCACTTCACCCCAAAGCTCAAGCAAGTCTGCAAGTCTGTGCAGGCCCAACTGTGCCATTCAATACTTAGAGCAGTGAGGTCATTCCATCAGTGTCCATAGCTCTAGTGTGTTCTCAGCCCCAAAAGAGTTAATATCAACCAACCATTCAGATAGGCACACTTGCCAGAGATTTAATAATTATTTATTTATTACAAGTATTTATATAGTGTCGGCAATTTATGTAGCACTTTACATATACATTGTACATTTACATCAGTCCCTGCCCTCAAGGGGCTTACAATCTAAGGTCCCTAACTTACATTCAGTCATACACATACTCAAGCCAATTTAGACAGCAGCCAGTTAACGTACCATATCTCTGGAGTATGGGAGGAAACTTGATTACCCGTAGGAAACCCATGGAGGCACAGGCAAACATGCAAACTTCAGGCAGGTAGTGCAGTGGTTGGGATTTAAACTGATGACCCTTATGCTGTCAAGTGGAAGGGCTATTATAAACTGTAAAAAATAAGGCAGTGTATGGGCAACATTAAAAAGAGATGTTGTTGCATAGTCTTTTGTCAGGGAAAGTTCTAGAAATTCACCTGGTTTAGAACAGCCTTCTTGCCAATTACACCACTGATTTTTCATGTGCCCAATTTATAGAGGTATGGAGGTGGGAAGTACTTTTACCTTTGGCCAATCACTTCTGGAGGTGTTATCTCACCTTCCATGAAGGGCTTCTTGTCTTCTGAAATCGTCATATGGACCAGCTGGTTCTGATGGCTGGGTCAGGGTCAAGATTTCTACCATGTTGCATCATCGTGATTATAGAAAGTCCACACTATATGACTACTGCGGGTGGGATCCAGATATTGATTCTGTGTGTCCCTGGGGTTTGGGTGGGTTATTTTGGCTCTGTGTTTGTACCACTTTCTATCCTTTGTGTGCTGCCAGTCTGGACTAATTAAGTATCTATCACCTTCTCATACTGCAGTATTTAATTTGCTATACACTGACCATAAGCTAATTACTGAATATTGGATTGTCTCCAGGGTGCCTACCAGATAGCAATGGGTGGAACAAGTGAATAAACTGCTGATACGAGAAAAGTTGACATATCAAAATAGAAATGTTTTTTGTAAATTATGCTCTATGTGGCAGCCATGGCTGGATTTTCCTGGTCTTGCACCCCATTAGTTGATTAGGGATAGACTTCTTCAGGGGTAGACCTCTTTTTAGAATCCAGTAAATGTTGTTGTCAGAGTCTGTATAGGTATCAGTGCTCCATAGTATCCTTGACCTGGTAGGTCATACTTGTTCTTGCTTAAATCTCAGGGCTTTGAAGGTTTGGTTCTGTTGAGTTTTAAATTTTTTTTCTTTCGTGCTATGTTATTATGAATTTGTTAGTATTTTATATGTTGGTTTACATAACTTTGTACGTATTATACCGGTCAGCAGACCCTTACTTCTTTGTGATACCCTTTATTTTTGCTATGTACTAATGTACTATGTCTTATCTGCTGTTGTATGCTTGATGCTTTGTATTATCTGGTTTGCAGGGGTGTATGTGACTACACTTCTCAGCAACCACAGCACAGATTTTAGCAGGGACAGTTACACTGGGTTCCCTGTGGGATTTAACATTTTTTTTTTTTAATTCAAGTAAAACTTTGTTTAAAAAAACAAAAAAAAAAAAAAAAAGTATATCCATGGACCATTACATAAATGGTGAAAAAAATCCTATTGTAGAAAGGGAGTCTCGAAGCAGTGCAACCAAGCCAAAAAACGTATGCTAAATAATCTGTATGTGAGTTAACCAAAGCCACTTAACTAGGGTTAGCCTCCAGCAATGCTGTCTGGCAGCTGGGTCTCTGGGTGTAACCAGTAGAAGCATTGTTTTGCAGTCATGCATATGCTGAACTGTGCCTACTCAGTTAAAGTATTTTTAAAAGCTGCTGATATACTCAGAGATAGAAGCTGAGATAGTCACTGGTGCTTGTTAAAATTATAATATAGGTAGACCATAAGAACTTTAGAAAGCCTCTGCAGCCAGGGAGCATTTTATATTGCTGTATATGAGGGAAGGTATTTCTATTTTTGACGGTAAACTTGGGAGAGCTGATAAGCTGAAAGGCCACAGGAAGACTCAGCTAAAAGTGAACCTGTTACCAAGCAATGGACATTAAAGTTTATACATATTTCTAACATACTATAAATGAGCTTTAAAAAAAAGTTTGCATTGACCTCTGTAGTTACAGCCACTGTGGAACAATGAATCCTCAAAGTTAACAACAAAGACTCTAAAATTGTGTTGCAGTCATGTTTCAGAACAGTTAACAGTAACCACAGTACAAGGCTGGCAGGCTGCCTAGTATTTACGGCAGAAAAATGTAAAGGGAGAGGAACTGTGATTTCAGAGCCTCTGATGTTGAGGATTGATTTCACAGCAGTGCCTGCAGCTACAGAGATCAACGAGGGCTTGTGTAAACTCATTTAATATTTGTTAAAACATGCAATAGTTGAAGATCCAAAAGCCCCTGTTTTAAGAAAACTCATATGAGATCAAAGAAAGCCATCATTATCATGCCTGTAAGCATAGAGATAAATTTGTGTCCCTGTTGTGGTCAAGTCCAAGTATGTGTTGGACTTGCATGTCAAAGTTCCTAATTTGTTTTGCTGATAACTTACACAACCTAAGCTGATTTATGAACATCATACTTCTATTTATTTTCAGCGCTTGCTAGATATGACTGTTATTTTGTTCATATAAAGCTCTCAATATATTGAAAAAAACTATAAAAGAACTGTCACAAGGACAAAGAAGCTGATTGATGGTACTGAAGTTCTATTTCAATCCAACATGTAAAAAAGGAAGAGCAGCTGATAAGAATTTCATATGATGCATGAAAATAAATAGGAGAGAAACAGTCTTGATGGATAAATCAATATTTCATGACAATCTATTTTCTCTTTGAGGAAAGATTGAAATGGTTTGTGTTTTTAAATTGCTGGAAATTGTTTGAACTTTATTAAAGTATTGTTAATTTTGTAGATGAATTCCTTTGGTCTATGCTTTACTTTATAGAATAAACAGCATTTAGTTAGCATAAATATTCTGCATCCACAAGAGATGTATACATAAGGGCAACCCTCCTTGTTATCCTGCCAATGCATATAACATATTATACTTGGATCTGGTGGCCTAGAATGTTTTTTCCCTCCTCTTATGTTTAAGAGAAATATAGATGTGTGTTTTTTTGGGGAAAAGGAGAATCATTTGAAGGTCTTATGTCTTGGACTTGGCACAGTGGGTCTACATTACTTTTCTGTGGTAATATAACTTTTAACAGCCTGCAGAATTGCACAGGGAAGCACCTTGTAGATACCTGTTCCTATTTATCCTGTGAAAGTGACATCACAGGTCACATGACTGGGTTAGAGGGGATAGATTCCATATGTAAAGTCAGTATGGAGAATTTCTCCACATTCTAGTCTTTCTCAGATCAATCTCTTGCCATGGCATTATTTTACAAGGCACTATCTATGTAAGGCAGGCATTCTCAAGGCCGGCTGTCCAACTATAGTCTCTACATATGCCACAGTCAGGGAAGCTTTTACATGGTGGTTTCTTCACAAGGTATTCCCCCTTTCCTGTCAGGCTTTACTCTCCTCTGCTGTATGACATTCTGGATTATGAGTGGGCCCTCAGGAACCTCACATACAATGCAGGACTGCTTGTCCTACATTGTACGGAAGGTGTCAGTGAGGTGCGACTGGGCAGTAAAGAGCATTGACTTTGTGAGACTGGTCTTACAGCATCCCCTAGACAAAAAGAGCAGTGACCTTTGCAGTGCAGATTGGTTTTTTTCTTTCCCTTGAGTTTATTTTTAAACTAATGATAGTATTATCGCTTAAATGTGTCATAATATTATTTTCCTATGATTGCCTGCACACAAAAGATCAGAGTCGGAGTGGGAGGTTATGTACCTAATCAGACTTATTAAATTGCAAAATGCTGCCAGTAAAAAAAATAATTCCGAACGTGAAGGCGGAAAGGGATTAAAGCATCTTATAGAATGAAGAGAGTACAGGAAGGAGCTCAGCAATGTGAATATATACAGTGCGAAATGGAAGTGTGGATTTAAACAATGGCTGAGTTAAATGAAAAATATTTTGACAGGTACGCAGTTCACATAATTGTAAGGAAGGTATAGGTGGCATTCAACTTTAACTCTTTTTCCTTATCTATGAATATTGCGTGGGGTCTATTGCCCTCTACTGTTAGCTGCTAATATCACAGTTGTATGTATAAATATGTACATCACTTCCTGCCCTTGTTGGCTGGGCTGTGGGGCCCTGAAGGGGGAAACGGAGAGAGAAAGAAAAAATCTCAGCCACAAATGTCCTGTCCATGTTTCTAAACCCCAAGCCAGAAGAGACTGCAAGTATTCATATGATCTAATAGTCTAACTGCTGTTGCTGAGTGTGTATCTAAATCCTTATGACATTTTTTTTTTCCTGTGCCAGATAGCTAAGTCTGTGCTACCGTATGTGTAGTGGTCACCTTCCAGTATATTAGTAGGTGATCTTGCTTATTGCAATATAGTTTGTATGCAGCTCATAACAATTAATAGAGCAGCTCCAAAAATTGTTCAATCATCGTATATACTGTATATTCTAGGACTATAATGAAATTAGATTATTGCCATTAAAAGTCCACAGCCATCCTATTGCAATTCTATCAATAGATTTGTGTGGGCGCATAATGGAAAACAGGGAGTAAGTGGATATAAATCCAAGGCTGCTTACTGGGAGGGTGCACCTCTCTGATGGATCTCCAGGGGAACACCGCACTATTTGCTAACGGTGACCCACCAGGCAGATGTCTTTTTGAAACCAGTTGTTTTTAATGACAAACAGTGGCAATGATATGATATGCAGTGGATGTAAGTGTTCAGCAAATTTCTCCATGTTATGATTTAATGTACATTATTATGCGTTGTATGACATTGATCAAACATATGTACTAATCGCAATTTATATGGTTTGATCACAGAAGTCTAGCTACAGATGTCAGATCTACCCCTGAGGAAGAAGTTTCTTGACTTCGAAATGCATTGGGTATCTCTCATTGTTTAGGCTGACAACCACATGTATTATGTATATCATGTAATGAACTGTTTGGATATTTTAATATTTTCACAAATGTTGATATTTATTTAATAAAATTTACTTTTTTCAATACTATTTTTGCAATGTATGTGAGTGCCTTAAAAGTCCCACTACAAGGGGAAAATCTGTCTTTTCTACCAATTAAGGGATGTGGCACCGTTATCGGAGTACTCATTGAGAGCAATCTTTTTCTTGGATGTATGTAGTGTTATTATAGTCTAGTTAAAGTTTCATAAAGCCTATATAAAGCTTGCATTATTTCTATATTAGAGTGCAACTACAGTATATGCTTATAGTAATGTTTAATGCTGGTTACAGTATTTCTTATGCTTCCAATGACTTTGTTCAAATTCTGAATAATTTCCCCGGAAGGGAATCCCCTCCATTCACAGAGGCCCTGACCTGGGTGGAGACACTGCCATCTATGTTATCAAACCAACTTTTCTACTTAGCAAAGGTTCTGGTTATCTTATTTACATACAGGTTTAGTGCAATATCCTGTTTGGGGAGGGTCATTTCTTGTAATCCCCACCAAAAGAGGGCTCCAATTGTATTTAAGATTTAGAATGTAAGCTCTTGCACGCATGGCCCTCCCCTTTTTCAATTACGGTTTGCAATATTATGTTAATGCTAGTACTGTACATTTGGTTAACACATTTTACATATTATACAATTCTGAAGAATGTGGGGTTCATAAATATTAATATTATTATTAGTGTTACTCAGAAGAAGTAGAAATAAAAAATTAAAAAGTCAGACCCATTATTTAACCTCTGTGATGCTGAAAATATATTCTATACCAAAAGACAGAGACAGCTGGTATGCTAATGAACAATAAATCACAACAACATAAAGATGAATTTATTTAAATAAAGTAGCATTTTGACTTACCATTTCAAATATGTTCTATAGTTTTTGCGGACGTGTGTTATAGTTAGTTACAGGTTTTATTCTATTGATGTATAAAATAACAGCATTACAATGAAATGACATATTTAAGTCGCTTATGTGAAAATTTTCCTGAAACTTTAACTAGACATATCTTTGAACTTGAACTGCACAAAATGAAACATTTCAGCCTTACCCAAGCTCTTCATACTCAGCTAATAAAATTAAATATTTATGACAGTCTAAAAAGGACTACTTCCATTAGTTATAGTTATATTTTAAATTAGCACCCAGAGTCATTGAAAGGTTCATAAAATAATTATATCTGGCTTTAGAATAATATGAACATCATGGGATTTTCAGGGATTTTTATAGACTATATTGAAATAACCAGTGTGAATAAGAATGATGAAGAGTATCCAGCAATCAGCATTGAAATGCAGGAGAATCAGCATTTTCACACATTATTCTCCTGATAATTGAGAACTGACAATTTCATTTCCTAATTAAAGAACAAGTGTGTCCATGTCCTGAAGTATCCCTTAGATACAATTCCAGTTTAATGTGTTTGTTTATAAATGGCATTTTACACAGCAACTAGAACTGGCCTGTTGCCCTAGCATCTCCACAATTGAAACCTATGCTGACTCAGAACAGTAACAGCTGTGCACTCTTTATTACTGATCAGTGACAGTTATAATGTCATTTCCTCTTTATTTCACATATGTGTGCATGGCAGCTTTCAAAACCTTGTGGCATGTGATATTTTTAAATTTTCTGTATTAAAAGACCTTTACAGACATAAAAATACTTTTGGATACCTATTAAAGCATTCAAGTTTCAGCAACAAATTCAGCTCGTCATACCCGACATAATGAAATCATTACAACACCATGCAATGAAGTCAATACAAATAGCACAGCAGGGCCACCAAAAACCTAGTTTGCTTTGTATAACACGGGGCAGGTTTCAACCCCGAGTTAGGACTTTTCTGCTACCTATGGCCTGGTGCTCCTCTCTTGGGAATATTCTTAGTGAATTCCTGTAAAAATATCCTCTTGTATTAACACCAAAATGCATCAGCTTCCCAGTGGTTTCTTTGTTTGATTATGAAGAGAACACACTCCAAGAAAGGAATCGGAAAATTCAGCTTACAGTCAAACTCTGTATGACACAAGAAAACCTTGAGCACTAGAAAAAAATCCCTCCTGGGGTCACATGCAGCAATATCAGCCAAGGACTATAACCTTACTTCTGTAGATCCAAAACTGAGAAAACATTCCAAATGCATTGTCACTTTATTTCAGCAATTGCAGCATATCTGATCTGGGTATGATTATTGGACTGTACTCAAATATAATTATACCCTATGTTGATTACACCAAAGCTGCAGGAAAATTAGAGCATCTTCACCATAGAAATAAAAAATAAAAAATGAGCACCTACAAATACTAGAGCTGCTGACTTTTAATAAAAGGAAAGTTACCTGTCAAAGGATCCAGTGCTGTTCTTGCCCAGGCCTGTTCTCGCTGATTTGCAGGTCCCCGGCGCCAGCATGTTTAATGTGGGAAGCCGGCTATGACTATTTGTAGCTGTACAACTGGCTTCCCACTGTTTATGCGCAAACCACGCTGCGCTTTGTTAATGTTCCCGTTGTCTTCCGGGACCTGTGAAAGCTGCAGGCAAAGGGGGGGGGGGGGGACAGGCGGCTGCTCAGATTGGTTAGACAATCCTGACAAAAGTGGGAGTGGTACTTGTCAAAACCAGGTACCCGCTCCCTCCATAAAAAAATGACAAACGTTGAAGTGGGAGGAAGGTGGTAATACGCAAATTTCACTTTTGGAGTGAAGTTCTACTTTTAACACCCCGCTGTGTCCTATAATTTAATATATAAATGTGTTCCAGGGCTACTCTCGCACTTAGTAACAAACAGTATAATATATGTATATATATGTATTACGTATTACCATAACGTGAAGCTTAACATCAAATAACACCACGGTTAACATTAACAAATTATACGTAAGTGATGTTAATAAGTGAATAAAAAAGTCCACTGAGATATATTTTATTCCAATCACTGCGATTTCTCCCCTGTGAACTCTATAAATTATTTTCGTATCTAGATGGAAGCTCACCAGAACATATTGACCCCTTATGAAGCAAGTGAGTCAAAGAACAATTTCCCCAGCCACGTATTTTGAAGCAGGCAAGATGTTCATATCTTGCTCAACATCAAAAGGATTCACATTTATATACGGGCTCTGCAATTGCCCTTGGTTTAGAAACATATTAGAAAAACATCTAGTGTAGTATATTATAAATAATTGAAGAAAGGAAAAACTCAGAATTTTGCACTCACAAAGCTAATACCGCTCTCATTTTAAAGTAAAGTTTTTGCACAATTTTTTACTTAAAGATTCACCATAAATGAATGACTCATCCATACATCGTTTACTCAGGATAAGTATAAAGCGAAAACAATGACATAGTGTAGTATTTTGGTTAATACCCCATTTACTTACAATTATATAAAAGTGTTACAAGGATAGTAAAACATCAATCCAACTCATACCAATATCCCTGCTTACCAGACATATTTAGCCCCTCACCAGGAAGTTGGGTTAAATAGCTTTCTCCACATAAAAAGAAAAAGATGTTGTGCCATTTTAAGACCACCACCAGTGAGCTCTTACACAAAGGAGGCTCACCAGACCAAACTGACCCACTTCCTCAACAAGGTAAGTCGGAAACAGCTTTATCTATATATTTCTAAACAGTCTCCCTTCTTTAGTGAGCTTTCCCCTTACAATCACAAGAGCAATAGGAGCCACCACAATTCTTAGGAATGGTTTTTCATCTGTTCAGTCAGCTTCATCTCAGACAAAATAAATACTTGCATAGTGTAAAACAATCAGAACCAATAACACTCAATTTAAAATATCACTTACTTATAAAAGCTCATAAAGGCTCCTTCAAGGTGCACTGTGTGAAAACGTCATTCTAAAGGAAGTTGTAATGATGAAACACGTTGACTGTAAGTGATGTCCTCAAGCAGCGTATCCAGAAGTATTGATGTGTAAAACAATCAAAAGCACTCCATTTTAAATATCTTTATTTTCATATAAAGGCTCCTTTGAAACCACTAAATCTAATGGGTAGGGTTGAGCGGACACCTAGATGTCCGTGTTCGACGGGTTCGGCCGAACTTTAAAAAAAAGTCCGGGTCCGTGTCCCGGACTTTTACCGAACTTTTCCCGGACACCGAACCCCATTGAAGTCAATGGGGACCCGAACTTTAAGGCACTAAAATGGCTCTAAAACACCAAAGGAAAGGGCTAGAGTGCTGCAAATGGCAGCAAAACGTAATTAAGAGCATGGCAAGTGCTCTGCAAACAAATGTGGATAGGGAAATAACTTAAAACAACAAAAAAAAACAGAAAAATAAAACAATGTTCTTCTTCATCTCTGAAGGACGAGGCCCATATGGAGTAGGAGGGAGGTTGAGGTGGTGGTGGATGTGGCGGTGACATAGGCGTGCGCACAGGGTGTGCTGGGTGTGCCTGGGCACACCCTAATCACCTAGGGCACATAGCATTGCCAGTGAGGAGATGGGAAAGATCTCCCTGGGACCTGCTCTGCTCTATTTCTCCTTGCCTACAGGTACATGGCCCCGATACATTACTCTCCCTGCTGGCAAACACATGCATGTGTATTTCAACTTTGGGGTGCACACCTTAATGCAATAGGCTGCGCACACCTATGGGCGGTGTAGGTGGAAGCGGCGGTGGAGGAGGACCAGGGCCGGATTAACAGCATCATGGGCTTGGTGCTGAGGATTTTGAAGGGCCTTAGGGCCGTGCCTTGCCATGCACCCAGAGGAGGAAGGGTGCAGCCATGCATGCCTAATTCAACATGGGATGCTGTCTCTGAAGCCCATAAACACATCCATGCATCGCCAACTGTCCCTCCTTGTCCGGCCTTCACGCTGTGTGGGGAGGTTCTGAGGGTGCTGCCTGGGGAAGCGAGCATAGAAGCCAGACTTCTGTGTTTACAAGTGACAGAAGAGCGGTAACAGTGAATATGGCCAACCCGGGGCCTATATAAAAGGTAGGGGCCTGGAGCTGCAGCTCCAATAGCCCCTACATTAATCTGGCCCTGAGGAGGAGGACGAGGTAGCCAACACTGCTTCTTTTCACAAATTTTAAATGAGGGTACACCCCAAAAGAGTGAGAAAGAGCAAAAATGGAACAATGGGTGGGTAAGGTCGGTATCCATTGCTATTCTGCACAAGGTACGGAAAAGTCCCGTGGGATCCATGCCTGGTTCATTTTAATGAACGTGAGCTTGTCCACATTGTCTCTGGACAGGCGGCTGCGCTTGTCTGTTATAACGCCCCCAGCCGTGCTAAATACCCGTTCAGATAATACACTGGCTGCAGGGCACGCCAGCACCTCCAAGGCGTAAAGGGCAAGCTCAGGCCATGTGCCCAATTTGGAGACCCAGAAGTTGAAGGGGGCAGACCCGTCATTCACTACATGTAGGCGTGTGCACACATACTGCTCCACCATGTTGGTAAAATGCTGCCTCCTGCTAAGACGTTCCATCTGAGCTGCTGGTGCTGCTGTTTGTTGTGGCGTGCTGACAAAGCTTTTCCACATTTCGGCCATGCTAACCCTGCCTTCTGAGGTGCTGGCGGTGCCCTGGTTGCGTTGGCGACCTCCTCCTCCTCCTCCTCTGCCTTGTGCTTCCACTGTGGCCCCGCTGTCAGATGGGAATGCCAGCAGCATGGCGTCTACCAGCGTGCGCTTGTACTCGCGCATCTTGCGATCGCGCTCCAGTGAGTGAATTAAGGACGGTACGTTGTCCTTGTAACGGGGATCCAGCAGCGTGGCCACCCAGTAATCAGCACAAGTTAGAATGTGGGCAACTCGGCGGTCGTTGTGGAGACACTGCAGCATGTAATCGCTCATGTGTGCCAGGCTGCCCAGAGGCAACGAAAGGCTGTCCTCTGTGGGAGGTGTATGGTCCGTGTCCTCTGTATCCCCCCAGCCACGCACCAGTGATGGCCATGAGCTGGCCTGGGTGCCACCCTGCTGTGAACATGGTTCCATCTCCTCCTCCAGCTCCTCCTCCTCCTCCTCATCCTCCTCATCCTCCAGAACTGTGCCCCTGCTGGACAATTGCGTCCCTGGCGTTTGCGTGTGCAGGAACCCACCCTCGGAGCCCCTTGCGAATGACTGCCCTGAAAGCCTTGGAAATGTTACCTCTTCATCCTCCTCCTCCTCCTCATCCTGTGCCACATCCTCTTCCATCATCGCCCGAATTGTTTTTTCAAGGAGGCATAGAAGTGGGATAGTTAAGCTGAGAACGGCGTCATTGCCACTGGCCATGTTGGTGGAGTACTCAAAACAGCGCAACAAGGCACACAGGTCTCGCATGGAGGCCCAGTTATTGGTGGTGAAGTGGTGCTGTTCCGCAGAGCGACTCACGCGTGCGTGCTGCAGCTGAAACTCCACTATGGCCTGCTGCTGCTCGCACAGTCTTTCCAGCATGTGCAAGGTGGAGTTCCACCTTGTGGGCACGTCACATATGAGGCGGTGAGCGGGAAGGCCGAAGTTACGCTGCAGCGCTGCCAGGCGAGCAGCAGCAGGGTGAGAACGCCGAAAGTGCGCACAAACGGCCCGCACTTTCTGCAGCAGCTCTGACATATCGGGGTAGTTTTTAAGGAACCTCTGCACCACCAAATTCAGCACATGCGCCAGGCAAGGGATGTGCGTCAAACCGGCTAGGCCCAGAGCTGCTATGAGATTTCGCCCGTTATCGCACACCACCAGGCCGGGCTTGAGGCTCGCTGGCAGCAACCACTCATTTGTCTGCTGTTCCATGCTCCTCCACAACTCCTGCGCGGTGTGTGGTTTGTCCCCCAAACAGGCAAGTTGTAAAACTGCCTGCTGTCGTTTACCCCTGGCCGTGCTGAAGTTGGTGGTGAAGGTGTTACGCTGTCCGGATGAGGAGGCGGTAGAGGATGAGGAAGCGGAGTAGGAGGAGTTAGGAACAGGAGGCAAACTGAAGCGCCCTGCAATCCTCGGTGGTGGAAGGACATGCGCCAAATAGCTATCCGCCTCAGGCCCATCCGCCACTGCATTTACCCAGTGTGCCGTTAGGGAGATATAACGCCCCTGACCGTGCTTACTGGTCCACGTATCCGTAGTTAGGTGGACCTTGGCACAGATGGCGTTGCGCAGTGCACACCTGATTTTTTCCCCCACTTGGTTGTGCAGGGAAGGGATGGCTTGCCTGGAAAAGTAGTGGCGGCTGGGCACGACGTACTGTGGGACAGCCACCGACATAAGGTTTTTAAAACTGTGCGTCTCCACCAGACGGAATGACAGCATTTCAAAGGCCAATAATTTTGAAATGCTGGCATTCAGGGCCAGGGATCGCGGGTGGGTAGGGGGGTACTTCCTCTTCCTCTCAAGTGTTTGGGAGATGGAAAGCTGAACGCTTCCACGGGACATTGTGGAGATGGTTGTTGGTGACCCAGGTGGTGGTGTTGCTGACAGATCGTCTGTTTGCGGGGTGGCAGGTGCCGGTATCACTACAGATGTGGCTGGAGCGGCCGAGACTGCAGCAGAAGAGGAAGCAGGATGAGCCAGAGACGTTTCTTGGTTTTGAAGGTGTGTACTCCACTGCAGCTCGTGCTTTGCACTTAGATGCCTGATCATGCAGGTTGTGCTCAGGTTGAGAAGGTTCATGCCTCGCTTCAAGCTCTGATTGCACAGGGTGCAAACCACTCGTGTCCTGTCATCAGCACATTTTCTAAAGAACTTCCACGCTAGAGAACTCCTTTGAGCTGACTTTGGTGCGCTCGTTCCCTTGCTGCGTTGGGCAGTAGCGGGCGTAGTGTCTAGGGCACGGCCGCTCCGCTTCTGCACCCTGCTCCCTCTTCTGCTGTGCTGGTGGCTCTGTGCGACCACCGCCTCTTCCTCCAAACTACTCAGTTCACCTGCATGACGTTCATTCCATGTGGGGTCGAGGACCTCATCGTCCTCCACATCATCTTCCACCCAGTCTTCACCCCTGCCCTCCTTGTCGGTCTCCACAATGCTGAACGCCGCAGCAGTTGGCACCTGCGTTTCGTCATCATCGGAGACGTGCTGCGATGATCCTTGCATGTACTCATCTTGAGAAATAAGTGGTTGGGCATCGCTGCACTCAATCTCTTCCACTTCTGGGGCAGGGCTAGGTGGATGGCCCTGGGAAACCCTGCTGACAGAGTCCTCAAAAAGAATAAGAGACTGCTGTATGGCTTGGGGCTCAGACTGCTGGCCTGATTTGCAAGGGGGTGAGGTGAAAGACGGTTGGACATTGGCTGCAGGTGCCAACTCTGACCTTTCTGCAGTAGACTGGGTGGGAGACAATGTGAAGGAACTGGAGGCACTGTCAGCAGCAAACCAATCTACTATCGCCTCAACTTGTTCTGGCCTCATCACTTCTAGGGGCGTTTGATGCCCTACCAAATACTGATGCAGGTTCTGTCGCCTACTCACACTTGAGGAAGGTGTTTCACTTGTGCGTGTAGCTGGCACAGATCGACCATGTCCTCTCCTTGCAACAGGAGCTCTACCAGCAGCACCACGACCCAGGCCACGGCCCTTATTTGACGGTCTCCTCATATTTCTGTAATTTAAGATCTTGCCCTAGAAAGGTTTTTATTGAATAGCGGAATAGAAAATATGATCCAAAAAAAGTGTATGTATATCACACGTACACAACCACACTAGGCCCCAATTACTATTGTTTGTACCCCTAAAAGGCTAGATGAGGAGTAGGGGGAGTATGGAACAGGCAGCACCCTCAAACCTTCAGAAGTATGAGATGAACCCCAACAACTTGGAAAGGTGGATCTCTCTCACACGTACCGACACAGACTATCCCGCAATTCAATTGATCCTCAAAGGTTTTTATTGAATAGCGGAATAGGAAATATGATCAAAAAAAGTGTATGTATCTCGCACGTACACAACCACACTAGGCCCCAATTACTATTGTTTGTACCCCTAAAAGGCTAGATGAGGAGTAGGGGGGGTATGGAACAGGCAGCACCCTCAAACCTTCAGAAGTATGAGATGAACCCCAACAACTTGGAAAGGTGGATCTCTCTCACACGTACCGACACAGACTATCCCGCAATTCAATGGATCCTCAAAGGTTTTTATTGAATAGCGGAATAGGAAATATGATCAAAAAAAGTGTATGTATCTCGCACGTACACAACCACACTAGGCCCCAATTACTATTGTTTGTACCCCTAAAAGGCTAGATGAGGAGTAGGGGGGGTATGGAACAGGCAGCACCCTCAAACCTTCAGAAGTATGAGATGAACCCCAACAACTTGGAAAGGTGGATCTCTCTCACACGTACCGACACAGACTATCCCGCAATTCAATTGATCCTCAAAGGTTTTTATTGAATAGCGGAATAGGAAATATGATCAAAAAAAGTGTATGTATCTCGCACGTACACAACCACACTAGGCCCCAATTACTATTGTTTGTACCCCTAAAAGGCTAGATGAGGAGTAGGGGGGGTATGGAACAGGCAGCACCCTCAAACCTTCAGAAGTATGAGATGAACCCCAACAACTTGGAAAGGTGGATCTCTCTCACACGTACCGACACAGACTATCCCGCAATTCAATTGATCCTCAAAGGTTTTTATTGAATAGCGGAATAGGAAATATGATCAAAAAAAGTGTATGTATCTCGCACGTACACAACCACACTAGGCCCCAATTACTATTGTTTGTACCCCTAAAAGGCTAGATGAGGAGTAGGGGGGGTATGGAACAGGCAGCACCCTCAAACCTTCAGAAGTATGAGATGAACCTCAACAACTTGGAAAGGTGGATCTCTCTCACACGTACCAACACAGACTATCCCCCAATTTAACTGATCCCCAAAGGTTTTTGATTAAATAGCGGAATAGAAAATATGATCCCAAAAAAGTGTATGTATATCACACGTACACAACCACACTAGGCCCCAATTACTATTGTTTGTACCCCTAAAAGGCTAGGAGTAGGGGGAGTATGGAACAGGCAGCACCCTCAAACCTTCAGAAGTATGAGATGAACCCCAACAACTTGGAAAGGTGGATCTCTCTCACACGTACCAACACAGACTATCCCCCAATTTAACTGATCCCCAAAGGTTTTTGATTAACTAGCGGAATAGAAAATATGATCCCAAAAAAGTGTATGTATATCACACGTACACAACCACACTAGGCCCCAATTACTATTGTTTGTACCCCTAAAAGGCTAGGAGTAGGGGGAGTATGGAACAGGCAGCACCCTCAAACCTTCAGAAGTATGAGATGAACCCCAACAACTTGGAAAGGTGGATCTCTCTCACACGTACCAACACAGACTATCCCCCAATTTAACTGATCCCCAAAGGTTTTTGATTAAATAGCGGAATAGAAAATATGATCCCAAAAAAGTGTATGTATATCACACGTACACAACCACACTAGGCCCCAATTACTATTGTTTGTACCCCTAAAAGGCTAGGAGTAGGGGGAGTATGGAACAGGCAGCACCCTCAAACCTTCAGAAGTATGAGATGAACCCCAACAACTTGGAAAGGTGGATCTCTCTCACACGTACCAACACAGACTATCCCCCAATTTAACTGATCCCCAAAGGTTTTTGATTAAATAGCGGAATAGAAAATATGATCCCAAAAAAGTGTATGTATATCACACGTACACAACCACACTAGGCCCCAATTACTATTGTTTGTACCCCTAAAAGGCTAGGAGTAGGGGGAGTATGGAACAGGCAGCACCCTCAAACCTTCAGAAGTATGAGATGAACCCCAACAACTTGGAAAGGTGGATCTCTCTCACACGTACCAACACAGACTATCCCCCAATTTAACTGATCCCCAAAGGTTTTTGATTAAATAGCGGAATAGAAAATATGATCCCAAAAAAGTGTATGTATATCACACGTACACAACCACACTAGGCCCCAATTACTATTGTTTGTACCCCTAAAAGGCTAGGAGTAGGGGGAGTATGGAACAGGCAGCACCCTCAAACCTTCAGAAGTATGAGATGAACCCCAACAACTTGGAAAGGTGGATCTCTCTCACACGTACCAACACAGACTATCCCCCAATTTAACTGATCCCCAAAGGTTT
Organism: Pelophylax lessonae; assembly: GCF_965119305.1. Lineage (NCBI taxonomy): Eukaryota > Metazoa > Chordata > Amphibia > Anura > Ranidae > Pelophylax > Pelophylax lessonae. The sequence continues at coordinate 510,735,408 of NC_138769.1, forward strand.
TTGATTAAATAGCGGAATAGAAAATATGATCCCAAAAAAGTGTATGTATATCACACGTACACAACCACACTAGGCCCCAATTACTATTGTTTGTACCCCTAAAAGGCTAGGAGTAGGGGGAGTATGGAACAGGCAGCACCCTCAAACCTTCAGAAGTATGAGATGAACCCCAACAACTTGGAAAGGTGGATCTCTCTCACACGTACCAACACAGACTATCCCCCAATTTAACTGATCCCCAAAGGTTTTTGATTAAATAGCGGAATAGAAAATATGATCCCAAAAAAGTGTATGTATATCACACGTACACAACCACACTAGGCCCCAATTACTATTGTTTGTACCCCTAAAAGGCTAGGAGTAGGGGGAGTATGGAACAGGCAGCACCCTCAAACCTTCAGAAGTATGAGATGAACCCCAACAACTTGGAAAGGTGGATCTCTCTCACACGTACCAACACAGACTATCCCCCAATTTAACTGATCCCCAAAGGTTTTTGATTAAATAGCGGAATAGAAAATATGATCCCAAAAAAGTGTATGTATATCACACGTACACAACCACACTAGGCCCCAATTACTATTGTTTGTACCCCTAAAAGGCTAGGAGTAGGGGGAGTATGGAACAGGCAGCACCCTCAAACCTTCAGAAGTATGAGATGAACCCCAACAACTTGGAAAGGTGGATCTCTCTCACACGTACCAACACAGACTATCCCCCAATTTAACTGATCCCCAAAGGTTTTTGATTAAATAGCGGAATAGAAAATATGATCCCAAAAAAGTGTATGTATATCACACGTACACAACCACACTAGGCCCCAATTACTATTGTTTGTACCCCTAAAAGGCTAGGAGTAGGGGGAGTATGGAACAGGCAGCACCCTCAAACCTTCAGAAGTATGAGATGAACCCCAACAACTTGGAAAGGTGGATCTCTCTCACACGTACCAACACAGACTATCCCCCAATTTAACTGATCCCCAAAGGTTTTTGATTAAATAGCGGAATAGAAAATATGATCCCAAAAAAGTGTATGTATATCACACGTACACAACCACACTAGGCCCCAATTACTATTGTTTGTACCCCTAAAAGGCTAGGAGTAGGGGGAGTATGGAACAGGCAGCACCCTCAAACCTTCAGAAGTATGAGATGAACCCCAACAACTTGGAAAGGTGGATCTCTCTCACACGTACCAACACAGACTATCCCCCAATTTAACTGATCCCCAAAGGTTTTTGATTAAATAGCGGAATAGAAAATATGATCCCAAAAAAGTGTATGTATATCACACGTACACAACCACACTAGGCCCCAATTACTATTGTTTGTACCCCTAAAAGGCTAGGAGTAGGGGGAGTATGGAACAGGCAGCACCCTCAAACCTTCAGAAGTATGAGATGAACCCCAACAACTTGGAAAGGTGGATCTCTCTCACACGTACCAACACAGACTATCCCCCAATTTAACTGATCCCCAAAGGTTTTTGATTAAATAGCGGAATAGAAAATATGATCCCAAAAAAGTGTATGTATATCACACGTACACAACCACACTAGGCCCCAATTACTATTGTTTGTACCCCTAAAAGGCTAGGAGTAGGGGGAGTATGGAACAGGCAGCACCCTCAAACCTTCAGAAGTATGAGATGAACCCCAACAACTTGGAAAGGTGGATCTCTCTCACACGTACCAACACAGACTATCCCCCAATTTAACTGATCCCCAAAGGTTTTTGATTAAATAGCGGAATAGAAAATATGATCCCAAAAAAGTGTATGTATATCACACGTACACAACCACACTAGGCCCCAATTACTATTGTTTGTACCCCTAAAAGGCTAGATGAGGAGTAGGGGGAGTATGGAACAGGCAGCACCCTCAAACCTTCAGTATGAGATTGTGTTCACTGTACCCCACAAAGATTGAGTTCACTGCACCCCACAATGATTGTGTTCACTGCACCCCACAAAGATTGTGTTCACTGCACCTCACAAAGATTGTGTTCACTGTACCCCCCAAAGATTGTGTTCACTGCACCCCACAAAGATTCTGTTCACTGTACCCCACAAAGATTGTGTTCACTGCACCCCAAAAAGATTGTGTTCACTGCACCCCAAAAAGGATGTTGTTCACTGCACCCCAAAAAGGATGTTGTTCACTCCACCCCAAAAAGATTGTGTTCACTGCACCCCACAAAGATTGTGTTCACTGCACCCCAAAAAGATTGTGTTCACTGCACCCCAAAAATGATTTTGTTCACTGCACCCCAAAAAGATTGTGTTCACTGCACCCCAAAAAGGATGTTGTTCACTGCACCCCAAAAAGGATTTTGTTCACTGCACCCCAAAAAGATTGTGTTCACTGCACCCCACAAAGGATTTTGTTCACTGCACCCCACAAAGATTGTGTTCACTGCACACCAAAAAGGATTGTGTTCACTGCACCCCAAAAAGATTTTGTTCACTGCACCCCAAAAAGATTGTGTTCACTGCAGCCCAAAAAGATTGTGTTCACTGCAGCCCAAAAAGATTGTGTTCACTGCAGCCCAAAAAGATTGTGTTCACTGCAGCCCAAAAAGATTGTGTTCACTGCAGCCCAAAAAGATTGTGTTCACTGCAGCTCACACACAGAAAAATGGATGTGGATCACTGACACCTGCCTATCTCCAATCCCACACCACACAGCAATATCGATTGTAGTTTGTAGAACACAGTTTCCCTAAAATTCAGCAGACTCTGTCCCTAACAGGATTGAGAAGAGATCGTAGATCAGGATTGAGTGCAGATTCACCCCACCCCCCACACAGCAATATCGATTGTAGTTTGTAGAACACAGTTTCCCTAAAATTCAGCAGACTCTGTCCCTAACAGGATTGAGAAGAGATCGTAGATCAGGATTGAGTGCAGATTCACCCCACCCCCCACACAGCAATATCGATTGTAGTTTGTAGAACACAGTTTCCCTAAAATTCAGCAGACTCTGTCCCTAACAGGATTGAGAAGAGATCGTAGATCAGGATTGAGTGCAGATTCACCCCACCCCCCACACAGCAATATCGATTGTAGTTTGTAGAAGACACTGACCCTATATAATTCAGCAGACTCTATCCCTAAAATGCCTACAACTCGCCCTGCCTAAACACTCCGACCTGTCCCTCAATTCTATCCGGACACAAATGGTTTTTTCCTGCCTATCTTTCCCTAATCAGCAGCCAGCACGTTGATGTGTGCTCTGTCCCTGAATCTAAGCAGCATAATGACGCCGCTGCGGCTGCCTCGAACTTATAAAGACTTGGTCACATGCTTCAGACGGCCAATCACAGCTACTGAGACATTTGCAGGCATGGCTGGGATGGCTTAAGGCACACCAGTTAAACGATTGTTGATTGGCTGTTGAAAGCCCGCCATGAAAAGAGCGCCAAAGCATGCAAAACCCGGAAATAAAACGACCGAACACGGATTTTTACCCGAACATACAGTAAAGTGTCCGTGTCCGTGTTCGGGTACAAAAAATCCAATTATTCGGTACGAACACGAATAATACAGTCCGTGTTCGCTCAACACTACTAATGAGCATTTCTGGGTGTTCTGTGAGAAGATGTCATGTCTGATTGACACATTCTGTCATTATGACCTCCACATCCTGAATAAGTCATAATAGCAAAACGCGTTAACCAAAATTTATTGACATAGCGCACCCGGAAGTGCCAACCAGACTTAGTGGTTTTAACGGAGCCTTTATGTGATTTTAAATGTGAGTGAAATTTTAAATAATTCACTTTTGGTTTTCATTGTTTTACACTATGCAATTATTTCTTTTTTTCTGAGATGAAGCTGAACAGATAAAAACCAATTCCTAAGATTTTTGGTGGATCTTGTCACTATTCTATGTGATTGGAAAGATCGCTGAAAAAAGGGGAGCTGATCAGCACAATATTGATATAGCGGTTTCCGATTGACATTATTGAGGAAGGTAGTCAGTTGGTCTGGTAAGCCTCCCTTGTGTTCACTGGTGGTTTTTGGTCTTAAAGGGGCACAACACCTTTTTTTTTCAGTGGGGAAAAAGCTATTTACACCCATTTCCTGGTGAAGGGGTAAATATATCTGGTAAGCAGGGTGTCAGGGCCTGGACTTGAATCTGGGACATCTGCTGTGTCTGGAATGCTTGAGAGCTCCCTGGACAATTCCTTGAATGATCCTTTCTTGAATCGTGTTTGTATTGAACAGTGGCGGCTGGTGCTCAAAATTTTTTTTGGAGGGGAGCAAAAAGAAAAATGTAATAGGTATTGCTTCGCTGCAAAAAACGCGGTAAAAAATTGCGTGACTTTGAGGTCATGGTACAGGCATGGCACAGGTGATGGTATAGGCATGGCACAGGTGATGGTACAGGACATGGTATAGGCATAGCACAGGCCATGGTAAGGGCATGGCACAGGTCATGGTACAGGTGATGGTATAGGCATGGCACAGATGATGGTATAGGCATGGCACAGATCATGGTACAGGCATGTCACAGGTCATGGTACAGGCATGTCCCAGGTCATGGTACAGGTGATGGTACAGGCATGGCACAGGTGATGGTACAGGCATGTCACAGGTCATGGCACAGGCATGACACAAGTCATGGTACAGGAGATGGTATAGACATGGCACAGGTCATGGTAAGGGCATGGCACAGGTCATGGCACAGGTGATGGTATAGGCATGGCACAGATGATGGTATAGGCATGGTACAGGCATGTCACAGGTCATGGTACAGGCATGTCACAGGTCATGGTACAGGAGATGGTATAGGCATGACACAGGTCATGGTAAGGGCATGGCACAGGTGTTGGTATAGGCATGGCACAGGTCATGGTACAGGCATGTCACAGGTCATGGTACAGGAGATGGTATATGCCCCCTTTCAATGCAGAGACCAGCGTACATGCCCCCTTTCAATGCAGTGACCAGCGTACATGCCCCCTTTCAATGCAGAGACCAGCATACATGCCCCCTTCAATGCAGAGACCAGCGTACATGCCCCCTTTCAATGCAGAGACCAGCGTACATGCCCCCTTTCAATGCAGAGACCAGCGTACATGCCCCCTTCAATGCAGTGACCAGTGTACATGCCCCCTTCAATGCAGTGACCAGCGTACATGCCCCCTTTCAATGCAGAGACCAGCGTACATGCCCCCTTCAATGCAGTGACCAGTGTACATGCCCCCTTTCAATGCAGAGAACAGCGTACATGCCCCCTTCAATGCAGTGACCAGCATACAAGCCCCCTTTCAATGCAGAGACCAGCGTACATGCCCCCTTCAATGCAGAGATCAGCGTGTGTGCCCCCTTCAATGCAATGAGCATTGTGCCGTGCCCTCTTCAATGAGGAGTTCAGCATGCGTGCCCCCTTCAATGCAATTAACATTGTGCCGTGTCCCCTTCATTGCAGAGTTCAGCGTGCGTGCCCCCTTCAGTGCAGAGTTCAGCGTGCGTGCCCCCTTCAATGCAATGAACATTGTGCTGTGCCCCCTTCAATGCAGAGTTCAGCGTGCATGCCCCCTTCAATGCAATGAACATTGTGCTGTGCCGTGCCCCCATCAATGCAGAGTTCAGCGTGCGTGCCCCTTTCAATGCAGTGTGCCACCCCCCGAGATCAATGCATTTACCTGGAGCAGCCCGGCGGTGGCTTCTGTTGTCCTCAGTCCCGGACTCCCAGCGGGCGGCTTCTTCTCACTCCGGCTTCGGCGGGTGGCTTCTTCTCACTCTGGCGAGGCTTTGGCGGGCGGCTTCTTCTCACTCTGGTGACGGCTTCGGTGACGGCTTCGGCGGGCGGCTTCTTCTCACTCCGGCGGCGCGTCTTCTCTGGTCCTCCCACTCCCGCCTCCTCCTCGGCCAATGGCATGGGGTTTGCCATGTGGCCAATCAGGAAGCCGGTATTAGACCACTTTCCTGATTGGGCAGGAGGAGGATCGGTGTGACAATAGTGAATTTTCATTCGCTATTGTCACACAATGGGTGGGCTCTGGGCGCACTGCTCTGCGCCCCGGGACCACCCTTTCCATCGCCCTATTAGAGCCTCTGGCTCAAATCAGGTGACTGAAAAAAAAAAACCCATTGCACTCCATGCGTCCGGCGCCCTGCATGCAGATTAGGGGGCCGGACACATGGATGGGGGGGCGGCTGCCCCTGCGCCCTGTATACACCAGCCGCCACTGGTCTTGAACCTTGAACTCTTTGGTCCTCCCATGAACTTTCTGATTTAAGGCATGTCTCTGCACTTCCAGTTTGCCAGATTATTGTGCTCCATCCAGTCAATATCTCGCTTTTGTCTTTCCTGCTGCCATCTTTATCTTCGCTACCTTTTATTACCGACCTTTGGCTTGTTCCTCGACTATGCATCTGCCTAATCCCAACCTGCTACAATTCGCTACCGACCTTTGGCTTGTTCCTCGACTATGCTTCTGCTTGATTCCTACATGCTATATCTGTTACTGGACCCCGCTTGCTCACCTCCTGGTGGGGCAATCCTGAGGATTGCAACCTGGTACTAACATGCAGAAAAAAAACATCTTTGGAAGAAGCCTTGCACCTGACTGCTGGTCAGGTGCAAGTCTTTGCCAGCTATGACACAGAGCACTGTCAGGGCCTTGTTTGGACAAAGTGATAATGACTTTCTCCAATCATGGCTTAGTGCTCTTAGTCCCACCCCACACTATAAAAGATTTCTTTCCATAGGAAGCGTTTGCAGTGTATTGGAGTGGAAAAATATAGATAGAGAATTCAAATCAGGCTTGTCTGTGAAACAGATATATATATTTACATATATTCACATGTATGTTTTTATCACGTGCATGGTAGATGTCTGCTATGTACTATTTATATCTGAAATGGCCATATGACTCATTACATTAAAATCAATGAATATAATAAATAGAGAATTGATTTTACATACATAAAAAGTCAATAATTAAATAAGAAAAACATTTGCATCACAAATATATATTATGGATGCAACAAACCTTTTGCAAATTGAAAATATTTTCAGTTATAAAAAAATGTGATAAAATATTGTACATTTATAAAGTGACCACGTGTTACTGTCTAGTAAATTGAGGCCAATACTCTGCTTTTTTTCATATCTAGATTTTCTCGTTAAGTACACAGCTAAGAAATACCTTGACGTTTAGTTTTATGGACATTGACAGATACCATCCATGTTCTTCATTATCTCTTTGAATACACACTTTTTGGCAATATTTATTCTGAGGGGATACAACATGGTGAATCAATAATGGAGAATAATCTGGGTGTCTTTTTAAACAGATTTAAAGCAGACCTATCAGCGAAATAATTTGGTGTGTTAAAGGAAATATCTAGTAAAAATCTGTGGCTAAGCAGTAGCTTGAAAAAATATATCTCTTCCCTGGAAGTGGTCATTGCAGTTGCAGTGCACTTCTTGACTAGGTTTGAGCAAATCCGCCTGGGTTCAATTCACAATGGTTCATCAAATACTGCCTAAAATCTGCAAAGCCCTGAGCTTGACATTGTACCCTTTTTAAGCCCAGCAAGGGTGCATCTTAACACTAAATTTCTGGCCATTTTCAAGGCTAAAAAAAGAATATTATTGCTAAAAAGGCCATGAGGAGCTAAGCACTTATAGGGTATTTTGCTAGACAAAAATACATTAAAAAAAAAACATACAGTGGGGCGATCACCCTTTTTATTTTTAAATTAAGACTTCATGGGCAACATTGCCAAAAAACAGTCCTTTAAGTTACATGCTCGGGAAATGCCTTTAGCTGTATGTGGATTTCAAGGTCAGCATTAGTGACACAATCTTCTAGCATCTTATATTTTGGATGTTTCATTGAGTTGTTTAACTTTTATATCCAGCTTTTCTTAAATGCAGCAGCAGCATGCCAGTCTGATTAATTTCAACTTAAAAATTTTAGGACGTTTTGGCTGGGACAACTGATTTATATACAGCAGTTATAGGCCTAAGATGAATGGTGACAGTAGAAGACACAACATATCTAATTGCTATAGTAAATTTATGCTTGAGAAAATATAGCTAAACCCATTCTCTTTGTAGAAATTGACTACTGGTACAACAGTTTATTAGTATAGTGTACTTACTTGTTCACAGTACCACACTGTGTTGTCTTAAAAGTGCAATAAAAACACTTCAAAACCACCACCCTAAATTGCCCAACATCCACATATCCACATACCTCTAATTATTCACAAATTTTTCAAAATACAGACTTTGGGTATGGCTAGCATCAGGACAGTATGCAAGCACTTAAAGTGATAGTAAAGTCTCTTTTTTTTTTTTTTTTGCTTTAAAAATAACAAACATGTTATACTTACTTGATCTGTGCAGTGGTTTTGCACAGAACAGCCCAGATCCTTCTCTTTTCAGGTCCCTCTGTGGCCCCTCCCTCCTGTCATGTGCCCCCACAGCAGGCAGGGGGCACCCAAGCTGAGCCACAGCTCTGTGTGTCTATTCAGAAATGGAGCAGCAGTTTGGCCCCCTCTCTTTCCTGATTGGCTAAATGACTTTAATTGACAGAAGCAGAAGCTAATGGCGCTGCTGCTGTGTCTCAGCCAATCAGGAGGGAGAGTCCTGGACAGCCGAGGCACTCGTGCAACATCGCTGGATAAAGATGGGCTCAGGTATGTATAAGGGGACTGGGGGGGCTGTTGCACACAGAAGGCTTTTTATCCTAATGCATCCATTTTAAAAAGGCAGAAAATAGAATGAGGCACGGCAGGTTTTATCTTGCAGTAAACATTAGAGTGGATTATCTGAGAGACAATGGTCACAAATATTGTTCATTTACTGGACAATATAAACTATATTACAAAAAATATTGGGACGCCTGCCTTTACATGCACATGAACTTTAGTGGCATCCCTGTCCGTAGGGTTCAATATTGAGTTGGCCAATCCTATGCAGCTATAACAACCTAAACTCTTCTGGGAAGGCTGTCCACAAGGTTTAGGAGTGTGTCTATGGGAATGTTTGATGATCCCTGAGGACGTTAGCTGTGTGCTGACGAAACGCGTCGGGACGTGAGCTCGCCATACGCCACTTCCGGCTCCTGGAACGCAGGTGGAACGCGGAAGCGACATCCCCTGCTTGTTAATGCGGTTTCCAAAACCAAAGACTGGATCAATGTGGACTACTTTTATGTAAGTTTACTATAATTTCCTAAATTACATGCGATCTCTGTGCGGTGCAAATTTCAGCCATACACTTTGCATGGCTGAATTCGCACCGCAATCGCACTAAACACGCACATGACCCTTTTTTTAATCCGCAGCATGGTGGTTCACACTAGTGCGATCTGATTCCGTTGCGAACTTGCAGATCGCACTGCGATATGCAATCTCAACTGGGGGTGCCATTAACTTTTAATTGACACCCCCTGCGTATCACATATGGCAGTGTGAACTGCCAGGGGTGCGGATGCGATGCGGGAACACGCTGCATATTCGCAGCGTTCCCGCATCGCACAAATGTGAACCGGGACTTACTTTTAAAATATTGTGTTTTTTGTCATGTATTTCTGCTTTTATTAAGATTTGGACTCTTTTTATACATAGTATTGATTTCTAATCACATCATGAATATTTATATTTCTTGGTATGTGCCACTTGTTTGAGTGCGGTCCCTTCACTTCCTTTTGTCTACTATGGGAATGTTTGACCATTCTTCCAGAAGCACATTTGTGAGGTCAGGCACTGATGTGGATGAGAAGGCCTGGCTTGCAGTGTTCGCTCCAATTCATCCCAAAGGTGTACTATTGGGTTGAAGTCAGGACTCTGTGCAGGCCAGTCAAGTTCCTCCACCCCAAACTCGCTCATCCATATCTTTAGGGACCTTGTGTTGTGAACTGTTGCGCAGTCATGTTGGAACAGGAAGGGGCCATCCCCAAACTGTTCCCACAAAGTTGGAAGCATGGAATTTTCCAAAATGTCTTGGTATGCTGATGCCTTAAGAGTTCCCTTCATTGAAACTAAGGGGCCAAGCCCAACCCTGGAAAAACAACCCCACACCATAACCCCCCTAAAATGATTTGGACCAGTGCACAAAGCAAAGTCCATAAAGACATGGATGAGCAAGTTTGGGGTGAAGTAACTTGACTGGCCAGCACATAGCCCTGACCTCAATCCGATAGAACACCTTTGGGATGAATTAGAGTGGAGACTGCGAGCCAGGACTTCTTGTCCACATCAGTGCCTGACCTCACAAATGCGTTTCTGGAAGAATGGTCAGACATTCCCATAGACACTCTTCTACACCTTGTGGACAGCTTTCCCAGAGGAGTTAAAGCTAGTATAGCTGCAAAGGGTGGGCCAACTCAATATTGACCCTACGCACTAAGGCTGGGAAGCCATTAAAGATCATGTGCGTGTAAAGACAGGTGTCCCAATACTTTTGGTAATATAGTGTATAGGCAATTTGTTAGGCCACAATATAAGATATATGAAACAGGTTTTATCTTGAAATGGAAATGAGAGTGTAATACGAGCATTTAAGAGACAATAGCCTCAAATGTACAGAGGCAGGACGGTGCAGTACCAGATGGCAGCAGGTATCAGTTGCTATCTGGAGCAGCGAAAAAAAAGTTCCTATAAAAGCACCTGCAAGTCTTAGCGCCACTTTGTCCAAGCCCTTTGTGCTGCTACCTCTCCCCTAAATAATTTAGTGGAGATGGTCTTGTCTGGGTTGCCCCAGACTGGCAGATTACCATCTGCAATTTTTAATTTAATTTTGTTTTTACATATTTTATTGATGTGTTTTTGCTTTTTATATTTTTATGTATGTTTTGGTATTGATGAGGTGGTTGGTTTCCATGTCTGCATTTCCTCTGCTTTCCCAGCGTATTCTTTCTCATCCTAGGTACTCAGCAGCCAGTTGTACTTTTTATATCTTTATTCTATTATAGTTAGGACACTGGAGGCATAGCTGCAGAGAAGATCCTACTTCTACTGCAATTTTCCTGTAGTCCTGATATAAACTGTACTCGTCCTCCCTTTTCCTTTAAAACAGACACCTTTCCTGGATGGGCAGGCTGAAGGAATGAGTGCCCCGCCATGAAATGCCTTGTCACACTCATTTACATCACATATAACATAATCAAGGCTGACTGGTTGACCTGTAACATTTCCTCGCTGTCCACAGTGGTTATCATCTATGTAATATACACATACAGTCTGCTGCTCCTGCTGGTTCTACCTGGTGTTCCCTTGGTTGACTTCCTTGCTCCAAGCACCTTACATCACATCCACCCGGAGGGACTTGTTCACCACTGACCACCCAGAAGCCTGCCATCTGCTGGAAACTTATGGATATGCTTTTTAATACATGTTACATGTGAGTGCAATATTTATACAAAGTATTTAGGGGGGCTGGGGGTAGCTAGCCATGGAAGTTTTTTTGCAGATAATGCATTAATGTAAAAAACTTTAATTCTTTACAACCATTTAAGTCTTAGGCCTCAACATCACCTTGTCCCTATGTAAAACAAAATGCAAGATAATGCAAAATAAGCAGCTCAGACAACCGCCTCGAGGAGGTGAAGAATGTGAGAAATGCATTGCCAGCATGTAGGTGAGAATAGTGAGGGGAATGTTTCTAATGGGTTCAAAAGGCCACTTCTGAAGTGCAGAGAGAACCAAATTATGTCTTAATAGATGACTGAGAGACAAACAGTCTCTGAAACTAAGATAGGAAGGGCAGAAACTTGACCTTTGATAGTGCTGAGAGACACACACTGGTCCAGATCCAACCATTTTTCCACCCGCCAATACTATTGTTTTTAATCATAATTTTTCATTTTCAATTTTTTCAACTAATATTATTTTTATTTTTTCCTCAAAAGGTTGTCCCTTCCTTTATCAAGTAAACTCAGGCGTGGACAGCAGTGCAAACTGGGTACTGTCCTTAAGCAAAAACCAAGTCCAAGGCCTCAACACCACCTTTTCCCTAATTAAAAAACAGAAATGGTTCCTTACAAGATAAGGCTGTTGGCTAAGATACTCACCTCGCAGAAATCTAATGGGTTTAAATTCTTTTGTCTGAAGCACAGGAAGAACAAGATTCAGATATCACAGTTACAAGGAAAAAACAGGGGGAGCTACGTGTATGTGGGAGATTCCCTGTAAACAGAAGTAAGAGGCCAACCGTATCTGTAACAATAAAGAAAGGGCAGAAACCTACCATTGACTTTTCCAAGAGCCAAATGCCGATCCAGACCCATTTGTTTTCCCATCCTCCATCACTTTTTATGATTTAAATATTTTTTACAAGTTGACATTTGTATATTTTACTTTTGTTATTATTTTTTTCCCCATAAAGCCATCCCTGCCCTGGTCAAGCAAACACAAGCAGGGACAGCAAGGCTGTAACTTAAAAGCTTATAAATGGTTATATCCTAGGATTACTGAGTGGAGGGGACCCAATATACACTCGAGGTACTAACCTACCCTTCTGCATGTCATGTCAGATAGTGCCTTCAGCTGTGGATCTGGGGCTCTTTCTCTTTTGCCGCTGAGTATTAATCCTTCCTTCAGTACACTGACACTGGCTAGGAAGGTGTTCACATCTAAGGACAATCAAGGAGTTAACTGTGTGCCTAACAAGTGTAATGTGTGTATTGTGTACTGCTTTAACTTACTTATCTGACTGTTTTTTCTCCCTGCTTTTCAGGGACAAGAAAAGCCAGATTGCTGTTCTCTGTACAGTGTGTGTTTGTAAACACAGAACTCTGTTTGTGATTGGCCGATTAGCAGGTTTCGCCAAAGTCCTTGGAGGAAATCTGTTGCCAAACCCATGCTGTGTCCAATCACAGCACATGTTTCCAGTCGAAGCATGCATCCGTAACCTAAACCCGGAAGCAAGCCGGTGACGTACATGTATGTTGTCAAGCCATGCACCTGCCGCCCACTCACAGTATATTTACTGTAAACGGTCAGCAGGAGATTAAATGCAGACACAGATAAACACACATTGGGGATGATCTACTAAAGGCGAATCCACTGTGCACTAAAAGTGCACTGCGAGTGCCCTTGGAAGAGTAGTCGCTGTAGATCTGGGGAAAACATGCAAGGAGAATAAAAAACAGAATTTTTGCTTGCACATGATTGGATGATAGATGCCAGCAGAGCTTCCCCTCATTTCAGATCTTCCCCTCGGATCTACGGTGACTGCACTTTCAAGTGCACTTTTAGTGCACAGGGGATTTTCCTTTAGTGAATAAACCCCAATGCAACAGGATGTATTTTCTTTGTAAATGGCAGCTCTGGTCTCCAGAGGAACACTTGCTGCCAGAGACCAGAGCTTTCACTCACAAATCCTACTCTTTTTTAAGTACAGCGGGCGGAAAACCTTCTGACCAGGCTGTTTAGCAACCAGGGGACATATTGGAATGGGAAAATTTGCTATATATATATATATATATATAGATTAGATTGTAAGCTCTAATGAGCAGGGTCCTCTGATTCATTCTGTATTGAAGTGTATTGTATTTGTACTGTCTACCCTCAAGTTGTAAAGTGCTGCGTAAACTGCTGGCGCTATATAAATACTATATAATAATAATATATAATAATATATAATAATATATATATATATAATTTTTTTAATTAGACTTTTTTTAAAAAAACTAAGAGATACCAAATATTTTATGGGAATATGGGAGGGGATTGGGGTGCATCTGAGCTCAGGGTGTGCAGTTTTTTTGGGTGCACTGTGTTTTTTCTTTTTTACTTTCCAAAGAATGCAGTGAGTTACTGCAAAAAAAGTCAGCTCTTCAATTGACTGTCAGCAACAACTGCCTATTGTGCTATAATCATGCCAAGATACCTACAGGACATTTCGTAATTTTTCCATCCACAGCAACACTTCCTATGCTTTCCCTATCATAACTAGTGCACACTGTCAATATGGCTGCTTGGAACACCCTTTTATAGTAAGGATGCTGGCTTATTCAGAACCTCTTATTGGTCTTTTTAAACCAGCTGACATAAGTTCAAAGGCTAGAAAGTGCAATATGGTTAATATGTTAATATATTGATGAATTTCCGCATTAGTGCTGCATGTCTGTGAACTGTGAAGACACAGGATTTACCTCCAACCCATGTTAAACCCAAACTCAAACCTCACCCTGTTCTTGACAGGTGACATTACCTACGCAATGCTTTTCTTGTAACCTCATAGCTGCTTTTCTGCAGTGTGAGATCTTCTATAGTATATCCTGTCCACTCCTCCTTCTGAAGACTGCAGTTCTTACTGAGCAAAATGTCTTACTGAGCACTGCAGTGACAATTGGTTATGTTTTCTGTACTTCTAAGGTCTTATGCAGAGTAAGCTGTATCTGGGGATCTTCTTGCTTCTACTTTATTCATTCTGTGTGTTTCATTCACCTCTCCTCTTGCTTTCTGTGGATCTGGGGCTCTTTCGCTTCTCCTGCTGAGTATCGATCCTTCCTTCCCCAATCAGTGTGACTTTAACCAGATCATTAAATGACCTGTCATAAATGGGGTGGATCTGGCAAGAGGAAATCCCCCTTAGACAGTTGTCATTGGAATAGGTGACCCCATTGGAATATTTTCCCTTACCTTCTGTTCTATTGTCAACTGTAAAATATATTTCTCAACACTTTCTGTATTGGTAAAATGGTCACTAGGAAAAAAATAAATAAATAAAGGGCAAATTTACCCAACAGAGACACATAAATCTCACAGAGGATAAAATCTCTTTTCTGCCTAACTACCCTACCTATTTTATACAAGTGTAGGGCAGGTTTGCCAACTGCCAGTAAACAGTTGTTCTTTTTACAGCTGTTAGTAAATGTCTATTAGAGAAATTTTATGTCAGCTTAAATCAGTCCTTATTTTCAAGCAGGTCAGTGTTGGCTTGGCAAGTGTAAGAAAGAACCCCTTAGCAGCTTGATATAGCACCAGCAAGCACTTATCCAGGCAAAATTTGGAGCCAGTTAGGATTATTTTTAAATAGAAGCAGGCTGGAGGCAGCCAATCTTGCTCCTCTAGTTCTGGCTGCTGAGTGATCTCAACTGTATTGTAGGTGGAAAAGGCAAAATTAGCACTGGTCTCTCTCAGAAGTAAATAATTCTACCAACATCCCGGAAGCTTATCGAAAATATTGTTGGGGTAACATTGTTGGGGTAACAATGTTTTCAGTGACCTCAACTGTGCATCTCTGCATAGATAGGTAGTTGGATTATGGTGATTGTCTAGTGGCAACGCGTCCTGAAGCCTGTGCCCACCACCCCATGTGCCCCATAGCTACACTGCACTCTCCCCCTGAGTAACCTATCCTGTTCTTCTGCAGCCGCAGTTCTCTATAAGGTACTGTCAAGCCAGGGGATTTGGATGTGGGAGTAGAGTACTATACTGGGGGAGGGGGCGATTTGGGGGAAAAGTGGGCACCCCTATACTCTGCAATCTGTATGCAATGCACCCCTGAACCCTGCACTCTGTTTTCAACACACCCCTGAGCCCCGGTTCACACTAATGCGATGCGGGAAGGCTGCGAATTCGCAGCCTGTTCCCGCATCGCAAACGCACCCCTGGCAGTTCACACTGCCATATGCGATACGCTGGGGGTGTCAATGTAATCTTAACGACACCCCCAGTTTGATCACATATCGCAGTGCGATCTTGCAGTTCGCACAGGATCGGATCACACAAGTGTGAACCACTGTGCGATCCGATCCTGATGCGGCTGCAAAAAAGGGTCCTGTGCATCTTTGTTGCGGGTGCGGTGTGAATTTAGCCATACAAAGGGTATGGCTAAACTTGCACCGCACAGCCGATCGCATGTAATGAAGGAGCAGTGCGCTCCGACATTACATGCGATCGCCGCAGCCGCATCAGTGTGAACCGGCTCTGAACCCTGCACTCTGTATGCAGTGTACTCCCGAAACCTGCCCTCTGTACCTAACGCACACTCCTTGTATTTAATGTCCCTTGAGATCCTCCCACTGTTGCAGGGGGTGATATTGTTGCCTCCTGAATGTTTTTTTTCCTGCCGAATGAGAATTTTGCATTGAAATACTGTTTCACAACTGTAAGCCAAGCATTTGCCTTGTGGCTGCTGTGCAGCCCCATTGAGCTTAAATGATGGTTTGACAGGCAATACTGCCAGTGAAACTTGACATGTGAAGTTAACATTGCCACAATATGAAACTAAGCATCAAGGCTATGGCGATGTGTACTCATCCAAGCAGCTGCTATGTTCATTTAGAGGGAGCAGTTCTGTTTAATCATCCTTTTTTAGGCCACTCCCACTATTAGATGCAGTCTGGTCATGCCCATTGCTCTCTTTGGCATGCATAACAGAACTTGTATTTCAGCAGTATACCAGCAGGATGGCTGATAATTTGTCATGCTGTGTTGAATTTTTAAATGTAAACCAAAGCCAATTACCTGTTAAGGATATTGTCAGTGTTTTCAGATTGTGTTTATGCTGTTTAACTATGGATTGTTTTAGTTTCTAATAGTAGTTCTGTAATGTTTTCAGGTTGTCATTAAAAATTGTGCTCTGTCAGTAAATATTCCATGTTCTGTCAGTAAAGAAAGTTGCGGGAGGTAAGCAACCCTGGTGTGGGGGACAAGGGACAATTATCAACATCCAAAATGACATGCAGTAATTTTAGAACTTCCTTTCTCCCCCTTCAAACCTGTGTAATAAAGGTAGAAACAGATCTTCATTAAGTTAAATGTTGACTTAATGTATCTCTAAACGAGTGAGGCACTCCGCTCTAAGTGCTCTATGTCAAATCATCAATGTGACATCTTCCTGAGTGAAAAAAGGCCTGTACAGGTGGCTTTGTGTACCCAGCTTTTAACAGTGTAATTTATAGCACTTAGTACATGTTTACTATTTTTAATCACAAAATACATTTAGTTCAGTAATAAACATTGAGCGAAGTGTGAGATGGTAAATTTGCTGTATTTGATCTGCATGTTCGTATACAGTTTGCAAATCTTTAAAGCACAAAATCATTTTCAATGTTCCATGTGAAAACTATACTGTAAGGAGTGTTTAAGTGGCTTGTTGGAAAATGCTCTGTGCTGCCTTTGCACATGGCTTATACTGTATTTATGGGTTAATTTGACTCCAGGAGCAAAACCTAGAATTTGTGTTTTCCCTGTGTAGTACTGGTGGTAAGGTTTTACATGAACTGGGGTCTCCTAAGCACCAATACTGTACTAATGGCACAAGACATTGTAATATGGGCATTCAATAGAACATTACTAGAATCAGTCCTATGCTTATAACAGCAAAATAGCATTATCTTGAAAGGACCAGACTAACCGTGTCAATGTTACTAAAGTGACAGGAGTGCCACACTATTGTAACAGGATGTGATGTCACAACAGTTGCTTTAGAGGCTGATTTCTGGTACACAGTATACAACTTAACATTTGGGATGTAGTACCTCTAGTTGGAGATTGGAGGATACGAAAATCACAAATATTTCCTTTAAAAAATATGAAAGTCGGGTGGAATTCCTAGAGCACAGGGGTTCTTTATTGACATTTTGCAAATTATGCAAATGTTGGACACACAAAAAGTATTAAACTTCAATGGACTTCAAAAGAGCGGGCACCCAACACGAATGGACTCCCAGTCTCCCATATGCAAGTGTTGCTCTTGTGTTTTCATAATTTTCTATAATTTGCCCTTGTTTTCATCCAGAATCCAAAAACGTTCCGATAGGCTGATCAACTTCCACCTACACCTGCCATGAGGCTTGTGTGGCTGTATGATTTTATAAGTGAATTAGACTGCAAGCTCCTTCTCAATCAGAGACTGTTGTGAATGGTCTATCTACTATGAAGAACTCTTTTTTCCTTTATTTAAATAAATTAGTTAAATAAACTGAATAATAATGAAATTGTTGTTATTTACACCTAATAAACATATGGATACTTCTCACAATATGACACACTTGTGAGAATTAAAGTATATGGTGTCAATCAGTGTCAAAGAGTGGCTATGTGAAGCTCTTTGAAGCCACTAGAATGGACCTAGTAGAGGGTGTAACCTTGCTTAAAGCTGGATAAACATTATACAATTTTTGTTGTTTAATTTCCTTTGGATTTACCTTCAACTATGTAGTGCAGGGGCCTGCCTGATTGCATACAAATTGAAAGTGTCTATGTTTGACCTCATATTATATGGTTTTGGTATATTCAAAGGAAAGTTGTACAAGTTGCATAGTGTGTAGCCAGCTTTAGATCTTAGTATATATCGTTTTTGTACGTTTTTTGGATAGAGTGGAGAGGAATTAGAACATCTGTCAGTGCTTATTGTTGTCTGTGCCCATGTTAGGAAGATATACCCTCTCTATTATTCCTGTTTACTTTTATCATCAAAGTAAAAGTAAAAGATAACCCCAAATTTTGGGTTGACACCAGGACACTAATAGAGGGGAAATCGTCCAATAAGGAAACTAGTTCTGGTAACCCTGGTGACACCCCAGGATTCCCTCATTTTGGAGGGATTTCCTTTCACTTCCTGTTTTGGCTATGGGACATAAAAACCTTGGTTATAGCCCTCACTTACTTTATCCAAAATAAAAAAGAATTGGCCTTAGGTACACTTTAAGCCTAAGGTAAATTAAACCAAAGAACCAAAACATCTTTGTAATTATTTATACCAAATAAACATACCAATTAAAATATGTAGTAATCAATAACCATACTACACAATGGTACAATGAGTGGTGAGAAGAACCAAACATTGCTCAGTCAGTGTCCAAACTGAGTGGGGCCCAAGAAATTGGCGTACCTTCATTTACATCTTAGTATCTTAGTAAACGCAAAAGTTTTCAAAGGTATTTTTAGTCTTTATGTATTACTGAGTAAAATACTTTTAAAAGAGTATTCAAGGAAGAAAATGAATAACCATCCTACAAACTGAGCACATATAATTTAGCAGAGTGCAATTATATGAGGATGTTAAGGAACACTGTAAACCTCAGAAATCATGCTGCATTAGCATTTAGAAGAGTGATTGGTAAGGATTATTTGTAAGTGAATCCAGATGCTCAAATAATGACTCATTTATGCAACAGATTTGAAGGGTACTAAGCACACTATATAAAGTCCCAGTGTAGTTTTACACATTTCAAAGGAAATTGCTATAAAATGTGTTAAACTTTCTTTTTACTTGAACACAATTGTTAGAAGATATTTAGGATTTTGTGCTTTGTCTATCATTTTATTTAGGTAAACAATGATTAGGTTAAAGGCCAGTAAGCCTGTATCACTTTCCAGTGATATAAAGTATATTAGATGGCATTTTTACAGCAGGAACATACAGTATGTTACTACATCATGCCTTTGCCCTGACAGCCTGCCTCCTGCCCTGCTTCCTTTTGTACAGCTGAAGCTGTATATATTATTTGTGAGCAACATTGGTTCAGTTTAAATAATCTTGCATACAGAGCTTTATCAACAGCAACATATGCCTCCCTCAGCTCCCTCCCATTGCTTAACTGACAAGATATTGAAGTGGAATTAAACCTTGCATCTTTCATTCTCCCATCATAAAGCAAATAATATATAATGCTCATATTTACCTTTCCACTGCTTTTAAAGCTGTGCCGTTAAAGTGTTTATACCCCCCCCCAAAAAAAAAAGTACGGCCCTCCAGCTGCTGAGGAACTACACGTCCCACGAGGCATTTTAAAACTCTGACATTCACAGAAATGACTAGGCATGATGGGAATTGTAGTTCCTGAACAGCTGGAGGGCCATAGTTTAAAGACCCCTGCCTTAAAGCATTAACAACAGCACAGTGCTTATGCTGTGAAATTTGGCCTCTTGTATCATATAAAATACCTGGCTGATCCTGCCTGGTTCTGCCCCCCCCCCCTGTAAACTGACCACGGTGTATCATGGCTGCTGAACCCTGACACGGTGGTCAGTTTATGTGCCTCCATCATCCGCAGCTCTCCTCTGTCCTCCTCTCCCCCCACCTGTCAGCTAGTCTGTGCCGCTCTGCTCCCCGCCCCTTCCCTTCCTGCTGCTATAATAACTGTATCATAATCGTACAATCCCCTCTGTTAGAAAAAATTATGTGTCCCAGGGTCTGTGCTTCATAAAAAAAAATGCAGATTTCTACTTTATTTCAGAGTGCCTCTGGACACTAACATGCATGCCCACTGCTCTCCTACTTCTAGTCCCAGTGGGAATTCTAGGCCCCTCCAACTGTAGTTGTCAGCCCAGGAGAGGAGAGAGGCAAGCCATCACGTGACCTGAGCGTTCCGGAAAAGGGTAGAAATTGCATTTTTTTTAAAAGCACAGACACTGGTACACTGGGACACATAATGTTAGCTAACAGAGGGGAATATATGATTATGATACAGTGGATTGACAATCACTTCATGTTAATATTGTTGTTTGCTCTGGCCAATGAAATCACTTGTGCATGCACAGTTTATTGTTCATTGCAGATAATGCCATGCTATGATGAATCTAAGCAGATCTCTTGAGACTCCTGAGATGTCAATGCTTCCTGAAACCCCATATTGTTTACTTTTAATGCGCGAGATTGCCGGTATGATGTTCGTTAAGGACAGAAGAAGGGTTGGGGATATCAGCAGGAAGAACATTGAAACATGGTGCCATCTTTAACTGAAGTGACAAAAATGAAAGGATAGCAGCAAAACAGGTAAGGGCATTCAGATGAAGCATACATGATTTATTACTCGTATGGTACATATTGCATTGCTCTTTTATGTTTTGCCTTCATGCAGAGTTCTGGGTCTTATTCCGATTTAAGTCTCAATACATGCTGAAAGTTTAATAAAACTTTGAAAACATATAAACCTTCTTCAGTTTCCTTTCAAGTTAGCTCCAGGCCAGACCCCACATCTACAATAAATGAAAAATAAAGCTGCACGTAGAAGTCTATGAGGCTGTGATGCACCTGACCGGCCAGGAGAGAGATGAATGTCAACAAAGGATATAAAAAAAAAACAATGGAGGTCACAGCAGTCAAATCCTATAGGTAAACATTTGTAGAAGAGTAAGGTGGCATAGGTCAGTTTACATCTACTGTAAATTCTTCTTTGAGGAAATAGGATTCTGTTTTAACGGTAGGGGTATTCTGAATGTGCCTGGGTTCTATTTACAAGATGTTCACTGAAATTATGAAAAAGTTTGGAAATTGCAAGTGGTAACCCCATTGAAGTCAATAAGAGCTGAATCTTGAAAATCAATTATCTTCATTTTCTAGGCTAATAGGCAAGGGATTGCCAAAGAAAGAGCATTGGGAGCTGGGCACTGACAGGGAGGACATGTATAAATGCAAAAACAATTCCTTTCCACATGGAGCAGTTGTTTTGCAAATGCTTAAAATGAAATATTAAAAATGCACAATTACTTTAAATGTCATAAAACCTGCCTGTGTATAATGTACACAAGAAAAAGTGAAACCATTAAAATCGTTTGTAAACAAAGAGGATTACATTCATTCATGTTAGATGTTCAACCTTATGTTAGATGAGGGTCTGTTACCCCATTGGAAAAAAAAATGGCAGTCTGTGTCCTAGCATTGGAGGATGCTGTGTGGGCCAATCTTCCACATCCTAGCAAACAATGACATCAGTGTTGTAATACCCCCACTAATGAATGACTTCCTGAACTGCCAGAGGTTTGCCAAAGTGGGAAAACAGGCCATTTAATTTGCTGTTTGCCAAAGCAAAGTTAGATTTCAGGTTGAATCTGCGTTTCCCAAAACTTGAATCACAGCCCTATTATTGAAATATACTCACATTAAAAGCAAACTAAAGCCTGGTATACACTATGAGGTTTTTCTGGGATGGACGAAAATAAAACTGTCAGCTCCGGTCAGAGCTGTGCTGTACTTGCTATATGAAGTGAGTACAGCGATGTCCCCTGCTGAGCTACTGTGTTCTGGCAGGTGGACTGCCCCCCCCCACAAGAACACTCTGATCAGCTCTCTTAGATATTGGCTGAGAGTGCTGATCGGGAGTTAGTTGGCTGATGGTTTTCCAGCATGCACTCTCGACCGCAGCAAGCCGGCTTCTGTCAGGCAGACCGGCATAGATATGGGCCAAATGTCGGACATTGTTTTTCGAACCAGCAAATGTCTCCCGACATTCAGCTCGTGTGTACCCGGCTTAAGTTGGTAATAGCAATTTGATCCCATAAGTCTTTTTTAGCTTAAAGCATAACTCCACTTTTGTTGAGAAAAAAAAAAACATTTCTCTCTGGGTGATCTGTGTACATTGCAAGGATTATAACAAACTTTGTTGCAGATTCCTACCTTTGTTATTCTGAAGAAATCCCTGTTTATTCCTCTGTGCTGAGTGGGTCTAATGGGAGTGGTTTCATAATTATCTATTAGCTGTGCAGCTGCAGGGTTCTGATGAGGAAATCTGCTGGGCCTGCATCACTTTAGACGTGTTCCTATTGGGAGCATCTCACCAAAAAATTACATTTTTGTTGCTGGGGATGCCAGAAATCTGACTTGTATCTTAGGCAGAGCTCTGGGAAAATTGGTGAGTCAATCACACAAGCAGGAAATTATGTTTCTGGGGTGTGATCAGTACATATTCTGTGTACAGAACACTCCAGGTAGCCATATTGCATTGCATTTTCAGAACATTATAACAGCCGCAGATTTAAAAGGAAAGGCCATTTTTAATAACATTCAATTACAATATGATTTGTGTCTCAATTGTATACGCTGTATTGTTTTTTCTTTATTTGCTGATTTTTCCCCCCCACAAAATTGGACTTACCCTTTAAGTTAGCAAGGTAATATACTGTACACTGTATACAATGCTTCCATTTGTATACTTTCTAAAGGCCTAATATGCAAGGAGCAGTGGTACTATGAAGGTACTTGCGTTAAACAACTGAGTATCCACTTTTCTTGGTTTAAGGAAGTTAGATGGATAAAACAAAAAAATCATATTGGGTTGGTTAAAGTTGCCCTTCCTATTAGCGCAATTACTAAAAATGTATTTAGTTATTAAGTGCTGGGGCCTGGTTTACCTTAAAAGTCCACTTCTCAGAACTGTAAAACATTTTATTTAATAACGAGAAAATGACATGGAAATTTCTAAGTTACAGACTGTTTTATTGACCCGTAAACATAAGCTCCTGGGGTCAAAGAATCCCTTTGTCCAACTGTTAGTGTCAACAACTAATCCTGCTGGACAGTGGAAATGGCTGACTGCCATGTTGACATGATGAGGCTTGTGGTTCCATACGGATTTTATTTATTTTTTGTTAAATGATTTGATGTGCTACAAACTGTACATACTGTATAGGCAGAAATAGTATGATTTGTCTATCTGACCAACATATTTTTGTTACCAAAAACCAGAACCTTTGACTTTAGCTATCTGCCAAGCAATGCAAAGTTCAGCTCTTCATAAGAAAATGAAGTGCATCTTTATCTGCTGTGCTCCATTAACCACTTTACCTCCGCCCACAGTAATATTACTGCGGCAGAGTGGCTCGTTATCGTCTGACGACGTAGTACTACGTCGTCAGACACTCCCCCTTCTGGGCGGTGCTTGCGTGCCGCCGGAGGCTCGCTCCCGCTGTTTTCGGTCACAGCGGGAGTCGGGCCAGGGGAAGAGCAGCGGCGATCGCCGCCGCTCATCCCCGATCGTCGGGGATCTAGTGTGGAGATCCGCCCGCCTGTGTAAACACAAGCGGGCGGATCTCCCAAGTGACAGGGAGTGACAGATCGGAGTGTTCAGCATAGCTGGACATCCGATCTGTCCTTCTGTCACATAGTCACCTCCCCCCCCACACGTCAGTAAGCACCAGGCATACATTAACCCCTCCCTCTCCAATAAAATTAACCCCTTCCCTGCCAGTGTCATTTTTACAGTAACAGTGCATATTTATAGCACTGATTACTGCAGTAATGTCACTGGTACCCCCAAAAGTGTCAAAAATGTCAGTCAAGGGTCCGATCTGTCCGCTGCAATGTCGCAGTACCGCAAAAAAAATCGCAGATCGCCGCCATTACGCGTTAAAAAAAAAAAACACCAAAAATGACAGAAATCTTTCCCTTTGTTAGTAAACGCAATAACTTTTGCGCAAACCAATCAAAATACGCTTATTGTGATTTTTTTTACCAAACATAGGTAGCAGAAAACAAATTAGCCAAAAATGTAAAAAAAAAATTGGTTTTTACATCTTTTTTGGGGGGAATTTCATATAAAAAAATGTTAAAAATATTGTTATTTTTTCAAAATAAACGCTCTTTTTTTGTTTATAGCGCAAAAAGTAAAAATTGCACAGGTGATCAAATACCACCAAAAGAAAGCTCTGTTTGTGGGAAAAAAAGGACGTAAATTTCGTTTGGGTATGGCATCGCACGGCCGCGCAATTGTCAGTTAAAATCGCACAGCGCCGAATCGCAAAAAGTGGCCTGGACGTAAGACAGCAAAATCCTCCGGTGGTAAAGTGGTTAAGTTACCCTATTTTTGGACAGGGGTTACTCACATCTTCTCATGTAAGCCTTGGAGACAGTTTCCCACTCCCAAATCCCTGCAATTTGAGTTTTTAACTTGCAAAATACGAGTTCATCCAAACTCTAGATTCATGCTACAAGGGGAACATAATCCCGTTCAAATGTGCTGAACATTTCTAATATAAAAAAAAACAAAACTTGTGGGACATTATTAATAAGTTACAAGTTTTCTTCACAGAGCCACAGATAAAAAACATTGATTTAGCTAATTTACTTCTTGTTCTTTGTGAAATATGGAAAGCATGTATGTATGCTCTTGAAAAGCAACTGAGCATAATAAAGTGACACTATGGAGCATTCTTTCAAAAACATTGGTCCCAGTAAACTTTGCAGGTGCAATTAGCAAGATAAAATGCTTTTTCCTACAAACATACAGTATACAGGAATACTCATTTATTATTACTACAATGTGGTAATTTAGGCAGCAGCTACTTTAAGTTTTTGAAGGATTTTTACCTGAAAGCAAAGTAGATAAAGGTTTGAAGTGTAAGTTTACCTTCAGCAATTTTTTCTAAAAAGCTCCTTTGCTGTTCCAGATCCCCTGCAGCAGCTGCAGCTAGAAAAGGAGAGTGCTTTGTGCATTCACACAATTTAAATGGCAAGGAGCGGCCTCTAGGGGGCACACACTTGTACTGTCCAGCCCATTCCGCTGTTTGGAGATGGGAATCTAGGAGCCAGCAGTTTTTGCGAAGAGGGCCCCATACGGCTGCATGTGTAATTGGAATAATGTGCAACATTTGAAAACGAGAAGCACTGGTCTGGTAGGTACTATTCAAGGGATCTAAAATTGCACAGGGGGCTTTTTGTAAATGTTGCTAAAGGTAAACTTATACTTTAACCTCCATACATTTCTAGACAGTTTGGCTGGGGCCTACAGGGGTAGATGAGTGGTTTGCCATGTCCTCCATGTTTTCCCATTAACACGCTGGATGCCAATATTGGGTCACATGGAAGGTCTACCCCACGTGGGTTTATCTGGATTATGTTAGGCACTTTGTTATAGGGTCGCTTTACAAACACATGTTGTACCTTTACTTTGTGTTGTTTTCACCAATACCCTGGGGCAAGGCTAAGATTGCTATGGGGGAATACTCAACCTTAAGGTGGACCTCTACACTTAGAGATAAATGTACACCATGGACACTGACACTACAACTGTTCTCCAGTTAACTCTCGGTTCCCCGTGACTATGTGCACTATCACCGTAACTTGCACTTTGCAGGGACATGCTCAGCTCCATCCACATCCACCTATCCAGCATATTCCAATACCATTCCCCAGTAGCAGAGTGGGCCCTGCTGTGAACTCTGCATGGGCTCCACACGTGCACTTGACTAAACTCTTGGACTTTTGTATCTCTGTACAGGATGGGGAACCTCTGCTGTGCAATCCGCTCCCATTGCTATGGGAGACAGGCCGTTGGCTGAAGAAGTGCCGACAACATCTCCCTCACTGCTAGAGGACATGTCACCTACATATAACAGGTACGCAGTATGGACAGACTGCTTGTTACACTTCTGTTACTCTTGCCAACTACTTATGTCTTTGCATTACTCCACTCCATGCTGATGTCTTCATACTGCAATGTGTACAATGTGTAAACTATGTGTGTGCCAGTTACTTACGATACACCTCTTTTATAACTTCATACCAGGCAGGGACAATGTTTCAATACCCTGCTTGAGAAAAGGGCAAAATGAACATTTTAGAGTCCAACATAGAAGTGCAAGGTTTTCCTAGATCCGGATCATGGTCCCTTTTATATGTCACAGGATCAGTGGGTCAGACCCAGCAAAAAGACCTGCCAAAACAGCAAAAGAACCGGTCTAAGGTCTTAACTCCTACCCTCCCTCCCTCCCTCTTAACTCCTACCCTCCCGGCCTGGACAGCACCAGCTAAATGGCTAAAATCCCAACCTGCTTACGCACTTTTTCTTAAAGGATAAGTTCACCTTCTATACCATGTTCAGGGTGTAACATGTTACTGGGGCAGCATCCCCCACACCCCCTCAATCCCCGTTGTGACTACAGTCTGCCGATCCCGGGTGCAGTGCTTTACAGGCTCCTAATAAAATAAATAAATTAATTCACATTTTTTTTACCTGCAAAAAGATATGCATTTATTATTGTTTTTTTTTAAAAGGTGAACTTATCCATTAATAAAAAAGAGGCTATGCTTACAACTATATTGCTCAGAAATGTAATTTACCTCCTCTTATGGCAGTCCATTAGAGGAGGTAAAGGAGGCACCCGTGCCTGTGCACTCTTGAGCTGGGTTGGGCTGTGTGTGTCTATAGACACACACACAGTACAGGTAAGACACACCTATGATCCCTCCTCACATGTTTTTGAATGACAGCAGCAGGAACCTATAGCTTCGCTGTTCTCAGTTTTTTATGTTCAAGCAGAATGTGAGGGTATCGGTGCTCTAGCGGGTTTATAACTTAAAACAACCCATTCAGTTTAAAATAGAAATGAAAGGCAAAACATTTGTGTATAGATAAAAAAACATTATAAATACCTTTTTCCCTTTTTTTATAAGTGATCACATTCCCTCTGTTCACAGCGGCATAAGAGCTTTGGGAGGAGAAACAGCAGCACACTGAGATTCCCAGTGAATGGCTGTGCAGCGGGGGCATGTCAGGACAAGTCTGATCATTGAAGGAGAGCACACTGAGTTCCCACCTCAGCTAGAGAACTGACCATAGTGTGCTGTCCTGATTAGTGGGGTCAGTTTTTACTAGGAAAGCAGAGGGACAGACAGGAACACCAGGGATTTCACACACAGGAAGCAATACAAAGAGAATGGGATACTTTCTCATACAAGCAAGTGACACAGCAGGCACATATCAGGAATATGAAGTGTTGGGGTTACAAACGCTTTGGGTTGAAGCATGGTTTTACAGAGCAAGCAGTCATAAATAAATACACCTTACTATTTGAACCAGCTCTTCACCAGTTTTCAATAGGATGCAATCGGCATTAAGGTGGCTTCCAAGGGGGGCCATGATGAAGTTTGTATACATGAATCCTGTGGGGTTATTGTAGCTTACACATGGCTTTCTTACTTTTGTGTGGACTGATAATAAAGATAGAATTTTTAAATATACTAGAGGCCTATTGAAGATCTTTTTGTCCTTGTGAAAAAAGACTTGTTAAAGTAGCGATGTCTCTTTTTTTATGGATAGTAGACCCTACATCATATACACAAAAGGGCCCTTTGTCTGCATGGCTTTAATAGAATTTCACGTGAGCATGGTAAATCCTGAGGAATCTTGAGTAGTCATGCACAGGGCACACAGTTACCAATCTGTTTTCACAAGTCAACATGACATGTCTGCAAAAGTGCCTCTAAGTTTATGCAAACATTTTACAATGCATTGCTTGTCTACACACCCCCTTTATATTCTCCAACTATGAAAATGGATTTTCAAACTGAGACTAGTGATGCTGTGGAGTACTGTTCCAAAAAGTGTGATCCTAGAAGACTTTGTAGGTTAATATAACAAAGAATAGATGATTTTTCCATAAACATACAACATAGAGGCTTTAACATTTGTCATCCTTACGTCTGTTAACCACTTCAACCCCCGGAAGATTTTACCCCCATCCTGACCAGGCCCTATTTTGCGATTCGGCACGGCGTTATTTTAACGGACAATTGCGCGGTCGTGTGAAGCTGTACTCAAACAAAATTTACGTCCTTTTTTCCCCATAGATAGTGCTTTCTTTTAGTGGTATTTGATCACCTGTACAATTTTTTTTTTTTGCGCTATAAACAAAAAAATAGCGAAAATTTAAAAAAAAAAAAAACAATATGTTTTCTGCTTTTTGGTAAAAAAAATCGCAATAAGCGTATTTTGATTGGTTTGCGCAAAAGTTATTGCATTTACTAACTACGGGAAAGATTTATGTCATTTTTATTGTTTTTTTTTTTTTTTTACTAGTAATGGCGGCAAACAGCAATTTTTGCTGGACTGCGACATTGCGGCGGACAGATCGGACCCCTAACTGATATTTTTGACACTTTTTGGGGTACCAGTGACATTACTAAAGTAATCAGTGCTAAACATTTGCACTGTTACTGTAATAATGCCATTGGCAGGGAAGAGGTTAATACTATTGGTGATCAAGGGGTTAAGTGTAAGCCTAGGAGAGTGATTTTAACTGTGGGGGGGGGGTTGGGTTTTTGAAATGATCATAGAGACATGAGATCCTATGTAGCAGGATTGCATGGTCTCTATGATCATTGCAGGCAGAAGGACGGACGGCTGTGTTTACATCAGCCGTTTGTCCTTCTCTGTCAGTGGGGAGAGATCGCCGGTGTCAGGCGGCATTTGGAGCCGTCTGACACTTGCGCCAGCTTCCCCGCTGACGAGCGGGGACGGGAGCACGCCGCCGGTGGCGTGCTCTTGCCCCCTACATAGTTGCCAACATTTGAAAAAAAATTCCAGGGACACTTTGCAGCACAGCTACTAATTATTTACCACACCCACTTCCCAGAAGCTCTGCCCACTCAGGATAATTAATCTCCGCCTACTTATCAGATTATAGGGTCTACTCAAAGAGAGAATTACAGGAAATTGAAAAGGGAATATTTAAACCTAAGGCCAAAGTAGCAGAGTTGGAATAATTCTCCCATTCAGCTGCACTACTTTTGCCTAAAGTTTAAAATTCTCATCACAATTCCCTGCAATTCTAAAGTGTCCAATGTGCTAAGGTGTGACCATGCAAAAAATGTAATATGTAAATATAAATAAAGTGCAAGTTGTAAATAAGTACGATAAAACCTAATTATTCTATCTGGTAAGCCCAGCAGGCGTCAGAACGGTGCATGTGCAGTTACGATGTCGGCCCGCAACCATTTTATTTTACGGGCACCGCTTGCAGGGACAGGCTCCTATTAGCCGGGATTGTCCCTGCAAAAATGGGACAGTTGGCAGGTATGCCCCTAGACTCTCCTGAGAGAGCGCCGTACATGTAGGGGGTTTTGCCCAGGAGCGGCTGCCTGCTGCAGTACATCTGCGGCAGGCGGTCGTCTAGTGTTATTTAGGATATAATCCAGTTGCTATTCTAGGTTTGTGGAGGACCCCTTGCCCTGTGAAGGCAAGTTTGGTAGAGCATAAAAATATATCACCTTTTGATCAACTGGGTTTTTGAAGGTTTTAGAGTTAAACATAATTGCTGTATGTTAAAGGCTAAGAATCATTTTATTTTTAATTTGAATAAAGCCAAGATTTCCACAGTGTAAAGAACTGGTGATTTCAATGCGAACATTGGGATTATACCCATTGTAATGTAAAAACATGCTTCACCAGCTCTGTGTGATCTTGCTGTGCTTCTTATGTATGATCTACCTTGACAGCAGCCCATGTAAATTGTCAAATTGTATCAATAACAATCGTCAAAGCAGACACACAGGAGATTTTCTGAGAACATCTTTCTCTTCTACTCATGTCCATAATTACGTATAAAAGAAAAGTACAGCTTTTATGTTAATATTTAATCAGTAAAAGGAACAAACGTAAAAAGGAAAGAAGAAAGAAGCCATGTCATCTGTTAGCAAAGTGAGAAGTGTGGCAATGTGGGCTTTAATGAAGCTCTGTCATGTGGGGCATAAACAAAAGCTGGTACAAAGTGCCTGCACATACTTGACTGTCCTGTCACAGCCACGTCAAGTGCCAGAAACTTGTGACAGGAAAGGTTTTAACACTTCTTGACATTGTCAGAACTTGTTTCTAGGCCTGTCCCACACATTCCTGTTGTCTTATCACTCCACGGCACATGTGTCAAACACAAAGGCCTGCGGGCCGAACCTGGCCCACCAGACCATTTCATGTGGCCCTTGCAGCTCTCCTGTAGCTGCAGCAAACCCCTTCGTCTCTGCCCCCACCTTGTCACAGCTGTCAGCAGCAGAGAGGAGGACAGAACTCCTCCCCCAGATCCAGCACTTTTCTTAGCAGCTGCATAGAGGCTCGTCTCTGCCGCCACCCCGGTCTCAGCATTTGGCAGCAGAGAGGAGGACAGATTTCCTCCTACAGATCCTGTGCCACTGCAGCACCCCCTCATCTCCGCCTCCCCTGGTCTCCGCGATCGGCAGCAGAGAGCAAGACAGAAGCATTTACACCTATAAAAAAAAACACATCACTAGTGCATTTAAGAGAAGAGCTTTTGGGCAGAAAAAAGCAGACTGGGTGAGTTTATGCACTTTTGCGCATATGTGTTAATGCATTTGAATAGCCAGCATACATATTTGTACATTTTACATGTGCATGATTGTGTGTGCAATACTTAGTGTCAGGGGACCAATGCTCATACAGCTAATGCTACTGCAAATGCTCATGTTCATGCCCCTAATGCTTGTACACATGTTCCAGACAAGCTTGGACCAGTCATCAAAGTACACTGACACATCTGTGCATCTGTGTGCGCCAGCGTGTATCGGCGCATATGTCCATGTTGGCCAGAGATGTATAGTAACTAAGTAGAACTACTTCACTACTGTACTTAAGTACCGAAAGGCGGTATCTGTACTTTCCTAGAGTAGAAATTTTTTCTCCTACTTCCACTTTTACTTCACTACATTTTTTTGATGATTTCAATACTTCTACTCCAATATTTTTTTTTTCTGCTGCATAGTTACTCGTTACTATTATAAAAATTACCACTGCCAGAACAGTAGATGGCCGGTTTCATGAAGTTCAAAACGTGTATTATCAGCGCATAGGAAAATAAATGCTACTGTATGTATAAATAGAAGCTGCATTTGAAATAATAAAAAACAATATGATGTTCAAACTTTTGACTTCTTTCTTTAATAACTACATAACACAGTACTTGTACTTTTACTTTCAGTACTTGAGTAGCAAATTTTTTTGAAAAACTACTGGTACTTTTACTTTCAGTACTTGAGTAGCAACATTTTTTAAAAAAACTACTTGCAATACTTAAGTACAAAAAATGTTGAATACTTTAGTACTTCTACTCAAGTCTCTTTTTGATTGAGCACTTCCACTTCTACTCAAGTCACTTTTTGATCGAGCACTTGTACTTTTACTCAAGTATGGGTTTCGAGTACTTTATACAACTCTGGTATTGGCGCATGCCTGCACATGTCCAATCTAGGGAATGTTGCCAAGATGCCTATTTAAAGTGGAGCTCCATTCGTTTTTGTGTTTAATAAAAGGCAGCAGCTACAAAGAGTATGGCTGCTGACTTTTAACCGGTTGCCGACTGCGCACAGTATATTTACTGCGGCAGTTATCCCCGGCCAGGCAGAGTGATGTAGGTCTACGTCGCTCGCCTGTCACTGCTATTAGAGCCAATAGCGGGCGAGCGCGCGCCCGCTGAGGAGCGCGTCCGCCTTGGCTCGTTCACGGAGGAGTGCGGGCGTGTGACCGGTGGACCCGATGTCCGCCGGTCACTCGCCGATCATCGGTACAGCAGAGCGGCTTATGTAAACAAGCCGCCTGTCATTCTCCCCTGTGTAAAAATGGAGATCAGACGGTTCTACTACGTAGAACCATTGATCTTTGTTTTTACACCAATAGCATTGTCCCACTACAGTTAGAATCACGCCCCTAGGACACACTTAACCCCTCCCTGTCCAATACAGTTAACCCCTTCCCTTCCAGTGTCATTTTTGCAGTAACAGTGCATATATATAGCACTGATTACTGCAGTAATGTCACTGGTACCCCCAAAAGTGTCAAAAATGTCAGTCAAGGGTCATATCTGTCCGCCGCAATGTCGCAGCACCGCAAAAAAAATCGCAGATCGTCGCCATTACTCGTTAAAAAAAAAACTCCAAAAATGACAAAAATCTTTCCCTTTGTTAGTAAACGCGATAACTTTTGCGCAAACCAATCAAAATACGCTTTTTGCGATTTTTTTTACCAAACATATGTAGCATAAAACAATTTGCCCGAAAATGTTAAAAAATTTTGATTTTTACTTTTTTTTTGGGGGGAATTTCATATAAAAAAAAGTGAAAAATATTGTTATTTTTGCAAAAATTACGCTCTTTTTTTGTTTATAGCACATGATCAAAAAATCGCACAGGTGATCAAATACCACCAAAAGAAAGCTCTGTTTGTGGGAAAAAAAGGACGTGAAATTCGTTTAGGTACAGCATCGCACGACCGTGCAATTGTCCGTTAAATTCACGCAGTAAAAAAAAATCGCAAAAAACCCCCTGGTCAGGAAGGGGGTAAAATCTTCCGGGGCTTAAGTGGTTAATAAACACACACTCACCTGTCCCAGGATCCAGGATGTGGCCACCCGAACCCTCAATTCTCTCCCTCTCCTCTCCCCGGCAGCGGCATTACAACTGTTCCAGCTTCACAGTCGGATGCGCACTGCGCATGCGCAAATCACGCTGCACTCCCTGAATGGTCGGGCAATCTTCTGGGACCTGTAACATGTCCCAGATGATTGCAGGGAGGGAGAGGAGAAAATCAGCTCAGACCGACTAGGCGACCTGAGCAGAAATGGGAGCGGGTACCTGTCAAAAATAGATACTCGCTCCCCCCCTAAAAAGCGTGACATACCAAATGTATCATAGGAGGGTGGAGAAGTGCTTAAAGCAAAACTTCTATTTTTGGGTGCAGCTCCAATTTAAAGGAGCGTTAGATGTGAGCTTATTGATGGAAGTTTTTCAGCTACCCGTTACCTGTGTTCTTGCTCTTGCTGTCTTATCTTCTGTTATTGACCCAGCCTGCTCCTGACCTTGCTTCATGAATTCCGGACTCTGACCTTGGCTTGACTTTGCTTTGTGGATTCTGGACTCTTACCTCAGCTCTGACCATGCTTTGCTGTCCTCCTGGTAATGACCTTTGTCTGCTGTCTGACTACACTTCTCCTGCTCTTCATGTATGACTTTTGCATGGCTACTGACTACGTCCCTAATAACCATCCAAGCTGACCTTGATTTTCCATCTGGCCACATCCTTGAGCCTAACAGGTACCTGCATCTACCTCTGACTGCGTGTCCTCACAGCCTTTGTGCCAAGCTTCCAAGGTTCAGTTTCTGGATGCCACCCTTGGTTTTTTTCTGGTGCACTGCTGCTGACTGCTGTTCAGAGGCCACCACTGCCTGCTACCTGATTACCGACACCTGCACTACTTTGTGCCTTGTGCTCCTGTTCCACACTCAGGGTTATTCAGACCAGATCCACAAGGGGCAACACACTTGTCACTTCAGCCTCCAACCAAGGTACGTGACACTTGGCTTGCTTTTTTTTGGCAGCTTCTCTGCTTCCAGGAGAAAAGGCATACAGCGGAACCTTAGCAAACGCTCAGTATGCCTGAGGCATTATGGGCAGTCTCAATGGCCAAAGGGGAAATGCAGGAGGCAGAAAAGGGTGGGGAAGCTTTGGCATTATCAGGAAGTGCTAACGTTTTCTCTGTCAAAATGGTCTGGGATTCGGTCTGGGATTGGTCTGAGGGGCTTGGGAGTCTCTTGCAGGTATGTGCAGGCAAGTACTGTGGCTCAGAGTCAAAATAACATCAAAAACATGTGTTTGTGGGGGTTTTCTCCAGGTGCCCTGTTTTCCTCCCACAAACCAAACACATCTTGGTATATGTGTATATGAGGCCATTAGCTTGTAGGCACCTTCACAAACAAAGAAGGCCATGAACAATCTGTAAAACACCATGGACCCATTTGTAGTGCAATAGTATGTTGCGTGTTACCTTGCATTGGGTTAAGGTAGTCCATTCTAAATAAATGGATTGTCAATGCACCTTGGCATGCTTAAAACCGCACAGGACCCTTTTTTCTAACACAGCACTCTACCAAGTGTTCTCATGTGTTGTGGCACTCTGTGTGTTGGGGTGCCATCCGGAATCAATTGCACTGCAATTTAATGTGCATTTCCAGGCTTTGAGATATTCTTTACTGTGAGGCAGAAGTTTGAATCCAACCTAAAGAATATTTTAGTTTAATATCAATGAATTAAGATCATTGCATAACTACCAGTTACTGAGTGTGCTGTGTGAAATTATTGTCTAATCTAATATACCCAATATGACATTATGCAGAGTATCTGCAATGAATAATTAAAGTGACATGGGATCACTAGATAAAGTTCCTAAAAAAGTTCCTTACTCATATATATTGTAAAGCAAAGATTAACATCTAAATATTCGAGCTCCAAATCTACAAGCACTGGGATTTCATTTACGTTTAAAAATGTTGTATATTTGGATAACATACCATTTTTGGAACTGCATACTGGGAATTTTCACTGAAGACATCAATATTTACTCCTCTATGTAATTGTTTAGCAAATGGCAAGCCAGGAGTACACCTCATGTGAATTATTTACAAAAGACTTATTTAACATTGTTTAAGAAGTTGAAGAACTGCAACATACAGTATATAGAAAGGTTGGAAAAACTATTTTTTAACTCTATTTTCTAGAACAATGTCATATGGGAGGCTACAACACAGCTAACAATCTGCCATTATGAACAATATGGCATACAACTACATAAAACAAAATAGTAAACAAATAGTCTATATAAATATTGGTTACCTTTCTTTAAAAAAGGGGATCTCAAATGTGGCCCCTGATATCACTAAAGGGATGCTCTTGATATTATTAATGTAATGCCACACAAAGCTGTCAGAGATTGAAGATATTAAATAGGAAATAGTAATCCATAGCCTGGAGACATGTTACACTAGGCTTGCTACAAAGCAGTGCTTCCACATTTATGCTCCCTACATGCCTCCTAAAAAATTATTTTAGTACACATTCAATATTTCTCCTAGCAAGATCCAATAAAAACGATTAGAGGGAAAACAAGACATAAAGAGAGAAAAGGGAAAGAAGGTGCAGAAAAAGTAAGAATGGTGTCAAAGAAATAAATCAGATCATTATTAAAGTGATTGTATAGATATAAAAATACATAATAAATACCTTTTTTCTCTTTTATCTATAAGTGATCACATTCCCTCTGTTCTCGGCTGCATAGGAGCTGGGGGAGAAGAAGCAGCAGCACACTGAGTTTCCCAGTGAATAGCTGTGCAGTGGGGGCATGTCAGGGCAAGTCCAATCATTGGAGGGTACACTAAGTTCCCAGCACAGCTAGAGACCTGACCACGATGTGCTCTCCTGCTTAGTGTGGTCAATTTTTAATAGGAAAGCAGAGGAACTGGCAGGAACACCAGAGATTTCACATAAAGGAAGCAATACAAAGAGAACAGGATACTTTCTCATACTTTCAGGATACTTTCTCATACAAGTACATGGTACAGCAGCTACATAGCAGGAATATAATATTTTGGGGTAACAAGGGATTTCTTCAAAATAGCAAGAGGTAGGAATCTGCAATAAAGTTTGTTAAAATCCTTGTAACGTACATAGATCACCCAGAGGGGAATATTTTTTTTCTCAACAAAAGTGGAGTTAGACTTTAACTGTAATTTGAAGTTTTCTAAACATGTGCAAAGTTAAAAGCAACAATGCAAAAGATGATTAGGATGGCAAAGAGCATGCATATACTGCAGATTAACACAAAACAATTTATGAAAACTGCCCAAACTTGGACTCTTCACAGCAATCTCTGTGTCTCAGTCTGTGTAACTTATTGAACCCTAGCATAGTCTCTGCATGCATAGTCTCTATAAGACATTCTAAAAACAAAAAATCACAGAATCACTACTTTAGTGAAACAGTTTTTAACACAAAGCTATACTCACACTTATCCTCATAAACAATATACAAACCCAGTGAAGTTAATGGTAGCTCTGGTAACACATATAAACAGCTAGAGGAATCGGAGGTCTGAGAACAAAGGGTCAC
Organism: Pelophylax lessonae; assembly: GCF_965119305.1. NCBI lineage: Eukaryota > Metazoa > Chordata > Amphibia > Anura > Ranidae > Pelophylax > Pelophylax lessonae. The sequence goes on from NC_138769.1 coordinate 510,771,773, forward strand.
TGCACTGGAACATCAGTATTCTGGTAGCAATTTTTCTGGAGAAGCTACATGCTATTTAGGCATCTGCCTGGCTACCTGCAAGCTGGTTTTGACAGTGGTGAGATACTCCACTTGTTACTGAAGGTGTGGTCTTCCTGAGCTGCTGAGGGAGGGAGGCTGAGGACTTTATCTTTCCTTGACATGTTCAGGGACCCAGGGGCTTTGGGAAAAGGAGTTAAAGGAGCCTTTGTCTGTATTTAAGTATGATCAATAAATGAGAACTCCACGAGAAGGCATCCAAAAGAATATTTTTCCTTCACACGAGCACACAAAACAGACCACTGTCCGCAAGGGCCCTGAAGGGCCTAAACATAATTATCAAAGGGCCCCATGCAGCTCCCAGACCACAGGTTGGGCAGCAAGGGTTACTATCCTTCTCCCCAGACCTTATACTCCACACCCTTTTTCTACCCTCTTCCCTTTCTTCTTACCCCTTTACCCCATACTCCTACCCCTTCCTTGATATATTTGCCCTTCTCCTATTTCAAACCTCTCTTCAATGTTCTTTGTCCATTTCTATCTATCTGTTCTATTATTTTTGTTATATACTCAAACATTATTATGCTCCCATTACATTGTGGAATACATGTGTAGCAGGATTCCAAGCCATTTTGCTGGATATGGGTTCCCCTGGGCCACCGGGTGCAACAAAAGGACCCCTGTGCATGTTTCTCCAAGTGTGAGCGCTGAGACAATGACAAGTCCAGTATCTTTGGGTTTTTTGTGTTTATTGAGAACTTGGATGGGAGAAGGGAATGATTGGGATACTCCTTTGGCTCAACTATGCACACTTTGCAAGGGACAACTGAAAATGCTTCTTGGTGCTGACTTGACGCTGGCTAAATGCCGGTCAATGCCGGTTAACGCTGGCTTGCTGCCTGTTAACTCCAAACTGACCTTGGACTGCTTTCTCACATAAAGAAGACCTTTCTTTAGCTCCCTTAAGCACGCCTCGCTGAGGTAGCTACTTGTGCTGCTGCTGCGCTGCTAAGCACTTCAGGGCCCACACCGGCACCCTCTTTCCCTCACTTATCTTCAGGACTTAGACACTGGCATTCCCCTTTCTCTAAGCGTTCTCCTCAGGTTAGCTGGCTCCTCCACTCGGTCCACAGCACTCTGGATCCCTCTCTGCAGCCCAGCTCAACCTTTGTCCTCTAGGCCGACCGCCCAGGACACTCTCACTTGCGCTGACAGGAGGAGAGACAGCCGTCAACCTCCTCCTGGGACTCTGCTTCCTGCCAAAGACCCTGCATCATGTGCTCCCTTCAGACTTATACCCTATCCCAGGATGCTTTGCGGCAGGTTCTGCCCTCTGAGATGGATACAAGCCCTGATGTACTATTGGTTATGTTTCCTCCACTGTCCAATAAAAACCCTCATTGGACACAGCGGGGAGACTCCCCAGACTCAACAGACACCCTTGGAAGCACATGACAGCCTAACAAGATGATCAGGCCCTCCTGATATGCAGACAGGGCCACCCATATGCTTCTTCCTAGCACCTACCTATTAGGGTGCTACACATGAAATAAACCATACACACTAACTACATATTCCTAGTGACATCCAAACCGGAAGTGATGTTACAAAGCTTTAAGAGGAATAGCTGAGACACGGAGATTGTCATATTTGATCCACCGCAACCACGATCTGCCAGCGGCATCTGTTGATTCACCTGCCAGTATATTATTCATGAAATGTGAGTGTAATTTATGAATATTTTATTTGAATAAAAGTTTTAAAAAGTTTTTACGGTACGGTTTACGTTTTTTACGGTACGCTATGGATATCTTCAGTTTTTCCTTATATCTGTGTTACACCATTATGGAGTGCTATTAGCTGGTGGATATCACTTGGGATCACCAGTAAAGCTTTAAGAGGTTTTCCTGTCTTTTGTTGCTGGATATGCGATTATTTTGCATGTATCTGGTGAGTGAATAACCAAAAGGGAGGGGTGACACACACATGGTGGTCACATGGTGTGGTGGAAAGCTAACTTCAGAAGTGTCTCCTATATGAACTTTTCAATTTGTTAATATTTATTCATTTTTCTAATATGGACTTGTTTTCTATCAAGTTATTCATTATGTAATCTCTTTTCTCATGGGTGATTTTTGTTATGCGCCACTGTTTACTACTATTGATTGTGTTTCAAGGAGGTAGACATGTTTTTATTACATATTCCTAGTGCTTAATAGCATTTTAGCTAATCCTTTATACCAGGGGTCTCTAAACTTTCTAATCAAAGGGCTGGTTTTATTGTCCTTCAGACCTTAGGAGGGCTGGGTGCGGCCAGCAGCAGTATGAATTTTCCTGGCATCCAGGCACCTGGGCCTAAACATATAAGCAGGTTTTATATCAGGGGGAGGAATAGTGCCCCATAGTTGGTATCATTGGGAGGAATAGTGCCCCATTGTTGGTATCATTGGGAGGAGTAGCGCCCCATTATTGGTATCATTGGGAGGAATAGTACCCTATTGTTATATATAGTCAGTGGGAGAAATGGTGCCCCACTGTTGATGTCAATTGGCAGAATAGTGTCTCATATCAACCAGAAGAATAGTGCCCCAAGGGTCAGATAAGGGCAAGCAAAGGGTCGCAGTTTGGAGACCACTGCTTTATACTATAGAGTGCTAATTACATTGAATATTTGTAAATTTCCTGGCTATTCTCTTTAGGCTATGTTATGCAGTATTTATTGGTTGTAAATAATGTATTACTTCTTTGTTTATAAAAACAAAAATTATTTATAAAAAAACACATTTGTAGGTCAAATAGTTTGCACCCAAATTTGTCCGAAAGTTTTTTTGTGTTTATATGAAATGGTGTGGGGACCTTAGATTGTGAGCTTTATCGGAGTCAGGGGCTGATCTGATTTATTTAATATTTCTTGTGATGTTCTGAAGAAAAAAATGATCTAAGACAGGGTAAAGATATACATTAAAAGATTGTATTAAAACATTTCTGCCAGATAGTTGCAGCATGAAAAACACTTTTATGAAAATTCAAGGCATACATCCATCATGATGAATGGTTATTTACTGCTTACTCCAGCAAAACATTTTGTGAAATCCAACAGAAGTAATCAATTCTATGGAAACTAGTAAATATTCATTCTGCTCAAGAAAGGCATCCGATACAGGTACTCTTCATAAGCAACACAACCGAAAAGCTCTGTATCAGGTAAATTGTTAGCATATATTTCCACTTGAGCCTTCCAGTTCATGCATTTTAAAAACAAACATGAGAAAGTATTCACTAATTTGCATGCATTGTCTGTTGAGATACTTTGCATTCACACTGGGGAAATGCTGGCACGTTAAGTCTAACAACTACCCTTATAGGCATTAGAATATAATGAGTCATTTTTATATTCATTTAGGTTATATTTTCACATTACTAGAATAAGTAAAATAAAATCCAAGGGGCATATGTATCAAGATATTAGACAGATTCTTAGCCTTGGGGTTCTCAGTTGCGCATTGGTGTTATCTGGCCACCATTTCAGATATTTTTCAGACTGTGAACAAATAGGATAGTTGTGATTTTCAGTAGAGCTGATTTTGATTGGACTCTTAATTATTCCAGTCTGACACAATTCGGAAGCATCATTGAAAACCCCAGAATGGACTATTTACATTTAACATGTACCCTTTAAGTCCAATTCTAACTACGAACAAACACTGTATATTGTAAAGTGCTGTGCAAACTGTTGGCGCTATATAAATCCTGCATAATAATAATAATAACACCTGACCTGCTGCCAGAACATAGTGCTTTTTTAAATACCCTTCTACTTACCAAAAAAAAAGAAAAAGACCACTAACCTCCTCCTGGTTCTTGATCCAGGGGTGTTTTGTGGGTGGGGTAGAGTAGCACACACATGTCAAACAGTTGACTGGTGTGCAGTAACTAGCAATCGCAGACTGGCTGGTGGCTACAACCTCATGTAGTTGAGAGGACCACAGGGGCTGGAGCAATAACTACCTGGTGTCATTCAGTCTAGAAGCTGGATGGCTGCTTTTGGACCCAATTAAACTTTTTGCATAGGACAGTATCTCCTGCAGCCTCCTTACAGCCACTTTACATACGTGAAGGGCATGTGCACTCAACTTCTTTGGTCGACCATGGTGAGGCCTGTTCTGAGTGGAACCTCTCCTGGTAAACTGCTGTATGGTCTTGACCAGCATGCTGCAGCTCAGTTTCAGGGTCTTGGCAATCTTCTTTTTCAGGGTCTTGCTAACAATTATTTTTTTCAGATCTTCAGAGAGTTCTTTGCCATGAGGTGCCATGTTGAACTTCCAGTGACCAGTAGGAGAGAGTGAGAGCGATAACACCAAATTTAACACACCTGTTCCCCATTCACACCTGAGACCTTGTAACACTAACGAGTCACATGACACCGGGGAGGGAAAATGGCTGATTGGGCCCAATTTGGAGATTTTTACTTGGGGGTGTACTCACTTTTGTTGCCAGCGGTTTAGACATTATTGAAGAAGTCGAAGGCTATTGGTTAGCTCTGACGTAACGCGTAGAGGGGGCGGAGCCTGCGTACCAGACATTGTACTTTCCCTTTGTCCCAGCTGCATGTGTATCTGTCTGCATTGCGTGCACCGCTGAGTGCCACTAAATGTGAGTACCTTTTACTATATCTAATAAAGACATTGGTATTCAGACAGAGATCACTATATATGTCCACTTTGTTTTATATATACACCGATTTCTGAGTTTGATTGGAGTTCATCCATCCCCACCTGAGTGATCTATGTTGGGCTGTCCGAGAGAGCTAGGAGAGGATAATCCCCAGGCTGCTACAGCTGATATATGCGATCTTTGACCCTTTATGGGTCTGTGGCTGAGGTGAGAGACCAATCTAGCCGGTGGTGGGATATATGCACAGCGGTGTTTGTGAAGAAATTTTTATGATTTTCTTACCACTTTTGTTTTTTTTTTTTTTACTACCTTGTTGGTAGTTTCTTCTTTTCACCTTTATTTGGACACTTATGGACTTTATTTTAGACTCTTTTGATATTTATTACACCATCGATATCCCCTGTTTATATATTGATTAAGTATTTCTGGCGCAGCACTTATTTTGAGGGGACAGCAAATTTACACTGTTTTACAAGCTGTACACTCACTACTTTACATTATAGCAAAGTGTAATTTCTTCAATGTTGTCACATGAAGATAAAAATATTATTAATAAAATAAAATATTTACAAAAATGTGAGGGGTGTACTCACTTGTGTGAGAAACTGTATATACAGTGTATACATTACTGTGCAAAAGTTTTAGGCAGATATGATAAAATGCTGTAAATTAATACAGACTTGATGTGGAGATCAGGGCTCTGTGGGGGGCCAAACCATCACTCTCAGGACTCCTTGTTCTTCTTTATGTTGAAGATAGTACTTAATGACATTGGCTGTGTGTTTGGGGTCATTGTCCTGTTGCAGAATTAATTTGGGGCCAATCTCAAGCCTCCCTAATGGTATGGCATGATAGATAAGAATCTGCTTGTATTTCTCAGAATTGAGGACACTATTGATTGGGCAACATTGAAGACTGCAGACGAAATGATCAGCCAAGGAACTTTTTGCAGCAGATGAAAGACACATCATGCATACTTTCTTTCAACATCAGAAGATGTCCAACAGTGCCATCAGCACAGAACTGGCAAACACCTGTGGGACCCAGGTACAACCATCTACTGTCCTGAGAAGTCTGACCAGAGGTGGCCTTCATGGAAGAATTGTGGCTAAAATGTCATACCTCCAATTTGGAAACAAGGCTAAGCGACACAACTATGCACAAAAACATAAGAACAAGGATGCAGAAAAATAGCAGCAGGTGCTCTGGACTGATGAGCGAAAATTTGAAATATCTGTCTGTAGCAGAAGGCAGTTTGTTTGCCCGGATGGAGAGCGGTACAATAATGAGTGTCTGCAGACAACAGTGAAGCATGGTGGAGGTTCCTTGCAAGTTTGGGGCTGCATTACTGCGAATTGAGTGGGAGATTTGGTCAAGATCAATAGTGTCCTCAATACTGAGAAAGCACTCCTTATTTACAGCATTTTTTTCACACCTGCATAAAGTGTTTGCACAGTACTGTATATACAGTATATACACATATATAGTATATATACAAATTTTAATAAAGTAAACCTGTGTTGGAAAAAAGTCCAACAAATGTTACATCTATGCAGGCATTATAAGATGATAGCATATACTATAAGCATTTTAGAATGCCTCAGGATTTACAAATGCACTCCTTTTGCTAGAAATGTCAACAGTCTACATCCCACAATTTAATTCCCCATGCTGGTCATTTTTTATAGGGGACAGTCCTTTGTCACGTGCATGGATTGGGGATATACTTAAAGTGGAAGTAAACTTTTTTTTTATGTACCTACAGGCTTATATATAAGGTAGGTACAGTGAATATCTCCCAAATTTGCATTGTTTAGGAGATATTCACACTGCATGAAGCCAGTGATGTCACCGGTGCATACCCTTGCAAGGGACAGCATACCCATGCCAGCCCTTCAGAGCTCCGTGCCATGTTCGGTGACATCATCGCGGCACGGCCAATCAGACGGCTTGAGCACACGAACCCGGAAGAAAGATCGGGTGAAGATGGATGCCCCCAGCGGTGACAGCTCATCTCTGGAGGGCTTCGTTCTAAGGTAAGTATTTCATAATGTGCTAGTATACCTTGCATACTAGCACATTATGCCTTTACCATGCGGGGAATTAAAAAAAAAAAAAAGTGCGGTTCATTACTGCTTTAATCTCAACCTTAGTTTCGCAATTCGGACAGCTCACAGTAGCATTTATATGACATAATGCATTTCTTTAACTTTTTTCTTTTTCTCATTTTTAGTGAACTAAAATTTTTACCCCTACTCATGTAGTTCCAATATCTGTAAAGTTGTCGAGTACCTATATAAGGAGATAAAAATGAGGAGCGTGGCCCATCCGGGCGCCGCTGAAATTTGGCAAATGGGCTTCAATTGAAATGGAAGGGTGCAGGTGCCAGCGAGCTGGAATGAAAGACTTGAATTTGGGGGCACTGATGTTAAGTAAGCAGAAGCATATTGGTGAGGGTGCTTAGAATACACCAAGTCCAGTAGAGGTCAGAGTGGGATAAGAAGCTGAGCTTAATAACAATTGAGCAGAAGGGCACCAACTTGTGAGCAGGATCAAGGTCAGAGATGAGATTGGGAATTTGCAGGCAGAGAGGTACAGAATCAATAGGTAAAATCCTGGTCAAGAGTCCAGGCCCAGGTCGGTAATAAAGGTAAGCAGCAAATATAGATAGGCAAGGGTTATTCAGAAGCAGCTTAGGCTAAAGCCAGGTCAATAACAGGGCCAAGAGGGTTCAGGATCAGGCATAACAGGAAGTTTGCCCTGGCGCGTCCATTTCTTCCCCTCCAGATGCTGGGTAAATTTTTGATGCCAACATGTGTAAGTGATGAGGCAACTTTTTTTTTTGTGAAATTTTGTGTATTTCTATACAAACCTACATATTCTATATTTACAGGTAATTCTTTGGCTTTAAGCTCTTGATGAGTGGACAGGGATCCACAAAATGCATAGAGCTACTAAGATGCATAGATGCAAAATTTATTCACAACCATGTACTTTTTTTTACTGAATATATCTTTATTACTGATGTAGCACCCTATAGGGTAGGTGCTAGGTAAAAATATAGTGAGCCTTGGCTGCCTAACAGCAGGGCCGTCATGTCTCCCAGGTGTGTCTGCTGAGAGGGGAGTCTCCCCACTGGCTCTGTGAGAGGATTCTCATTGGGCAGTGGAGGAAATCCAATCAGAGACACATTCAAACCTGTATCTACCCCAGAAGGCAGACTCTGCCGCAGAGAATTCTGGGAGTGGGTATAAGTTTGAGGGGAACGCAAGATGCAGCATCTTTGGCAGGAAGCAGAGTCCCAGGAGGGAGAGTACGGCTGTCTCTCCTTCTGTCAGAAGGATCGGGTGTCTCGGGTGGCTGCCTGGGATTCCAGAGAATGCTGAGTTGAGCTGCAGAGGGGATCTGGGCTGGGCTGTCATGTCTCCCAGGTGTGTCTGCTGAGAGGGGAGTCTCCCCACTGGCTCCGTGAGAGGATTCTCATTGGGCAGTGGAGGAAATCCAATCAGAGACACATTCAAACCTGTATCTACCCCAGAAGGCAGATTCTGCCGCAGAGGATTCTGGGAGTGGGTATAAGTTTGAGGGGAACGCATGACGCAGCATCTTTGGCAGGAAGCAGAGTCCCAGGAGGGAGAGTACGGCTGTCTCTCCTTCTGTCAGAAGGATCGGGTGTCTCGGGTGGCTGCCTGGGATTCCAGAGAATGCTGAGTTGAGCTTCAGAGGGGATCTGGTGTGCCGAGGACCAGTGGAGGAAGAGGGGTTAAGTTCCAAGAAAGCCTACCAAGGTCGTGAGTACTGTGAACTGCCCCTAGGGGTCTTATAGAGTGGACCACTCCAGAGAAGGTTCCAGGGATCCAGGAGTCAGCTAGCTGTAAAGGGGGTGCCTAGTCAGAGGACCCTGAAGTGTTAGAGGGGGTGCCTAGTTAGAGGACCCTGAAGTGTAGAGGGGGCGCCAGCGGTTGGGCCCTGAAGTGCTAATATGTACAGTGTACAGAGTTAAGAGTTGCAGCGGCACAAGCAGTGACAAGGAGCTACCACGGTCAGTGAAGGACTGAAGGGAGCTGTTCAGTGACTTTTGAGCTAAATTGAGTGTCAGGAGTCAAGTCCTGGATCTTCTGAGTTAACAAACAAGTTAAAGTCAAGGTTCCAGCACTAATTCAGCAAAGCAGTATCTTCAAACGCCAGGAAGCGCTAATCAGCATTCAGCTGGCATCAAGACAGCGCCAACGGGCATTTTTTTTATAAAGTCCCAGTTAACCTAGTTGAGCCAGAGGAGTATCCCACTCATTCCCTTCTCCCATCCCCAAAATACAATAAAAAAAAACAACCAAAGATGTCGGAGTGGTCATTGTCTCAATTATCACACTTGGGTTCACAACTTAAATGTGTTGGAAGTGTCACCGTTAACAATGGCAGACCCACATCAGGCTCAAGGCCTGGAAATATCGCTACACTATTATAACAATGTCTTTACTATATGTATTTTTTTGTGTCAGCCTTTTTGTATACATGTCTGCATCATATTTGTAACTGATTTCAACATTTGTATTAATTACTGTATGTATAATAAATTATTACGCTCAGATTCTATTTTTGTATCTTAGTTCATGACCTGCCTCATTTAAAGTCCCGCGACCTCTGTTTTCTGTTTGCATTAACCATTAGGGATGGAGGCACGTCACTGTGTTTGCTTTGGATCATATTCTTCTATCTAGGGATAACAGGAACTCAAGCTCAAAGACCATTCAGCAATGATCTCATGCAGGGGCCAGCTTTAACTAGTCCACTAGGAGCCAGGATCTCTGGTGGAAGTGCCTGTGCATCCACATCCATGCCGTTGTGTGCATTGTTGCATGTTTAGTTAGGCTTACATGCCCCACAACATGTGCATGTTTATGTGCATGCCAAAGAGCCTTACCGCTGGCATGACCTTTCACATGATATTCCTGACAAAAGGCACCACTGTGTTTTCTAGGTTAGTTTTCTAACCACTAATTAAATATTAAAATTGACTTTCAACAAGTGCATATATTTTGTAATTTGTCTGAACTGTGAGAGGTAACCCCATGATTTTTATGTTTCTTCAATTTGGGCATTCAATTTTGAAACATATCCTTGATACAAATGGCTAAATGCTGCATTTTTGCAAACAACACTGATCTGAAGATTTGCCAAATTACACATTTCTCACCTATTTGTTTAGATCAGAATATTTTGATTAGAGGAAGTCTGATACAGTATGCCACGTACAAACATTATGTGGTTTCCTTTGATTGTTCTATTGGGCGGCATGCAGTGCTCTAATTTGGCACTCTCAGGTCATTTTGTTCAAGTGGATATTTAGTCTTTTCGGTGTGGTTTTAGATAAAAATACAGGAGGTCAGCTGGATGTTAGTAATCTTATTAATGTGTGTTAAAGGATAGCTGTAGGAAATTTAACTGGAAGGGCCAGCAGGAAGTAGGTGTAGAGTGCCAATTACACTTACCTCTATGCTGTGTTATCTCAGGTTCAGTTCTTCCAAAACTGTAATAGGAGTGCAACCATACCAATTTTGGGATGCTACTGCTGACCTCTCCTTTTAAAAATACCATATACCTAAAGAAGCATTTATAGGAAGATATCAGCAATGGAAGCCAATATTTTTCTCTTAGTGAAGTTGAACTGAACTCAGAAGTGAAGATTAGCTATATTATATATCAACAGGCAGCGCTAACAGGTATATAAATGTATATGATGTGATTATTCATAAATCAATACTGTGTATAATGTAATCAAAAAAATATATACAAAATAAAATGCATAATGTGATCAATAAATACAGAATTCATATAATTAAGGTGCATAAATAAAGTGCAATCATAAATTGTCCATAGTGCAACCATATGCAGTAGTGCAAAAATATTGAATTAAAGTGCGGTCCAAGATGGTTCCATTAAATAGGACTAAAGTGCTCAAAAGGTGCTCAAGTGATCCACATAAGTGCCGAAGTGCTCTCAGGAAGAAAACCCCCTATGGGGATGCACTCACCAAATCAAGGATAAAAATACGCCTTAAGGAAGAAAAGCCCTGCCTCTACCAAGATGGCCTCTTCCATGCAGAAGCACAATGAAGAAGAAGACATGGTAGGTCAATTATGGAGAATGATCATCAGCAGGGAGATCACAGGCAAAACTGGTGACTTCACACCTTGATTAATCTGAGCTTCTGTATTACAGCATCTTTTAAAATAAAACTGAAGGGCATTCTTCAATCACTATTAAATAAAGTGGATAGGAATGGATTTGAACCTTCCCCAGCTTTTATAGTGTCTATATTTCTGCTGGGGGAAATTACTGTCATTCTAGTTATATTGACTTTTGCCACCTGGGACAGGTTGTAAGGAGAAACAAAGAAAGACAGCAATAAAAGACAGGAATGATATTATTAGTAATACCAATCATCATCATAAAAAAGTGAGATAAAACTTACCAATATGGATACACATAGCAATAATTCTAGCCATTCCTCTCACTTTAGCCAGGACAAGAATAATGTATTGGTACACTTCTATTCCAATAATACATGACTATATTATCATGATAATAATATTAATAATATTAATAATAATAATAATTTTCTTTGCTGTATAAATATGTAAATTTGAACTAAGACTGTGTGTCCATCAGAGCAGTTATAGTGTTTGTTTTCCCCCAACATTTCATATTCCTGATATGTGCCTGCTGTACCATGTACTTGTATGAGAAAGTATCCTGTTCTCTTTGTATTGCTTCTTTTTGTGTGAAATCCCTGGTGTTCCTGCTAGTCCCCTTGCTTTCCTACTAAAAACTGACCACACTAAGCAGGAGAACACATTGTGGTCAGTTCTCTAGCTTTACTGGGAACTCACTGTGCTCTCCTCCAATGATCAGACTTGTCCTGACACGCTGCACAGCCATTCACTGGCAAGCTCAGTGTTCTGATGTTGCTTCTCCTCCCCCCAAGCTCTTATGCTGCTGAGAACAGAGGGAATGTCATCACTTATAATAAAGGGAAAAAAGGTATGTATAATGTTTTTTTTTTATATCTATACAAAAATGTTTTGCCTTTCACTTCTATTTTAAACGTAATGGGCTGTTTTACAAGATGAGCATTTACAATAACCTTAATGCTGTGTGTGAGATCTCAAAAAATGAACTGGCAGTTTGCCACTGCTTTAGAGCAGATCCAAACCCAAAACACTAAAAATGGAAATTCACCGGCAAGTCATAGGGTGGTGAAACAGTGGAAAAAGAACAGGTCCGCTCTCAGACAGGGCAGTGGTGTGTGGCAGAAGTTTTGAAGCAAACCCATCATACAAATCTTGACCCAGTACATCTGTAGTCCTGAAGACTTTTAAAATCAGTAATGTCACATTGTCACATTTTTGTGAGATCATCAGGAGTTAGTTTATTATATCTATGTGGTTGGTAATAAATAAAAAGTAGTAAGTAAATAAAAAAAAAAAAACAACAAAAAAAAAAAAACACTATCGTATGCTGTAGTAAACAGAGAACCTATGATGTTAGGTCACCAGACTAAAAAAGAAATAAAAAAGGTATGTGTGTAGGAAACAGGAAGTGGGGAGAAGGCCAACATTTTCTATAAAGTTCATAGCCAGACAATTTTTTTTTTGTTTTGGGGAGAATTTCCATTACTTTCTTTCTTGGCCATGATGTTATCCCCATAGCTATTGGTAGTTTTCCAATACGGCCTTTCTATTCTTCCTTCATATAAAGAAAAAATTCCCATAAATGGTTGGGACTTTATAGGCACTATGTATTTGAACAAGTATAAAAAACTATGTTTTATTGGACATATTTAGTTAAAAAAATAGCAAAAAATATTTGCATATACAAAATCAACACAGAATGAAAATGTTTACACAACATAAAAATGTGCAATATGTAATAAACTAGTGATGTACCAACTGTAAAATGAATGATGAAACAGAAACTTCCTCCTCTCAACGCGTTTCGGAGAATAGCACTCTCCTTCATCAGGGGTGTGGGAGGTGTCGCTTCAAGATAATCACATGGAATTGCATATGAACATTACACATATTCTAATAAAAACAAGATCAGGTGCTTCTGTCTGTTCCCCCAATCAATGACATGTCACATATCATCCACTTAAAAATAAAAATTTAGATGTTTGAAGGATTTCTGAAGAATTCTGAATTACACAAGGTCATAGGTCACACTTATAGAGTACAGGTAACACTGAGACCGGGGAAAAGAGACTCTGTCCATAAAAGTTGAAGACCCTAGTGAATGCGCTAGTATAGAATTCAATGGTTGCCTTTGGGCAATGGATGTCTGAATGTTGTATAGTGAAATGTTATCCATTGGAAACCATCTTTCATCATATTACTAAAGACATTTGGAGTTTTATTGACTCAAATAAGTAAATTAAGATGCAAGATTTCAGGACTCATTAGGTCCCCGCACAGCTTTATACGATTGTACCACAGGTTAATCAAATCACTGGCTGTTCAAACATCCATGAATAGCAGCTGTCAAACCCAGCAGCAGGAATCAGTAGAATCCAGCCACTGGGATTCGCACCATGGCAAGACGCCCATGTGAATGGATCCTAACTTCTAAGAACCTCATGGGATCTCTTACAAAATATTTTCTGGATGCAAGTGTTACTTTGTGGTGAATCAGGAGTACATTTCTCAGAATTTAAGCAAAAATAGCCATAAATGTTGCTGTTTATTCCATAAATAAATTACAATATTTTGAGCTGAGTTATTTTACCTTGATCTTGTAAATGGTGCTGTCATTGTGCACTGAGAACCCATAATTATGATAAATCACCTTACACTGAAGTATGAAGGATACAATATTTTTACATTATAAAAAGATTTATATATCAGTTAGATTTTTTAAAGTCAAACTCAGGAATAAGGAAATATTATCTTAATACAAGAGGCATTTGTACTTTCATTTGAATCTTAGTTTCCTTTGTATATTTATTCTAAATCTGTGCAGTAATCCAGTGTGAAACTACATCTGTGTAGGAGCTTCCTTCAATAAAGACCTGCTCTTTTTGCAGGCTTGTCTTGTATCTGGCTTGTCTTGTATCTGCCCCCTGTTGTTTCCTGCTGTTCCCCCAACTCTGCCCTCTGCACAGGGTATGTCCAGCAAAGGGATGATGTCACCTTTAGGTCTCATGGCCCTGGACTCTATAAAAGCACCAGTAGCGTTAGCTGTAGAATGAGTTTTGCAGCGTTTTTGCAGTAGCGTTTGTAAGCGTTTTCACCATTTTTTTAGCGGTTTTTAGCCTTTTTTTTTTTTTTTAGCAAAATTATACTACCACAAAAGCTTATGGCTCAAAAATACTGATAAGCACAGAATAGCCATGTTTTTCTGTGTTTTTCAGCTTTTAACAGTTAGAGCGTTTTTACAGCTAAAAAAACTCTTAAAATCCTCTGGTTTGGGGTTTTTTCTCCAGCCAGAAAACATCCCTGCCAAAAAAATTGCTGATAATAGCCTATGTGCGCATGGCCACAAAGGATAACATGCTGGGGAGTTTACTGGCTGCAGAAAAAAAAACGCCTAAAGCCAAAAACAGCAGCTTTAAAAATGCCCAGCGTGCATGTGGCCCTCCTTTTATATCTGAGATTGTAAAGGCACACAAATTTCTTTCAGTTCACTTTATTACACTGCTGGTCAGTGCCTCTGAAAACATCAGAGGTTACCTTCAATGAAAGTTTCAAGTCAGAGTGATCAGTGGATCCATACTATACAATTAGTATTATAAACCACAAGATTTTTGTAGTGCAATAACTAAAATGAAAGTCAAAATGGGAAGAAGCTCACACTAAATACCCTGATACAAGATATATAGACAAAAACTTATAAACATGCTATTACAAACATCCCCTTAAATAACACAATTCATGTGAATATTGTGCAAAAAAACTCATTGCATATCATACAATAATACTGCACAAATAAAAATGAATAATATATATAATGTTACGCTTTAACCCCTTCCCAGCCATCCCAACACCTCTTTAAATAGTTTGGAACTCCCAGGGAGCTGGAAGAATTAGCGATCATCTGACCACTATCACAGTCTCACCGGCTTCTGGTCTGTATCCTGGGCCCAGAGGTGTCTGCACAGAAAGTGCGCAGTAGGCATACCCTCAGCACATAAACAACAGCTGTCCAGAGACGCATATGTGCGGTGCATGGGCTATAAAGCCAACCCTTTTTCCCTTGCACATACAGTATGTATTGGCACATCCTAAAGGGGTTAAATTATACACTTTTTAAAATTTGTATCGTTCATTCCAATTGTTCCATAAAAGAGATAAACTGTGCAATTAGGGGACACTCATCCGCCAACTTCCAAATGGAGTCTCCTCCTGTGATATTAACTCCACTACTGTGACAAATGTGAACTTTTACCAGAACAATTGGACCTAACACCTGAATGGGGTGAATCTGCATTTTGTGAACCATCACATCGGTAGTAGAGGGTATCAGTCTGCCATAACTCTATTGTAACATCTCACACAGTGTGTGTTGCCATATACCATGCAAAAAAGATTACGCAGGCAAAAACATTCATCTCTCTACCGTTCCGTCCTTTCACATTGGGCAACAACGTTAATGTCATCATCATTTGGATAGCAAATGTAATATTCACATAAAAGTGCAAATACAATCAAAGTTTTGTTTCCACTTCTCCATTGTGTGTAACAGCAGAGTAGGTTTGACCAAGATTAATTGCTGCCATGCTGAAAAATGTACTTTTAATCTTCTGGCCCTGCAGAAGCAGTAGTACAATACTAAGTATTGTAATGGACATGGACATAGAGTTGTAAATGTTTGAATACTTGATAGCCATTAATTTGCATAGCTACATTGCTGTTGCAGTTAAATCCAATAAAGTTTTTTTTTTTTTGTATTAAATAATCTTAGTAGAATTTCTTCCCACCAGCTCCATCCCTCCAGGTACAGCTCCTACCCTGCGGCCTCCATTCAATTTTATGGCTGGTCTGTACTCATGATGGCCCCATCCATCCAAAAGTGTACAGGTACAGCCACAGGAATTAAAAGTGGGAACGAAACAAGTGCACATTATTTGCTGTATGTGGCTGGCTAAAATGAATTTTGGTAAAAGTTGAATTACTTTTTGTGCAGTTATAGGGCTTGTTCATTTACAGTAGATAGCCCATTGACACGTGATTAAAATTGATTGCTATACAATTTTGAAGGTATCCACCGAATTGACGTGAATGGGAACAGCAGCATGACCTGTGGTTGAACATGAACTGCAAAATGAGCCATTAATGAAATCTCTGTAAGAATTTCTATGCACAATTGGATCTCAATGCTTCAATGCAGTACTGGGCAGATGGATTTTTAGCAGTATCGGCCATATAGGCATATGACAAACATGGGCTTTAGAAATACTTTCGGATCACATGGGGACAAAAGCAATGATGTTAAAATATTTTCAAATACTGCCAACGTCAGTAAACCTTTATTGGTCCCACCTTTTTTAGGTATTTGGGTGAAGTGTGAATGGTTCTAAAGCAGATTAATTCTGCCAGTGTATGGGCATTTTGCTACTGATTTAATAAGGCAAAGAACTAATCCTCTAAATGTAATAAAATAATATTAATAAAAACAAAAGATACTATTCAGCATGGCTCACTTTCCTAGGCTTTGAAAATATTGTTTAGCCTTCTTTTGGGATCCTTAAAAAGCTGAGGATCCCAAAAGAATGTGCCCTGCACTATGTATGGGAAGGCTGAATGACACCACCCTCGGCACAGTTTAGGTTATTCTCTGAAATTGGAAAATAAAATATTAATAATTTTGCTAAACATCAGCTTTGCAGTGATCCTGGCACTTTATGGTCCTATCACTTTGGCCTTTGGTTACATTAACAGGAAGTTTGGAGACATTGGGGTTGATTTACAAAAATCTGGTGCAGAGCAGCATAGAAACCAATTGGCTTTTTACTTCAGCTTATTAAATTAAGTTTTGACAAAAAAAAAAAAACCCTGAATGCTAATTGCTTTTAGTGCAGAATTGCACCAGATTTTGCACTCTCTAGTTTAAGTAAATCAACCCCATTGGGATTTAGTATTAGTTTACATCAGTGTTCTAATACACTGCCTGGCCAAAAAAAAAAAAGTCGCCACTTGGAATTACCTAAGTGACTAACTAAACTAAGCATGCAGTAACTATCCTATTGTATAGTTACAGCATGTCCCTGAAGAATGAGTTTAGCTGACTACCTGAATTTACTGAATGACCAGGTTATTCCATCAATGGATTTTTTCTTTCCTAATGGCACGGGCATATCCCAAGATGAAAATGCCAGGATTCATCGGGCTCAAATTGTGAAAGAGTGGTTCAGGGAGCATGAAACATAATTTTCCACACATGGATTGGCCACTACAAAGTCCAGAACTTAACCCCATTGAGAATCTTTGAGATGTGCTGGAGAAGGCTTGGGGCAGTGGTCCGACTCTCCCATCATCAATACAAGATCTTGGTGAAAAATGAATGCAACACTGGATGGAAATAAATCTTGTGACATTGCAGAAGTTTATCGAAACATTTCCACAGCGAATGCGTGCCGTAATCAAAGCCAACAAAATATTAGCATGTGTG
The DNA here is from genome assembly GCF_965119305.1 of Pelophylax lessonae. Taxonomy (NCBI): domain Eukaryota; kingdom Metazoa; phylum Chordata; class Amphibia; order Anura; family Ranidae; genus Pelophylax; species Pelophylax lessonae. The sequence goes on from NC_138769.1 coordinate 510,789,128, forward strand.
ACCTTTTTTTTTGGGGGGGGGGGCGACTTTTTTTTCGGCCGTGCAGTGTATTAACATATTGGATGAAAGATGTGTATGTGTCCATTGCAATCTTATGTCACTGACTGCAATGAGAAACACAAGCAATTCTCTATTGCAAATCATTTAGTGTCTTCCTAAAATCATGGAGAGTTCTGCAAATCCGGTTGTGATGATTTGCTTCCCGTCACAAAGGGACATCTGCTAAAACACAGATGTGTAACATTCAGGATCAGCCAAAACTCTCCTACATCAATAAAAGATCATTAGCTTTCCTGTCTTGGCATACTGTGTTCATAACACGCATACAGTAAAAAAGTGGAGGATTTCCAGACCTTTACCATAAAAAGCTATTGCCTTTTTTCTGTTTTTTCTCTGTATCGCACTGCATTCATCCTAATCTGTGACGCGGATGTGGCTGCTTCGAACAGCAGAACTTTTATCAAGATGTAAAAAGAGACAATAGTGCAAAGCTGTTCAGATGTCATTGTTGTCTTTCTGTAATTGTACAGATATGATTCCGCAAATGTGTATAACACTGAAAGTATCAACTAAAAATGATCTGGAATGGGTTCTGAAATTGAGTAAAGCTGAAAGTCGGGCAATTATCAGTAAAACACAGTTGGAAAACATATTTATGGACATATTTAGCCTTGTAATAAATTCTGTGCAACCAGTATTATGATCTTATGATTGAGGCTACAGCAGAACAGCAGGACCCAAAAAAAATAAACCCTAGCTGTCTGACAATGTAGAAGCATCAGAACACTGATGACCCATCAACTTTACTCACTTTATTCCCTCCTGCATGAAAGCTTACTATCGGCATCTGTCCAGGTCTTAACTGCCTCCTTACAATCACCCTTCATCTCTTAGCTGCTTTGAAGATGCTGTAGGGTGGTGGGATTCAGACAGACAGGGAAAACTACTGTAGCCACATTTAAAATAGATATAAAAAAATGTATTTATAAGCCCATAAAATGAACGTTTCATATTTGTTTCCCTTATGATCTGTTAAATGTACCATTGAAAAGGTTTCATTAGGGGGGGCGTGACCGGATGTGAAGCGGACCAGACGTGCCTGCCTGGAGCTCCGGGGACCCTGATTAATCCTCCTTATTACGCATCCTGAACCCCGTTTTCTCCTGCCGTGCCGGACTGGTGGAGGGTCGGGACGTCTGTGGGCTGCATCTGGAATGCCTGGGAAGTCCAAAACTGCGGCCGCCGCTGCAAAGCAGAAGCCGGCTCCCCCACCGGCGGTGCCTCCGGACGCCATCTTGGAAGGCCTGCGCGCTCTGCTCACCAGCATGGAGCTCCCGGCGGACTCGGCTGCGGTTCCATCCACATCCATCCTGGGCCGGGCAAGTGACACAGCTACAATCCTGTCTGCCATTGAGCAGAGCAAGACCTCTCTACTGGCCAGGATTGATCATTTGGCGGAGGAGTGCAACTTTATCCGGGCGGACTTGGATAAGATCCGGGGGAGGCTCATGGACACTGAGCAGCGTATCTCCTCGGCTGAGGACCTCACTATCAAGCACTCTGCTTCCCTGTCCTCCCTACAACAGACGGTTCAGATGCTGTTAGCAAAGGCGGATGATGCTGAGAACCGCCAGAGGCGGAATAATGTGCGGGTGCTGGGCCTGCCTGAGGGGGCTGAGGGGGATAGGCCTGCTGAATTTGCTGAACTGTTTTTCAAGAACCTCCTGAAGCTCACAGACCTGGCACCCACCTATGTGGTTGAGCGGGCCCATAGAGTCCCTACGGGCCGCATAATCCCGGGGGCCCCACCCCGCCCCTTCTTGGTCCGATTCCTAAACTACCGTGACAGAGACCGCATGCTAAGTGAAGCCCACAAGCATGACACGTTGCCGTATAAAAACACTTTGGTCCATCTCTACCCTGACTTCTCTGCGGAGCTGCAGAAGAAGAGAAAGACCTTCAATGATGTGCGGCGGAGGCTCCGTGAGAAGGAAATTAAGTATTCCATGCTCTATCCCAGCCGACTCAGTGTGCAACATGCCGGATCTGTCAAGTTTTTTGATTCCCCTGACGACGCGGATGCCTGGTTGCTCAGCCTGCGATGAGCCTTTCCACCTTGGCGCTGTTGGCCACGTGTTTGCTGAACTCCCTGTTCTTCAATTTGTCCCCCCTCTGAGTTGTTCGGTTGGATTCTGAACAGTGGAGACCCTCTATTCCCGGATCGCTCCTGACTCTCCTCCACTCCTATACTCCTGAGTTGTGTTATTTGTTATTTTTTCTTTTTCCTCATTTTGCTGTTTCCCCTCTATGTCCATGTGTCCCTGGATCTGGGGCTGGCGTTAGCCACCTTTTTGTTTTTTGCTTTCTACCACAGAACTGCTGTAACTGTTTCTCGAGACGGCGGAGACCGTCGGCTGACCTTGCCTCTGGTTAGCCCCCCGGACATTTTCTTTTCCTGGCCTAGAACCGGATGACTATGGTCTAGGCCTTTTTCCTGGTCCATAGTGTGCTGTTTTTTCCTGTTTTTTGGGATGAAGTCGACCTGTGGCACGGTTGCTCTCTGGTCGACAGGGGTTTATATGTGTGCTTGTCTTGTTTCGTTTTTTTCTATTTTTTTGTTTTTGGCTGCAAACCTGTGCTATGTCCTGATGTTTTATATGCAATGTGCTCATTCACTGTGTGGTACTGTTCCGCTGTGGGTCGCAGTCTGGGCTGTCTGCTTCCCTGCTCCTGATATTGAGGGGTGGCGTGGTTGGTCTCTCACCTGGCCCCTGGCTCCCTTCCTGATGCGCCTATTCCCCCTGCCTGATTGCTCCTCTCTGTGTCATGGCTGACCGCATTAAAGTACTGTCTTGGAACGTGCGTGGCCTCAATAGTAAATTTAAACGTGCTCTTTTATTTAAATATCTCCAGTCCTCTAAACCGCAGGTGGTCTTCCTCCAGGAGACCCATCTGACGGGGAGTGCTATCCTAGCCCTCCGCAGGCGCTGGGTGTGTCAGGCCTTCCACGCCACTTACTCCAATTATGCAAGGGGGGTATCGATTTTGGTGCATAGGGCCCTATCCTGTCGTGTTGAGAGGGTCATCACGGACCCCAAGGGTCAATATGTTATTCTGGCTCTTGAGATTGCGGGTAAATTGTTTATATTTGTCAATGTGTATGTCCCCCCGCCTTTTTCTAGTGCGGTTCTATACCACATCTATGATCGCCTGGCCGAATTCTCGACCCAGCGCATATTTGTGGCTGGGGATTTTAACAACATCCTAGATGGTGACTTGGACACCTCGAATCTGAACCGTCAATCCTGCTCGGAGCTGCACACTTGGGCCTCGACCTTACAGCTCACGGAACTGTGGCGGTGGAAACACCCGCAGGACCGGTTCTATTCCCACGTGTCCTCGTCGCATCGTTCTGGCTCCCGTATTGATCTGGCGTTCTGCTCCCCCTCGGTCCTGCCATTTGTGCAGTCGGCTGGCTACCTGCCCTCCGGTCTCTCGGATCACTCGCCGCTTGAGATTCAATTGCGGTTGGGGGATCCAGGGGAGCGGGGCGGCTGGAGGTTGGGCTGTGGGTGGCTTCCGAACCAGCGGGTGATGGAGGGGATGTCTGGTAAAATTGCCCAATATTGGGAGGTCAACGACCTTACGGCCTCCGCCTCGGTGTGTTGGGATGCATTCAAGGCCACGGTCCGTGGCGACTATATCTCTGCTATTAAGTCTGCACGGGTGGAGTGCGCCTCGGTGAGGATGGAATTGGAGACGGCGGTGACGGAGTCTGAGGCTGAATTTGCCTCGGTTCCCTCCTCCGAGGCGTACTCCTCCATGGCGCAGGCTCGGAGAGCCCTACACTTGCATGTATCATCGGCTGCTGAGGTGGAGATGGGTTCGCTACGAGCCAGAATATTTGAGTCTGGGGACAAAAATGGCAGACTTTTGGCCAATCTGTCTGCGGACTCTAGGTTTCAAACGGTGGTTCCAGTTATACAATCTACTGATGGCAGTGTCCTTCGGGATTCTGCCGATATTCTCTTGGAATTCCGCAATTTCTATGAACGTGTGTATGGGGCGGACCCTCCCCCGTCGGGGGGTAGGGACTTGGGGTCTCTTGGGGAGTTGGCCCTGCCTACTCTTGCTCCGGAGGACGCCGCTCTCCTGGAGGCAGAGTTCACGCTGGAGGAGGTTGAGCAGGCTATTCGCTCCCTCCCCCCCGGGAAGACCCCTGGTCCTGACGGCCTGCCGGGGGATTGGTATAGAATGTATATTTCTGAACTTGCTCCTAGGCTTTTGGGGACCTACGCCTCCTACCTGGAAGCGGGGGCTCTCCCAGATTCTATGTCTCTTGCCCACATAGTCTTGATCCTCAAGCCCGGGAAAGACCCCACCCAGTGCTCCGCCTACAGGCCCATCTCCCTTCTGAATTATGACCTAAAAATACTTACAAAGTTACTAGCTACCAGGTTGATGAAGGTCCTGCCTTACTTGATCAATATAGATCAGACTGGCTTTATGCCAGGCAAATCCACTGATATCAACATACGTAGAGTGTATACTCATCTGCAGGTCCCGGCGGAGGCTCAGGGTACACGAGTGGTGGTGGCGCTTGATCTGGAAAAGGCGTTTGACTCAGTAGACTGGTCCTATATGATGATGGTGCTGGAGAAGTTTGGCTTCGGCCCCGTATTCCGTAAATGGGTTGCCATGCTGTACGCCCACCCCTGTGCTCAAATTTAGTTGGGGGGCGATCGTGTCCCTTTTCGATCGCGCGGGGCACTCGTCAGGGGTGCCCGCTCTTGCCTGCCTTGTTTTCCTTGGCTGTTGAGCCCCTGGCAGCGGCTGTTCGCGGTTCCGGGGCGGTCGGGGGGATCAGGGTGGGGTCCTTGGAGGAAAAGCTGGCACTTTATGCTGATGACATTATCCTGTTCCTCCGGGACCCCGGCCGGTCGCTCCGTTCGGCCCTGGATTTGCTGGCGGCCTTCTCCACTTTGTCTGGCTTGCGAGTGAACTGGGACAAGTCGCTTATCCTTTCCGATAGACGAGGGAGCCCGGGCCCACGCGGACCCGTCCCTGCCCCTGTGCTGGACCGATAGACTTAAATATCATGGCATAGTGATTTCCCCTAACATTCAGGACTTTTGCGACCTGAATTTGACCCCCCTTCTGTCGAAGTTCGGGACCAAACTGCGCTCCTGGGCGAATCTCCCCCTGACCCTGATTGGCCGTATCAACCTGGTCAAGATGAAGTTGCTGCCCCCTCTTATATACGTGCTTCGCCATTCTCCAGTCTGGATACCGAAGGCCGTATTTCATCGGCTGCATTCTCGCATCCTCTCTTTTCTCTGGGGTTCTCGCCCTCCTAGACTTCGCCTTGCGGTATTGCAGCGACCCTGGACTCGGGGGGGATTGGCATGCCCTGACTTTTTCCGATAATTCGTGGCGGGACTTCTGACACATGCACACAACTGGCTGATCTCGGATACTTCCAATGCTGCGGTGGCCCTGGAGGCGGCTCTGTTGGGCTCCTATGAGGCCTTGCGCAACTTGCTACTTCGCGGACCGAAAGCTCCATACCCTGTCACTGTCTCGATGGTGACGGTGATCAGAGCTTGGAAACTGCAGTCTCCCTATATCCGGACGGGTCCTGGGCGCCGCTCCCCGAATTCCCCACTGTGGATGAACCCGGAGCTGCCGGAGTTTTTCTCCATTCCGGATCCCACTGTGTGGGCCTCCAGGGGCATATTGTACCTATCCCATATTTGTAGAGGGGAAACGCTTGCGACATTTGACCAACTGAAAGCGGACTTTTCCTTGCCCAATTCCCATTTTTTCAGGTACCTTCAGCTTCGCCATGCCTTCCATAAACAGTTCGGTGACCATCCCTGCGACTTTACGCTGGCTGATTTGGAGGCCATTCTTCGGAATGACACTTTGAAGAAGCCCCTCTCCACCATTTACAGCATCCTACTCCCTAGTGTGCATTCTGGACTGGAGGCTCTGCAGGTCTTTTGGGTGGCTGAGGCTCCGGGCCTGGATGCGGAGGATTGGGAGGATGTCTGGGACTACCCGTTCCGTCACTTGGTGGCCACCAGGGACCGCCTTGTGCAGTTTAAAATCCTCCATAGGTTTCATCTGACCCCAACCAGGCTGCATAGAGCCTTTCCTGACACACCTCCGACCTGCTGGCGCTGCGGCGCACAGGATCCCACCTATACGCACATGCTTTGGCATTGTTTGCCCTTGGTGGTGTATTGGACTCGGATCCTGGACTTCATTGCTCGAGTGACCACCATCCGTGTACCCCTTAAGCTGGAATGTTGCATCCTGGGACTTGTAAATAATCTGGCCCACTCAGTGGCGACCCGCACTCTCCTAGGTCTTTTATTATTCTATGCTAGGAAATTGGTGATTCTCCACTGACGAAAGCCTGTGGCACCCACCCTCTCCCTGTGGAAGTCCCTAGTTAACTCGGTTATACCACTTTATAAAGCAACCTATACTAACTGGAGCTGCCTGAAAAAATTCTCAAAGGTGTGGGACATTTGGGTGGATTCTAGTGAAACTATTAATGATGCGGGGGGTTCCGCTGGGCCCGCCCAGGGACCCTGATTGTGGTGGCCGATTGCTTCCCCCACGTGTAGTGGACTGTAGACTCTCGTCATCCTAGCTCTTAAACTCCACCGCAGTGAATGGCTTGTTCCTGCCCTCTGGATCCTAGTGACTTGTGCACTTCCTTCATGTAGTAGCAGCTGGGTGCAGCCCCGTCTGGGGTTGTTTTTTCTATTTTTGTTACTGTATGTGTTTTTTAATTTTTTTTTTTTTTTTTTTTTGGTTTTTATTTTTTTTGTTTCTTTTCTGTTTTTGTTGTTGTCGAGCCGGGGTATGCCCAGAGGCTCTCTTCTGTATGTTGTTCTGTTTTTAAAACCAATAAAAATAATTTTCAAAAAAAAAAGAAAAGGTTTCATTATATCTACTTAGTAAGTATTACAGTGATATTAACCCTATATATACTAATTAAACCTAATATCATAAGATGTGGTGGTGACATTAGTTTACTTTTCCTGGACTTTTTTCCTGGACGTTTTCACCTGGTGATCTGTCCAGTAACACACCTCCTGTAATAAATTGCCCCCAATCTGAATGAACAAGCATCGGGGGTACAGCAGACAACAGCATTGTCAGTCTGGGGGGAGGTTAGTGTTAAATGTACTAACAGATTTAAATAAACTAACATAAACTAACTAATTGAAGCAAGACTCGTCACTCCAGCTAACACTTTATAATGGGATTGTAGGCCACACTTTCCCACCCTAGATAGTCTATAAACCATAATTAATATAAATAAAAACAAGGTATGCAGTATTTTGGCAAAAAAAGGTCGCGGCACACTTTATTGGTTTTATCCATATTCGAAACTCAAACAAACATTTGAAATGACTCAAAATAATCTCATAGTAAATAACCACATGAAAATGTAATTGCTCAGTTGTTAGAACTCGAGCAACAGCAATTTGAATATAACAAATAAAAATACAATGTCCCCCCTAGCATGCTAGGGTGACCCTACCACACAAAGGTGCTCGCGACTAAAAGGGGAGGGGGGGCGGGGAACTTCTTCTTCTGCTCTTCAGCTGCAAAAGGAAGTACTCCAGACCAACACAGGCTTATATAGACTTATCCCTGAGGACCAGCAAATCACTGCTTTCCCATTGGCTAATCTTTGCTGCATTACTAGGGGGCAATTTTAACCAGATAATTGCCTAACTTTCCTGGGACTAAGTGCTGCAAAATCCATATTTTAAACCTCTGGTGGACACAATCCCATGAAAGTGGGTGCTTACTGCCCCCCCTTTTCCATGGGATTGTAGGCCACACTTTCCCACCCTAGATAGTCTATAAACCATAATTAATATAAATAAAAACAAGGTATGCAGTATTTTGGCAAAAAAAGGCTGCGGCACACTTTATTGGTTTTATCCATATTCGAAACTCAAACAAACATTTGAATGACTCAAAATAATCTCATAGTAAATAACCACATGAAAATGTAATTGCTCAGTTGTTAGAACTCGAGCAACAGCAATTTGAATATAACAAATAAAAATACAATGCCCCACCAGCCGGGCTTGAGAATCAAGAACGGCCCAGCCCCACCACCGCGGCCTGCTCAATAGCATACTGCAAACCTAAATTAAAAATGTCGATGCCAACGTCCGATAGGTGAATCCCGTCCTGTCTATATAAACCTTGGATTTCCCCTTCCAAATCCACATGGCGATAGGATATGCCGCCAATCGTCGGCATATACTTCTCCATCGCCCTATTTATTCTTTTCCTCATCTTCTCCATGACTCTCCTGTTTGATGAGGACAGCCATGGGAGGCGAGGAACAATTTCAGAAAAAATAATCACCGTTTCTGGAGAAGTAAGCGTAAAAAAATGTAGATCCCTTTTAATCATGAACAATAAATCTAATGTTCTTACATTGCCTAAATCATTGCCACCAGCATGAACCACCAGTATGGATGGCGGGGGCCAAATCTGAAATAACCTGGATAAATGAAAATAAAGCTGGTGCCACTGAAGGCCTCTAATCCCTTTCCAAAATAGACGAAAGGATTCCAGATGTAAAGACAGGTTTGTCCTGTAAACACGCTGAGCTGCTCTTTTCCTTGCCCAGAAAATATACGAATGTCCTAGAATCCAAACCGTTCGCTGGACACCTGAAGGGTTTAAACAAAAAGATTAGGTCTTACATATAGCTTAAAACAGTCGGATTTCCACCGCCCCATATTTTTTATAGCTCCTTCCGAAATTCCCCTCCTGGCAGCTTACGAAGCCGCGCCTATCCTGAAGGAGTGGGAAGAAAATTTAAATCTCTGTAAACCCAACCTTTCTAAGCATCTGCGTAATACAATATCAAATTGATACTTGGTAAGGGGGGTAAGATCTAGGTGAACTAAAAAATTGCTTGCCCCCGACGGGACGCAAGCTCAAAAATTGAGAAACCATAACCCAAGGACACACCAACCCACTAGATTGGGCTTGCAAAGTAATTTCAACGCCCCTGCCCAGAACGTCTGTTTTCGAACTATTAAGCCAGATGTGAACTCTATCTCGGCCCAAAACTACATGCTCAAACAAGACACCGCCACTGGCTCGTTTGGAGACCGGCAAAAGTTCCGAAATACGGAGAGCTCCGAAAAAAGCCAGCACAAATGCCGTCTTAAAAAGCACTGCTTCATAACTTGAATGACACACCGCACCTGTCATCCCACAAATGTCCCCAAGCAATTCTAAAGAAATGGGCCTCCTACCATCAGCTACAAAAACAGCCCTCTTATAGCCCTTCAGTACTTGCTTAACGGAGAAGTAGTTCGTACACGGCTGGAAACCCCTCAAGCGGCAAAAAAAGGAAATGCCCGCTAAAGTCTTCCGCAAATGGCTATGCGACACTTGTCGTTGCATCAATGCTGCCAAAAATTTCAGTACCACCTCTTCGGATGGACGACCCTCCACCAAACCCTTTGCTTCCCCAAAAGACAGCCAATCTCTCCAGGCAGCAGAGTAGCTCGCCCAAGTCCTTGGGGCCACCGAATCTCGAATGGCTTTAGCCACTATATCCCGACTATCCCCCACAAATGCTGCGGGCACTCGACACCTTCCTCGTCTGCTTCTGGCAACAGCTGGCGAAAACGGTCCATCTGAAACCGAGACAATGCATCGGCTAGATTGTTCATAATTCCTGGCGTGTGTTTTGCCTTCAGCCAAATGTTACATTGCAAGCACAACAAAACTATCCTCCTGAGCACTCTGATGACAAATAAGGACTTGGATGACAGGCAGTTCACTGCAAACAATACTCCCTTATTATCTGTTTCAACCAAGATCCGTTTGTTTGCAAAAAATCTTCCCCACAACTCTAATGCCACCAAAATCGGGAAAAGTTCTAGCAGGACCACGTTCCTGGTCAAATCTTCAGACCTCCACGCCTCCGGCCATTCAGCACAGCACCAATGGGACTGCCAAATAGCTCCAAAGCCTTTGGAGCCAGCGGCATCTGTAAAAAGATGGAAATCCGGAGCAAAAACAAATTCCGATTGAAAAAATGACTGCCCATTATATGTCTCCAAGAAGTTCGCCCATACCAACAAGTCCTCCCTCAAGGAGCTAGTGACCCTAATGTGAGCAAAAGGAGACTTCAATCCCGAGGTCGACAGAGCCGCCGTGAAAAGACACGCCCCATGGGCATAATTCTGCACGCAAATGCCAACAGGCCCAACAAAGACTGCATGTCCTTCAGCATCACTTTACGCTTAGCTAATACCGTCGGCACTGAAATCTTCAACTTCAACAGCTTGTCCGCTGGCAAACTGAATTCCAAACGCAACGTATCTATACAGATACGCAAAAAAACGAGGCTCGTGGATGGCATACAAGTCTTTTCCTCCGCCAGAGGGACACCAAATTCATCAGAAATTTCCCTAAAGACCTGCAACAAGCGCAAGCATCCGTCAGAATATGGAGGGCCTACAAACAAAAAGTCGTCCAGGTAGTGAACTATAGCATCACTGCCTGACCTACAACTGACGACCCAATGCAAAAAAGTCGCAAATGATTCAAAATACGAGCAAGATAAAGCACACCCCATAGGGAGGCATTTGTCGAAAAAATAAAACCCATCCAACTAAAAACCTAAGGAATTGAAAGCCGAAGGCGCTATGGGTAACAAACGAAAAGCAGCTTTTATATCAGCCTTGGCAAGCAAAGCCCCAGGCCCAAAAGCTCTAATTTTAGCAATCGCCTCTTCAAAAGTTGCATAAGAGACTGAGCACAACTCTACTGCAATATCGTCATTCAATGATTCACCCTTAGGGTAGGACAAATGGTGAATGACCCGAAATTCATTGGGCTGTTTTTTGGGTACCACTCCCAGAGGAGATAAACAAAAGTTAACAAAAGGTGGGTCTACAAACGGACCCGCAATCCTACCTAGCTCAATCTCCTTAAAAAATTTTTCCTGAGCCACCTGCGGAAAATTAGCCACCGATTTCAGATTTCCCACATCCGTACATCCTGACCCCGCAAAGGAAGGCAGAGGAAAGCCTATTTCAAAACCCTCAGTGAGAAAAAGCGCTTTCTCCGTGTCTGGGTACCTGTCCAACCATGGACGCATTTTTCCCAGCCTCACCGGCGTGCAGGCTTTTCGGAAAAATATCCTTCTGCTGTTGACCTAAACCAGTAACTGCATTCTTCTTAAAGCACTTTACCGCCGGGTGCTGGCCAGCGCAAAAAGAGCATTCATGCTTGTAACGGCATGAGGCATTCCACCAGCACTGGCTCTCATTAAAGGCAAAACAAAAACCTCTGCGGTAGGCTGCATTCGCAGCGCTAGCAACAGGCTGTTTGGATGCTAACTGGCTTTGGGGGGCAATTAAATTTAACCACAGGCCGACGTCCTTCATACCCCACCTTAGTGAAGGATGCACCGACAATTTTTGTCTGAAGGACTCGTCATAGAAATACCAGCCCAGCCCCCCAAAACTCTTGTACGCTTCTAATACATGATCCACATGTTGGAATAAACCCCCGCATCTGTCAGGATGCTTTTCCGCCATAACCCCCGCAAATATGCAGAATGCCTGCAACCAGTTGTGGAAGGACCTAGGTACACTCCTACGCCTTTCCTCCTCCTGCTTATCATCCTTCCTATCCATCTTCCCTGACAATTCCCTGTGCGCAGGTAAAAGGGACAAAATGTCAACAAATTCACCCTTCCAGATTTTTTCTTTGACCGACAGGCTCAGGTGGTAACCCAGAGGCGACACCTCACATGGCATGACATCCTTCATGCATGCCTCCGGAACTCTACATCCCACCTGTGGTATCATGTTCAAAGAAAAATCATTATGCACATCATTGCGTTCAGGAGTAAAGGGAGCACAAGGAGGGACAGAGGTAGAAGACACAGCAGGACAAAAAACAGTATTATAAGGTGACTGCATATTTAACACATTGACATTATCAGGTGGATTAATAGCAGGAGAAAATGACTTTAAAAAGGCAGACAAGGGGGGGGCGTGGCTTGCGCGCGAGCTGAATGGCTGCATGAGCTGAGAGCTCCCTGTAACCGGCCGGAGAATCCACCAGCATCGGGGCAGCAAGAAGCCATCAAATCTCCAAAACAGATCCTCGGGCACCCCTGACTCATTGGGAACATGTCTTCTCGCAAAAGAAAGGACGAGAGGGGACCTACAAAACTTACGGCCTTCTTCTCTAAACCGCCAACGAGGCCCGGGAAGTCCCAAGATGGCGCCGCCGCGCCTGAGGAGAGGGGAGATGCCGCGGCCTACACAGATCTGCCGGACGCGCTGCCGCTGTTCCCGGATGACCGAGCACTTGACCAGTCCTCATCACCCTCTCCAGCAACCCCGGTCACGGGCAGCCCCGCCAAGACCCGCATGAGGATGGAGCCGGAGGACGTGTCCGATCCCGCTGTGAGTACACCACTCCCGGCTATGTGTGCCATGTCGGCGCTGCAGTCCTCTATTGCTGCATTCCCCACCACAGGGCAACCTGTGCTAGATACCACTATGAAAAATATGCTGATGACCTTCCAATCATCACTGATGGCGAACTTGTCTACTATTATGCAGAAGTTTTCATGTGAGATGTTGCAGATGGGCAGGAGAGTGACACATATAGAAGACAAGATGGAGGAATGCACAGACACAGTGAATGATCTCATTGATGCTTATAATGAACAGCGAGAGGACACTGACTGGATTAAGCATAAATTGGCGGATCTTGAAGACCGATCTCGCCGTAATAATATCAAAATTAGAGGTATCCCTGAGTCTGTGCAACCTGCTGACCTGCAACAATATGCAACTACTATGTTTTCTTCTATGGTTCCAGAACTTACACCTATAGAGCTGACAATAGACCGGATCCATAGACTCCCCAGACCCCGTCATCTTGAGGACTCTGTCCCCAGGGATGTACTTTTACGCATACATTTTTACCCTGCTAAAGAAAGAATCCTACAAATGTCCAGGAAAATGGGCACGCTGCCAGCTCCGTATGAGGCTATTCAGCTATATGCAGATCTGTCTCAGCACACTCTCCAGCAGCGACGGCAATTGAAGACCCCGACCAAGGCTCTCTTCAACCATAAAATCATCTATAAATGGCGCCACCCTGCCACGCTAATGGTCACGTACAATGGCATTCCCCACACCATCTCCACCATCGAGGGAGGAATGAAGCTACTGCATTCTTGGGGTATCATTCCGGAACTCCCCAAGGGCTCACATGAAGGCGCAAGACCCCCCCTTCCACCTAGATCCAGATCTACACAGGGGTCCCCGAGTTTCAGGTTTTAAACGTGTATTCAGAGCTACCCCTTACTAGCTTCACATAGTCCGGCCGGGCTACAAATGTGTGATCACCTACTTTTCCTCACGTTCTGTCCTTCCACTTTTGTGGAAAACCCCCGATTTGTTTCAGCAAGCCTGTCATAGGGTTATACTTGCTGGATATTGGCACTTGTTGCTCACCAGACCGTAAAGCATAGTTTCTACTTTTAGTGCCGGTGCACAATTGTACGAGTTTTTGTGTTATAACTTTTTTATTTCTTCTCACCAGAAGTGACCTTTACTAATTTGCAAGTTTTGACCCATCGCAGTATTTCAGCAACTGATTCTGAGTGACTAGTGTGTTGTTCTAGGAGTGACCACCGTTGCCCTCCCTGCAGAGCACTCACCGTCTCCTGTGTCCTGTGCATCTACCTACAGCACCACGAACAATTTCCGTCCAGCCCTATCTATCCTGGTAAAGTAACTGTGCATTTATACTGATCAGTGTATCTGCTTCTACCATCGGTAAGCGATGTCCTTTACCATTGTGTCCATCAATGCTAGGGGCTTGAACCACCCTGCCAAACGGGCCTCTTTGTGGTCCACAGCATGCTCACTTAAGGGAGATATCATTTGTGTACAAGAAACGCACTTTGCTAGTTCTGCCACCCCAAAATGTAGCCATAAGCACTTCCCTAACATCTATATAGCATCGGGGAAAAAGAAGCGCAAGGGAGTTCTTCTGGCCATCAAGCATTCTCTGGTGTTCCAGCACCATGAATCTATCCTGGACCCCAAAGGGCGTTATATCATACTCAGATGCTCTATTGACAATAGACGATATACTATTGTGAACCTGTACGCACCCAACAACCATCAAATGCCTTTCATTCGCTCTGTGATAAGTAAAGCTAAGGCACTTCAATTTGGCAATCTCCTTGTTTGTGGAGACTTCAACCTAGTTCCGGACAATGATTTGGATTCCTCCGCAGTGTCTAAATGGCATAATTCTTCTTTGCCAAAGTTTCTGTGGACCAATGATCTCTATGACGTGTGGAGGTGCTGTCATGCGTCGGAGAGGGACTACTCTTTCCTCTCCCCGCGTCATGGCACCTACTCGCGCATAGACCTATGTGTCTCTGATAAGCATTTATTAGAACGTGTTTCGGCTGCTGAGCTCCACACGGCCACCTGGTCGGACCACTCCCCGCTGAGCATTACAATTTCGCATGGACCACCAGCATACTCCACTTTTGTATGGAGGTTGCACAATCATTTAATTTCTAAACCGTCCTATGTTGAGGAAATCCAACTGCATCTTGACAACTATATCTCTGACAATTTACACCATGATTCTGATCCGTTGGTCGTGTGGAATGCTCACAAAGCAGTCTTGAGAGGGGTATTCATGCAGTTAGGAGCCAGGGACAGGAAGAGGAGGTCACAGCAAATAGACGAGATTACCCGTAAACTTTCCTCCCTGGACTCGCGACACAAACAATCACCTTCTCCTGCCTTGCAATCGCAAATTTTTGCCCTGCGACAGGAACTTAGAGCCTTCCTGTTGGAAAAATTTAGCACTTCTCTTAAAAAATGGAAAGCTACCGCTTACTCCACTAACAACAAAGCCACCAAAGCAATGGCCCTACGTATTAAAGGGCAAAGAATTAAATCCAAGATCCCCTATATGCTTTATCCTGATTCAAAAACAAAATTGCTTAAGCCAAATCTCATAGCTAATGCTTTCAGTTCCTATTACGCATCCCTATATAATCTCAAGGATGATCCGATGACACACCAACCCTCCCCACAGGACATTGCTTCCTTCCTTGACCACATTAAACTACTATCTATTTCCTCTACTGATCTGGAGTCCCTTAATCGCCCTTTTTCAGATCGGGAAATTGCCGTAGCCATATCGGAGCTTCCCAACCTGAAATCTCCTGGCCCCGACGGTTATTCGGCCGAGTATTATAAAACATTTCAGTCTTCATTGATTCCGTTGTTACGAGGGGTATTTAATAATGCTGCTTCCTCCTCTTCTTTCCCTGGTGAAATGTTAAAGGCTATGGTTGTAACTTTACCCAAACCTGGCAAGGAGCCCAATCAACCCCAGAATTTCAGGCCTATTTCCCTTTTAAATATGGATGTAAAAATATATGCAAAATTGATAGCTACTAGGTTGGTGGACCTACTTCCCTCCATAATCCATAAGGACCAATCGGGCTTCACCAAAGGCCGCCAGGCGTCAGACGCCACGAGACGCGTTATCAATGTTATCCACCAGGCGGGCCTCTCTGGAACGCCTTCTCTGCTCCTATCCTTGGACGCGGAGAAGGCGTTCGACAGGGTCCACTGGGGATTCCTTTCGGGTGTCCTCCATAAATTCGGCATACAGGGGTTCATACATAATGCCATCATGGCATTATACTCTACCCCTTCAGCGATAGTTCGCACCACAGAAGCCATATCCATCCCCTTTAGCATTACTAACGGTACCAGACAGGGATGTCCTCTCTCCCCACTGATCTTTAATATGATTATGGAAACCCTTGCTGAACACATTAGATCCAACCCCAAAATTTCAGGGATCCGTATATCGGACCAACACCACAAAATCAGTCTGTTCGCAGACGACGTTATACTTATGGTAACTGATCCCTCCACCTCCCTGCCGGAAATTCAGAGAACTCTTCAATGGTTTGGAGAGGTTTCGTTCTATAAAGTTAACGAATCGAAATCTCATATCTTGGGCATAGGGATAGATGCTGTAACGAGCAATCTCCTCCAAAAGCAATTTCCTTATGTGTGGGAAGACAAATGCATTTCTTATCTTGGCGTTCAGTTGACAGCTTCCACTAAATCGCTATTTAAGCACAATTTCATCCCCGCCCGCTCCTCTCTACAAGATAACCTCAAGCAGTTGGCGTCCTCTGAGTTCTCCTGGCTGGGGAGGTTGGCAGCCTTCAAAATGATGTACCTTCCCCAACTACTCTACTTATTCCGTACGCTTCCGATCCCCATACCAAAATACTATTTTAAGTCCCTCCAATCGAGGATTTCTAAATTCATCTGGCAAGGTAAAAAGCCTAGATGTGCGCATGCCAAGCTCATTAAACATAGATCAGTGGGGGGGAGCAGGTTATGTGGATGTGCAAGATTACTACACCGTGTCAGTTCTCACCCAATTACAGGACTGGTTTAGACCGGTTCCCACGACTTTGTGGGGTTCGATCGAAGCCTCCTATTGTATTAAAAAGGACTTAATGGCCTGGCTTATGGCAACCACCTTAGGAGCTAGGATACCCTCCCATTTCCCACCATTTATGAAAGCGGTGGCCACGGCCTGGAGGATTTTGTTAGCACAACAGTCCTTAGCCTCAGCACAAACCCCTCTTCGGATCCCCATTACGGCACTGCATTCCCTTATGGATTGTGCATACTTCATAGAGTGGCGGAGGAAAGGTGTTGAATATATAGATGACTTGTATCAGGGTACCAAGTTGCTGTCATTCCCTGCCCTCCAAGCTAAATTCCACCTTCCCCCCACATTTTTCTTCACGTACATGAGATTAGTTCATTTTCTGCACTCGACTGCACCATGGCCGCAGTTCGTTTCCACCCCGGCCTGGAAATATCTCTCTGCTTCTGGACCCGCTAGACAAAAGGGAATCACCCTCTTCTATAACCTCCTCCAACATAAAATGCTATTCACCAAGACCACCCCTCACATACAATGGGAAAGGGATTTGGGGAAAACTTACTCGGATCGTCAATGGACCAGGGCACTCCAATCAGTCCATAAAGTTACTAGCTGCTCCAGTTTATGGGAGTTATCGTTAAAAATTTCTCTTAAATGGTACCTGACCCCCTCGAGACTACACAGATTTGATAGTAAGTATGATAATACCTGCTGGAGGATGTGTGGGGAGGAGGGTACTCTTTTCCACACTCTGTGGCAATGTCCGAAACTACTACCTTATTGGAATGGTGTGTTTGCAATCATATCTGAGGTAGCACAGAGGCCTATATCACGAAATCCGAGTTTGGCGCTACTATCACTCGGGATAGAAGAAGTCCCCAAGAACCTGAGACACTCAATATTACATATTTTGTTAGCAGCGAGACTAGTTATTACCCGGGCTTGGAAACGAGAGCTTCCCCCAACTGCTGAGGATGTTGTTGGCCTTGTCAACACGCACTACATGTTTGAGCGTACTCTCTCCCTTAAAACACAACACTGCACGGGATATAACCTTGCAGTGGCAACCTTGGATACATTGGTCTAGGCACAAAGCAGTCATTTTACCTCCTAGCTAGCTCACTTTTCTCTCTTGAAATGTTTATTGTGTAGTTACCTATGAAGGAATGGAGTGGCTCCGCCGTGTAGTCTCCGTTCTCGGGCACAGTTTTGATCCCCGTGGGGGTGTCCGGGAGCGGAGGGTATGGGGTGGGCCCGACCGTTTCATTTCACTATACGGGACCACGGGAGACGGGAGACACTAGCCTATGTGTGTCAACTGGTGGTCACCAACATACTATGGTTTGTGTTGTATGTTACGTCACTTTGTTTGGATGTCTTTTGAGTTACATCCAGTATGGAAATTTGTTGCTTGCATCGTTAAGTAATTCTATTTGCTTCTGGGCGACAGATGAAGCGTATGTTAATTCCGAGCTGTTTATATTGTAAATGAGGCCATATTGTGGTCTTTTGGAATGTTGTATTACTACTGAAATACCTTTGCTTTTCTTTGTATGTTCTTGACAAATTCTCAATAAAAACTTTTAAATTAAAAAAAAAAAAGGCAGACAAGGAGTTAACCAAGCCTGATAACTGAGACAACTCACCAGCTGCTGGAGGGATAACAGCTTCTCTCCCTGCCTCCACCTCCAGCAGCACATTGGAAGACACAGAGCTGTGCCTAGCTCTGGACTGAGGGATCCTGTTGTCTTCATTAGCGCTTGTATCCTGTAGGGGGCAGACCTGTGCTGGGCTTGTGAGGAGAGGAGAAGGGGGGCGCCCTCTCTCCACTCTAGGACCCGCCCGCTGTGCACCGTTCCGTCCTCTTCTCCCTCCTGGAGAATAAGATTCAGTCCTCCTCTTCTTGCTAGGGCAGCGCGTGCGCACCCCCTGCCTCCCGCTGTCTTCAGCTCCGCCCGCCGGGCCGCTCTGAGGCTCGCCGCCTTGCTGCGCTCTTCTCTCGGGCGCATGGCTTCTGAGGGACCGGGAACGCTGTCCTTCGGCATTCACACTGGCCAGAGATGCCTCGCAAGCAGGGACCGCCCCGCCGCCATTCACTGGAGTTGAGTCCCGTACAGTCTCCTCCCCTTCAAGGCAGCGCCTCAGCCATGCTTCACCTCCTTCTCCTTCAGCCTTTTCGATAAGCTGCCTCAACAGCGCTTCCATCAGGTCAGTAGTAGAGGGACACAGGAAAGGTCACTTAGGAAATTCTGTCACAGCCGACTGCTTCTTTCCCAGGATTTCTGAAATTCCTCTCTGCTCTGAACTTCTTCTTCTGCTCTTCAGCTGCAAAAGGAAGTACTCCAGACCAACACAGGCTTATATAGACTTATCCCTGAGGACCAGCAAATCACTGCTTTCCCATTGGCTAATCTTTGCTGCATTACTAGGGGGCAATTTTAACCAGATAATTGCCTAACTCCCCTGGGACTAAGTGCTGCAAAATCCATATTTTAAACCTCTGGTGGCCACAATCCCATGAAAGTGGGTGCTTACTGCCCCCCCTTTTCCATTAGCTACAGAAACATATTTTTTCCTTTTTGGGATAAAGGTTTTACATAAATAAAAGCTGACCATTGTAAGCGCCTCTGTCAATGGTAAATGGTTTGTCTCTTCCCTGTAAACGTATACATCTGGAGGAAAGCTTGTTCTTTTGAAAAGCAACAGAGTTTCTGGCTGGAACACCAGATGAAAATAGAAGAAAGAAAGCCTAAGAAATAAATCAAATGCAGCCATTACACCTAAGAATTGGTAAGCCGCAATATAATAAATGTTTGCTTTTGGGTTTAACACTGCTTTAAATATATATCTGTTTATCCTGCCTGTGCTGGCTGTAATCATCAGCTTTCTTCTCAGATCTATGTGGATTACAGAACAATCCCCCATGTTATTGATAAGAGGAGTTTTGTGTCACCCTTGGACAATAGGTGTGCTCTTGACAGGACCACTGGGTGATAATGAAGAAGAAAGCTTAGGAAAGAAAATGAATGCAGTCAAAACTTCTAAGGTTTAGTAAGCAAACCATAATATACAAAATGACCAAAACTATTTAAATACTGTGTCAGTGGCGGCTGGTCATATGGGGTGCAGGGGCGCACCCTCCTATCCATGCATCCGGCCCCCTAATCTACATGTGGGGTGCCGGACGCATGGAGTTCAATGGGGCTTTTTTTTTTTTAACCATATGATTAGAGCCAGAGGCTCTCACAGGCTAAAAAAAGGGGGGGCTCGGGGTGCCGAGCAGGGCGCCCCGAGCCCACCCAGTTGTGTGACAATAGCGAATGAAAATTCGCTATTGTCACACGGATCCTCCTCCTGGCCAATCAGGAAGCGGGTTTTGAGACCCGTTTCCAAATTGGCCGAAAGGAGAAGCCATGCCATTGGGCATGGAGGAGGAGGAAGGAGAGGAAGGAGACGCAGAAGACGGGGAAGAAGCCGAAGCTGCTGCTGCATCCAGGCAGGGTGAGTGAGCGGGGGGGGGGGGGGGTCCTGCCTGTCCTCTCCTTTACTCTCCTGTCTCACTGTGGTCCGGGGGGGGGGGATGGTGCGGCCCATGGAGCACCAGCCGCCACTGTGGGGTGTGATTTAATATTTGTTAATGAAAGCATAACTACATTGTTTATTCTATCTGAAATTCACCTAAAACCTTTTGTTTTGCCCCCTGTCAGGTTTTTATTGGTGTCTTTGTTCACCCCTCTGTTTGTCTTGATAGCCATTTTAACTTGGACAAAAAAGGGATGGGAAAGCCAAAATCTCACACTTATGATCATTACAACTTCCAATGGGATACATGTTCCTCTCACTTTCTCGAAATTCCCTTTAACTTGCTGTTGCTTTCTCATGCATTTTCCGGAAAATTTCTCAATGACAGGGGTTTTTACCCTTTCCTACTGTATGCAAAGCTAAAAAAAAGTTTTGGCTTTTCATACACTTTGAACAGACAGAATTTTCAAGAGTACTGTCTGTGATTTTGTTTTGCACTAACATCCAAATTTTCAGGACAAGCTTTCAGAGTGTTCCCCCTTCTTCAAGGTCCAAGAAGTACTAATGCACAAAGTTTTCTAACCATTCAGCTGAGGAAATAAGAAAATAGCTGTACAAAGCATGTCCCAAAGATCTCCCTTTCTAACCTGCAAAGACAATTGAATAACTCCTAGATCTACAGTTATTTATTAATTTTAGTAGCTGGTTGTATTTGATATATTTTAGAACACGTGCAGCCCTTTTTTGAAACAACTACTAATCTAACTAGAACCATTATTTGTGGAGGTCTGTTTGAAATATTCACACTTCCACAGTAAAATTCCCTTTCCATATGTAGGGGATTAAACCTCTTTCCCATAATGTACAGGGAATGCTTTTATGTCTGTTGCAGTAACTTTTCTATGTTGATATTAATTGATTTTCTAAATTGTACAAGGCACAAATACCATAACAATAACAATAAACTTTTACATCTTTTTACAGCCTGTGTCCTGTGTACCGCATATAAATATCCTCGTATATATATCCATTACAAAGTGAAGCCTGGTTATACAATTGAGTCAAAGGCATCTGGAAGAAGTAAACATAATAAAACATGGTCTAAAAAAAAAAAAAAAAAAAGAACGGTCTATCAGGAACCCAGTTAAGTTATATTGTGAGAAGGGATTTGGTCCAAGGCCCCAAAATGTTCTCAAAAATTTTGGGAGACGCCCTATTAGTGTTTGTAAGTTGGTACAGTGGGAGAGCAGAATTGATCAGCTGTCCACTCCAAGAGGGTTGGAGGAAGCACCTCTTCCAGGTGATTAAAATAAAAAAATTTCCCGTAAAAGTAAAGTACGCATATTTATTTTTTGATGTGTTATTAAAATGTACATGTGCTCAGGAGTTGTTCTGGGTCATATTTTCTCTTATTTTCAAAACTTTTTTGATCCAGCCAGGGAAAGTTAATTTAGGATATAGACTTCATATACAAGAGAGAATGGCAAACTTATGCCTCAAACAGTCTGGAAGCGACTCAACCCAGGCCTAAAATTAGTCAATACAACCCTCAGAGCAGGCTGCGGGGTAGGGAGGAGTTATGAAGGTTTGATGGAAAGGTGAGTGTGTGGAGGTTTGGGGATGTTCTTTTTAGAGACACTGTCCCTGGGCATGGGCAAGGCAACAGTTTCTCTTTAAGAAATAAATGAGCTTTAAAACAAGCCCTTACTGATCTCTGTAACAGCAGATACTATGGAATAATTATTCCTCAAATATCACAACATAGGTTTTGGTTTCAGTCAGTATCTAAATAAGTTTTTCTTTTTAAACGGTTTTTATTGAAGGCAAAAGAAACATGGTACAGCAATATGCAGTGAAAATAGTAGGTACGTGCCTAGATAAAACAAGGCACATTGAGATACAAAACTGCTGTATACAAAACTGCTGTATATAACATACAAACAACATGTGACAAATGCAATACATATATGGGATCGACCCGCGTACCGTCTGGGATGCAATGAGGGTACGCTCAGACTGTAGGTGAGACCGAGGCCACGCTGCGTGGATGGACCCCCACACAGAAGGGGTCTCAACCAAAACCAAGGTATAGCTCTTAAGTGGGTACGCCAGGGGCCGAGTGGGGGGGGGGGGGGCTGGGTTGACAGGTCTGGAAGAAAGTAGGGTAAGTAGGGGAGGGTCGTGGGGGGGAGGTAGCAACAGGTGTCCGGAGGGAGCCTCGAACCCTACTAGGGGCCCAGGAGGGAGCAATGAGCCAGAAGTGAGGATGCCCAATCAGGTGAGTACAAGGCTGTCGTCAAGGCCAGGAGGTAGGCAATGGTCAATCCAGGGTTGCCATAGCCGCTCATAGGGGGCCAGTTTGTCTAACAAAATTGCTTCCGTTTTAGCATGGAGCATGTCTTGGGTAACCCTGTGTAGCATAACCAGATGACAGAGTGTGGGGGTTTTCCAAGCTTTCGCGATGGTTTGCTTTGCAGCCGTCGTGACATATAGGTAAAGTTTGAATTGACGGTGTGTAAGGTTAGGTGGCTTGCGATTCAGGAGAGCAGATGTCGGGTCAGGGACAAGAGGGACGCCAAACATGGTAGACAGAGTTTCGTGCACTTTGGACCAGAAGGCTTGAACCACAGGGCACTCCCACCAGATATGTGCGTGGGTACCTGGGGATTCGCATCCTCGGAAGCAACGTGGGGAGTACTGAGGCACATAATTAGAGATCCTAGCAGGAACCAAATACCATCTGGTGAGGACCTTGCAATTTGTTTCGAGTGCAACAATAGCCTGCCAGATTTGTATCCAGTCCTCATGATCAAGTGTGATGTGCAGGTCACGTTCCCACTTGGCTATGTATGTGGGCGGTGTGGTCTCCTGAGCCGACAGGAGGTGGGCATAGAGGTCAGAGAGGAGTCCTCGTCTGTGAGGGTCAGTTTTGCATGCGCGTTCAAAGGTCGAGAAGGTGGCAGAGTTCTCCCTAATCGGAGTAGCTTGTGTAAAGAAATGCTTGAGTTGTAGGTAGCGGAATATTTCCCCAGAGGGGAGATTATAAGTTTCCCGCAGGGTAGAGAATGGGCAGAAGGTGCGCGGGGTGAAGAATTGATGGGCCCGTATCAGGCCGGCACTAGTCCAGGCGGAGAAGGAAGTCCGCGAGGACCAGGCCGGGTAGAAGGACGGATTGCGGAGAAAAGAGAGTAGGGGGTTATGAGGAGATTGCAGGTGGAAGCGTCGGCTAAGTCTATCCCAGATGGTCAAGCTATGTTTCGTGATTGGGTTGGTGACGCTCCGCCGTTGTGCGGGTGGTAGCCAGAGCAGATTGGCTACAGATAATGGATCACATTCCACTGCTTCTAGGGAAACCCACATTGGAATTTCCTTCGTGGCGTGGTATTTAGGGAGCTGAGCTAGTTGTGCTGCGTAATAATATTTGGCGAAATGCGGTACGCTCAGCCCACCGCAAATTCGTGGGCGGTATAGCGTCGGTCTCGGTAAGCGAGGTTTAGATTTGCTCCAAATAAAGTCTAAAGCTCGTTTTTGTAAGATGCTTAAGAAGTAGGCCGGCACCTGAATAGGGAGAACCCGAAAGAGGTACAGGATTTTGGGTAAAATGGACATCTTGATCACTGTGATTTTCCCCATCCAAGATAGGGGCAGGGAGGACCATTTAGACATGAGGTACGTAAGTGTAGACAGCATGTGGGGGTAATTAGCGAAGTAGAGCCCAGCAGGGTCAGCTGTGAGGTTCACCCCCAGATAGGGGATATACGAGGTTGCCCAAGGGAACGGGAGAGAGGACCTAAGGTGGGTATGGACATCAGTCGGGAGAGATACATTTAGAGCTAGCGATTTGCAAGGATTAACTACGAGGCCCGAGACGGAGCCAAAGATTGCTAGGGTACGTAAGAGGTTAGGAACCGACACCAGGGGGGCAGTAAGAAAAACGAGGACATCGTCCGCAAAGAGGCAGAGTTTATGATGGTGTCCCCCTAGCTCAATTCCCTTAATGTTAGGATCAGCACGTATAAGAATAGCGAGGGGTTCAATAGCTAGGGCAAATAGGAGGGGGGAGAGGGGGCAGCCTTGTCGTGTGCCTCTTTCAATGAGGAAGGAGTCCGACCGGAAGCCGGAGTAGTGTACATATGCTCTTGGGTTCCGATAAAGGGCTTTCACCCACTGCATAAAATGCGAGCCGAATCCCCAACGACCGAGGACAGAGGTGAGGTAAGGCCAGGATAAGGAGTCAAAGGCTTTGCAAATGTCAAGGGAGAGGAAGCAGGAGGGAATGCGGCGTTGTCTAGCGATGTGGGCTAGGAGAGTAGCCCGTCTGACATTGTCTCCTGCTTGGCGAGACGGGATGAAGCCCGTTTGGTCTGCGTGAACTAATGACCCAATGACGGTATTGAGACGGGTGGAGAGGACTTTGGCTAGTAGTTTAATGTCTATATTTAGTATGGAGATGGGTCTAAAGTTAGACCAAGAGGTGTGGTCGGAGTTGGGTTTAGGAATCATAGAAATAGCAGCCGTTAGTGACTCCTCCCGGAAGAGGTGCCCATCTAGCAGGGAATTGAGCGCCCCCACCAGAGGGGGGATCAGAATGGGGGCGAAGCGTTTATAATAAGTAGCGGAAAAGCCATCTGGGCCTGGGCGCTTACGTGGTTTCAAAGACTTTATGGCTTGCTGCAGTTCCTCAGCTGTGAGGTGCTGTTCCAGCAGTTCCCTGTGGGTGGATGATAGGGAGGGGAGTTGGACGGAAGATAGTAGGGCGTCTAGCTGTGTTTGGTCGAATCCAGAGGGGTCCTTCTAGAGTGCGGAGAGTTTGTCACAAAATTTGCGGAGGATTTTAAGGGGATTGCTGGAGTAGGTGTCCTTGGATAGTTTAAGACGTATAGGTTTCGGAGTGTAGTCCGCCTTACGCAGTGTCAGAGCTAGGAATGTATCAGGTTTATTCGCTTTCATATAGAGAGTGTGTTTAGATTTTCGGAGCGTTTGTTCCGCCGATTCTGACAGGAGGAGGTCTAATTCCAGACGTGCTTTGTCAAGAGCCTGTCTCGTGGTAGGCATGGGGGGTCGCCTGAAAGTCTGCTGAGACCTTGTAAAAGGCTGCTTCTAGCTTGTGGAGCAGGAGGCGTTTTTCTTTGCGTATGTAAGAGGCTCTGCTAATGCAGACCCCCCTAATAACGGGTTTGTGGGCTTCCCACAAAGTCAAGGGGGACGT
Source organism: Pelophylax lessonae (assembly GCF_965119305.1). NCBI lineage: Eukaryota > Metazoa > Chordata > Amphibia > Anura > Ranidae > Pelophylax > Pelophylax lessonae. The sequence continues at coordinate 510,814,413 of NC_138769.1, forward strand.
GTCAGGATGAGAGTTTGTAGTCAAGTAGTCGGTGATGGCTCGTTCAAGTTCAAGTTGGTGAGTAGGGTTAGCCAACATGCTGTCATTGATTTGCCAAGAGCAAAGGTTAGGTTTAGGCACCATGGAGGAGAAGGAGGTGATCACTGCATCGTGGTCAGACCAAGAGCACGGTATAATAGTGGAAGCGGAGATAAGTGGGGACGTGCCCACGTGGGTAAGTATGTGGTCAATCCGGGAAAATACTTTATGTGGATGAGAGTAGTGGGTGTATTGCCGCCGAGTGGGGTTGTGCTCCCGCCACGTGTCTAAGAGAGAGTGTTGGTTCAGGAGCTGTTGAAAAGAGAGTCGTTGTGGAGTCGTAGGGGCAGGGGATTTGTCAAGCAGGGGGTAGAGCGTTTGGTTTGAGTTGCCGCAGAGCAGGAGCGTGCCGCTCTTGTGCGTGTTAGAGACAGACAGGAGGTGGGAAAGGAAGGCCTGGGGATTTTTGTTAGGGGCATAGTAGGACACGATTGTGACCTCAGAGTCAAGAAGTCGACCAATCAGGAGGAGGTACCGACCTTCAGGGTCTTTGATCTCTTTCTGAAGCGTAATGGAGTAGTTCTATGAAACGCAATCAGCACCCCGCGTTGCTTCGTGGGAGCAGAGGCCGTATAGACCTGTGGATACTGGTGGCCAAAGTGTTTGGGCGTCGATTGCGATGAAAAGTGCATCTCCTGAAGGCAAGCCACGTGGATGGATAGTGAAGAAAACGACTGGAAAGCTTTCACTCTTTTAGAAGGGGAGTTGAAGCCTTGTACATTTAAGGTAAGCACATTCAAGGTGGACATGGTGAAGATTGGAAGTCGGGGGAGGGAGGTAGGAGTCGGGCGCAAGGGATTGGAGGCTCCCCCCGAGGGGGGGGGGGATGGGAAGGAAGGCCGGAGGGAGAGGGGGGATAGGGAAGCTGGGGAAGGGAAGCTTAGGGAATGTCTTTAAAGGTTAATAAAACCTAAAGGTGTCCTCCGGAAGGAACTGCGGATCCCGCCGGAAGGAATCAAAGGGTCCAATAGATGCCAATCCAATCAGGGCTGGCTCTAGTGGACAAAAAATGGGGTGCAGTGAGCAGTCCCCGGGTCTAGGACAGCCTAAGAAAAGTATAATGTAATGAAGTAAGCAATTCGAGTCAGTCATACTGTAAACTCTGAACAATAAAACTTATTAGGGTGGACAGTCATACCTAACTATATAAACAGAAGTAGGCAAGCAGGGTATTAAGCCCCGAGTGCCTACCGCATATCCATGCACTCAGAACAGGCAGCGATGGTGTTGGGGGAAGATAAAGCGGCAAGGCTAACAATTAGTAAGCTGGCACAGAAGGTGTAGTGAGGACTATTACAACCCATCCGTGGGTAGTTTGTAATTGGCTTAGGGGGGTCAATGTGGAGACTAATAAACAACCACAAGTGCCTGGTAAGAGTGCATTGGGCAGCAAAAAATGCTGCTGGCAAAAAAGGTAAAAAGGGGTTCATAGTTACTGTATCAAGGAGACACCAGTACCGTGGTACTCAAAGGGGTCGGCAGAGCAACAAGGCGCTCGCCGAGGTATTGGAAAGCTGGAGTATGGCGTGGTGTTCCATCAGTCCATGGAATCTTCTGGAGCGTGGACAGGACGTGGAGTCGATGAAGAGTAGCGGCCTCTCTTGTGGATTCCTGGCTGGGCTTCTTGGCCAGCATGGGCTTGTGCTTTCTGTGGTGAGGAGGATGCAGCTCGACGTCTAGAGCCTTCAGACGATTGTTCTGGGGGTGTCAAGTGAAGTTCCCGGAGAGCATATTGCAGGTCTTCGGATGACTTACATTGGTAGGAGGTACCTTTGTAGGAGAAACGAACTGCGAAGGGAAAGATCCATCGGTAGATGATCTTATGATGTTGCAGGGTGAGTAAGTGAGGTTTCATAGCTTTGCGCTTAGCAAGGGTGGCTTTTGATAGGTCTTGAAAGAATTGATAGCGATGACCCTGAAAGTGTAACGCTTCCTGGTTGCGGGCAGCTGCCATGAGTTGCTCTTTGGAGCGGAAATAATGAAGTTTCACTATGATATCTCTTGGTGGTCCATCATCAGAGCGAGGGGCTAGGGATCTATGAATCCTGTCCATTTCCAGTCGCTCAATTGGTATAGAAGGGGCTAACTCTTGAAAAAGTGTTGTTATGGTGGATTGAAGGTCCTCTACCGATTCTGGGATACCCCTGATCCGGATATTTGATCTCCTGGCTCTGTTCTCGAAGTCCTCCAAACGGGATTGCAGGGTCAGGTTCTCCTCTCTGAGGGTCTCGAGCTCCTCAGCATGGTTACCTGTCGTTACCTCTAGTTCTTCAGTACGCTGTTCCAGTACAGTAGTGCGGAGGCCCACCTCCCTGATTTCATGTGTGAGCCTGGCTGTTATGGCATCTGAGGTCGTTTTCAGTGCCCGGGTGAGCATCCGCTCAAATTGCTGAAGGAGGTCAGTTTGTGAGGCGTCGCCCCGGAGCATAAGTGGGGTCAGTCCAAAGTCAGGGTCAAGTTCCCCCTCCTGTGGGTGGGCCGAGGAATGCATATGAGAGGGAGTGTGGGGTGATCTGGGAGGTGGCGGGCCCGCCATTTTGGAAGATGACTTGATTAGCACGTCCCTGATGGATTTAGTTTTAATTTTTGATTTGGTGCCACCGTATACCATCTCTGGTCGAACAGGCAGTCGGGTCTGTTAGATACAAAGCAGGTGATGGTGACTCGATGCGGCAGGGCTGTACTATCCCCAGAGATGCGGAGCTTTAGGCTGTTATGTTGTGCCTAGAAGACACCGAATTTGCCGCCAAAGGAAGGATTGAGCTGGTTGCTGAGGAGGATATGGGTCTTTGAGTGTGGAAACAGCTGCGTGGAAAACAGATAGTTGATGCAGGGGTGAAGGGCTGTAATAATAACTCCGTATGCAGCCAAGATGGCTGGTAGCCCCTTAATGTAGACTGGGGGGAGATATAAGTCCTTGCGTGGGGTGTGCAGCAGGGTGTTATGGCTGAGGAGCGGAGGATGGGAGCATGGGGTTCCTGAAGGGGGATCGCTGCCGCTTACCGGGAAACCGGCTGCCAGGTCTCGCAGCTGGTGAGGAAGGCCGCGGCTGAGGCTACTGAGTAGGCCCCAAAGCCAATACAGGGGCATCCGGGCGTCCGCTGCTGCCTGAGGGGAATGTGCCCAATTGAGGTGGTACAGGTGGGCCTCTGGGGATGTGCTGATGGTTGTGGAAGGCTGGGGGTGCAGTGTGGACACTTCGCCCCCCCGCCGCGATCGCGGCGATTTTAGGCAAGGCTTTTCTGTGGCGTGTAGGCCCAAGGGCTGACTAGTTTTCACTGTGGTTGTCCGGGATGTGATAGCGGTGTAAGCGGTGAACGTGCTCTAACCGGGCCTCCGTGGACGCGACCGCGCTCAGCGGCAGGAAAGGCCGCGGCTTTACTCGGTTGCTAGGCCTCAGGAACGATGCTCCGCCAAACGGGCTCCAAACGGCAAAATGAAGGATGATATCGAACCCTGGTGGTTAGGGGAGGCTCCCGAGGGTGAGATGGTGCTCTCAGATGTGTAATAATCGGCGGATGGACGCCGATTAGAGATGGCACTGGCGGAGCTCTCTATTCCCACGTCTGTTCCCGCTGGCTGCCGGACATTCCCCCCCCCCCCTAAATACGTTTTTATACAATTTTGTTTTACTCCTCTGCTGTATTTCAGTTCCCAACGACAATCTTTTCGGCTCTAGGTACTCAAAACTGAACTACATATTCAAGATCTATTACAAATGAGAAAAAATATGTCCTATTCTCTCAAAGGGTCATTTATTACAAAAAACTATCTTGCTCACAATAGAAACTGCACACTGGCATTGTACACGTTATTAAAGAAGTTCTTAAAGAGTAACTCCACTTTCGTGGGGGGAAAAAATAGCAAATAAAGGAAAAATAATATAGCGTATACAATTGCGACACAAATCATATTGTAATTTGATTTTATTAAAAATTACTTTTCCTTTTCAATCTGCAGCTGTTGTAATTTTCTGAAATTGCAATGCAATATGGCTACCTGGAGCTGTTCTGTACACAGAATGTGTACTGACCACACCCCAGAAACATAATTTCCTGCTTGTATGATTGGCTCACCCCAATTTCCCCAGAAGTCTGCCTAAGAAAGAAGTCAGATTTCTGGCATCCCCTGCAATAAAAAAATGTACTTTTTGGTGAGATGCTCCTAATAGGAAAATGTCTAAAGAATGCAGGCCAAGCAGCTTTAATCATTAGAGCCCTGCAGCTGCACAGCTGATATATAATTATAAAAACCACTCCCATTTGACCCACTCAACACAGGGGAACAAACAATGATTTCTTCAGAAGAACAAAAGGTAGGAATCTGCAACAAAGTTTGTTAAAATCCTGGTAATGTACAGAGATAACCCAGAGGGGAATGTTTTGTTCTCAACAAAAGTGGGGTTACACTTTAAGGGACGCATTTACCTTTTAAAACTGCAAAAAAGCATTAGGGTATGTATAAAACTGCTATTTTACTTAAATGTCTATTCTTAGCTGGAAACCCGCCATTTTTCTGGTGCTTCCTACATAGATGTGCCCACTGCTTTTTGCAATATCTGGTATTTTAGAGTAGGCTGTAAAGGTGTTTATACATAACCTATATGTTCTATAATGACAAATCCTTGCAGAGAAGGGGGCATTACTAAATTTCACTTTGCATTCCAAGCTCCTAATCCTTCAGCAGTGTTACAAAGGAAAATGTGTGGATGGGTAACACGTGCTGATATTTGCTACACACATAGGGAAAACAGGTTGCAAGCAATTTAATGTGTGCAAAGGTCTAAACTTAAACTGCTGTGGAGCACTTATACATGTGGATAAATCCAAAAGGGTTCTTTCTGGAGACTCCAGGCACTAATCTGTAGCTCTCTGAGGCCAGCAGTAGGGCTGAGTGAGCAAGGAGGGATCGCTTCCAAAAGCCTTGCAACTGTAGATGCCACCCCATTACCCAAAGAAATCTCCATTCATTAGCACCTCCCACAGCTGGCTTTTGAAAGCAATTTTCCCATGCTCACTCACTGAAAGTTGCCAGTTAGGGCTTGGACTCTCCTCAGTGAACTCTTTTGGATTCATCCACATGTGTAAGTAGACCACAGCAAGATAGGTTCAGCTTATGTGCACCTTTATCTGCCTGTGCTAGGTTATCCCCTGTTTTTTGTGGACTATGTTTTAGGAAGGATTCATCCCTGTGCATCATTTAACCCTTGGCTGCAGGATTAATTTTTATGATCTTTCCATACTAGTATTATGCTGGGAGTAGCAGTACATTAAATCAGGCAAGCATTATTACTGTTGAGCAGAATGTATCAGCAATACGGGTTCCCCTGATCAAATGTTGTAGAATACCAGCAGCGGTTCAGTGTTCTATCTTAAGCGGGATTTGGGCAGGTGCTCTCTCACCAATCCTGCAGTGAAACCCCAAGCAAGAATTCTGGAACAGACAGTCTCTTCAGGTGACCCGATTGGTCGCATCACCGATGCAGGTGCAATTCACTCAGCCAATGCAGGCGCATCTGGGCAGGCACCCGGGATTCCCCTTTAATCAGGCTGGGCATCTGAAGCACAGAGGTGGGTTGACTGGGAAGATTGCAGCTCTCTCCTGTTCTTGCATCCAGTCTCTTCCCCTGCCTCTTGTGGACTGATCTCCTTCCAGCTAAGATGGATGCCTCTTCTCCTCCTCTTTCCAGAGAACTCTGGGAAATGTAGTTCTGTCATAACATACGTTTATAGAGCCATTGCAGGTGAAGACCACATGCCCCAGAATGCTTTGTACATTGTTGCTGAGTGGCTCCCTTCTTCCGGCCAATGAGGATGCAGTGGGAGGGAGCAGAACAACACAGAGTCAGTGTCTTATAAAGAGAAGGGGGGGGGGGGGGATACTGACAGGCTCAGTTAGCTTGACATGGAACAGGAGATGCGGGGCACCCGCTACAACTGCTTTCAGGTTAGCTTGTAAATAGTATATACTGCAAACAAACCTACTAGCACACTAGTGTGCTGAGGCATTTTTGTAGGGATTTTTGTCAAATATATTTAATATACAGTAGTTGCCTTCTCCCTACCACTTGTGACCAACTTCCACTGATCATCTTTATGGGGCCAATATGTTCTGACCTAGCCCTTTTATTTTAAAATTACTAGTAAATTGATCATCTACAACCAAGGGAAAATGACTGCAGGTATTTCCCCAGAACAAGGCTTTTGTCTTGTTAAAGAATGGGAGATCATTCCAGATCCCAACGATCTTTGATGAAAACAATCCCCTTCTTATATCTAATAGGATTGGACATGAGGTCAGATTCATTTGTACTCCAAAAAGGATTCTCTACCATGTTATCTTTTTTAAAGACATATTTGTTGTAAACAAATATGTTCCTGTGCCTTTTGATTCACATCCTTTACTTGTTTTCTGAATGGAGTAGGTTTTGTTCCCTCAGGATACATAGCAACATAGGTGCCCTTTGTGCCAAGTTTTTTCCCAACAGGTTTTTTACTGTTCTCTTTGTTTAAAATGTTTACTATTTATGGCATACAGTCCTTCAAGACACAGCTTTGGCTGAAATGTCTGCATCCAGTGAGGAAGAATCTATTTCACTTCTATGACTGAACACTCATCAACTCTTAAGATCTCTGCAACCTCCAACCTGTTTTTCTATCACTACAGGTACCTCTCTTTTTAATCATTTTTTTACTACCAGTAATAGGATTTTACCGCACTGTTGCCTCCTTGGACTGCTTTTTGCTACCAACAGTCAATGCTAACTGATTGAAATCAATTATTCTCATACCTGTGTGATATTTCACATATATTCTCTGGTTAAATCACCATAGTCTTTACATGACCATTACCTACCAAACATTGTAATCATCTTTAATTTTAGAATATCCAATCTCTTCTATGGAGTATTATCAATAAAAGATACAACTATATTTGGCAAACTATCTACTATGCTCAAGTGGGAAAGATAGCTGGGCTCCATATAACCTTCTCCTGGCTGAGAAAAAGCTGAAAGCTACTTATATCAAACCTTCCAATGCACAAACCACTGAGAGTTGATGCAGCATATATACTATAGATAGTATCTTACATCATACAACTAGTCCAGTTCTCTCCACTTGATTCAAAAAAAAGTAAAATTCCCAGTTCAATTTGCTAGCCAGTTTGCTTACCAACCAGATTAACCTGTCTAACAGTTCGCGTCAAAACAGGGGTTTAGTTAGCACACATTTGCAAACGCATGTGAAAGCTGCAGGGCCACTTCACGGCTCCCTGTATACCTGCAGTCCTAACTCTAATGAATTTATAAGAGTCTTCACAGTGGAAGCACATGCTTGCTAATGGATAGATAGGGGGCAGGTGAGCCTGGAGGTGGCCCATCCCCACTTGATTCCCCCGGCTACAGGGGAATGTCTGGGGTAAAAAGATCCCTTTTTTCTTGTCCCATGGCAGTGCAAAATTCTTCGTAACTTTTGGAAACCTATTTTTTCATTTGTATCCCGCATTATTAAGATAAGAATCCCTCCCTCACCTGCCTTGGTAGTCTTACACATAGGTCTCCACTAGATTTACCCCCCTTACAGGACAATTTTCTCCCATAAATACATGGCAACTAAAGTTAATGTAGTGTTAGATAATGATTTATCACAATGTTCCCTGAAGAGATTGGTAGCCTAAAAAGCAGGAAATATGAAAATGTAGTTCCAATAGTTCTGGCTTCTGATATTTATTTACAAGCAGAATTGTTGGGGGCTATTTTTGTTTTATGGGTTAGGGTAAGCTTATGTGTTAGGACTAATTTACATATATGGCAGCCATTGCCACCCTCTGAGAAGTGATCTGTGGTGGATCGATTTTCAGATGGTTTTTGACAGGTTGTTGGGACACAATTGACTGACAGCTGTCACCTCCTCACCACCTGTTTTAACCTTCGAAATCCTGCACAACAACCATGTGTATTGCACACCTTTGCAGGGTGGTTGCAGTGTCCCATTGACTTGCATTATACAAATTATTGTAGCTTTTTCATACATCTCTAAATGTATTTTTAAAATGTAAGAAATAAAGTAACTTAATTTGATTTGGTGTTAACCTTTCACAGCCCTTGTAAAGCAGAGTTCAGAAAGGGGGATGGAGAAGCAGCACAAGCTGCTAATCAGGTGCGTAGCAGTACAAGGAGAAATCTGATATGAGGAAAGAGCAGAGCCATGGGCTCATTAATGTGCTGCTTCTCCTTTTATCATCTAGTCACAGGGTGAAGGAGGAGAAGAGACCAGTAGGCAACAGCGAAACATCATCAGAGAAAGATAAGGCCCTGTCCTCTTCTAGGCAGGACTGTGCTGGGTAGCAGAGTTGTGTAGATTTCAGAACTGGGTGGACAGAAATAAAACTCCTCTGGGCAGATAAAAACATATATGTATTTCCTCTGTGCATTTAGCAGTTGGCCTGGTGTTTAGCATTGAAGCATACGTGTAAGTAAATAGCCAAATACACAAGTGATATAGATAGCTGTGAACTGTCTCACTAGCCTCAAAAATTAAAATACTTTCAGACATTTTTATTTTTATACTAGACACTTTTGTTAGACAATATTCCAGGTCCTGACCATTTATTTTTCCCCAGTGTCTTCAAAGCAATACAGCTTATAAAAATGTTAAATTAATGGAACAGAAGCTTACTTATCTGTTCATAACTTGCACAGCTTATATAGAGGGTTACAACAGTCTATGTCAACATACACAATATGGTACAATATGGTACATTATCAAGTTTAATTTTTTACAGAGGAAACAATAAATTCTTTAAAGCCTAAAGCGGTCCCAAAGCAGCACTTACTTTCTGTACACTCCAACGCTGCACTTTGCATCCTCCTTTTAGGTCATCATTAAGCCCATTTCCATTTGAACCCAAGTCACATCATCAAGCCATCCTGGCCTTAGAGGCGAATGATGCATCATTGAAGACAGCTCACTGGCAATGGTGGAAAAAGGTTTCTGGGACATTCCGTGAATTAAAAGAAGACCGCTCCAAAAAAGATTCATGTACTAAATATTTAAAAAAAAGAAATGATCCTGGGGAAGTGGGAAGGGGTGAGGTTTCTCCAGTGGATGAGTCCGTCCAGCATGGAGCTAGGCTCTAAATTCCCACCTGCCTGTTTGCATTCCTTGCAGACAGGCCATAAGTGTCTACAGACAGTTCTTGGTTTCAATGATTGCTGTGCCCCTTCTGTGATTTGTGCCCAGAACACGTTAGGTGTGTTCTAATGCATGCTTAACAAGTTTATTCTTTAATATATTGTGTGCAGTTAAGTCATAAGTCACCTTCAGTGTGGACCAAGATAAAAATGCAGATTATAAATCTGGTATGCGTAGTGTTTTCCAGAAGTAATTTATTCTTTGTTCCTAGTTAATTATATGCTAGAACTGTGTTTTCAAGTCTCTTACATAATGAAAGTTTCAGAAAAATGTTCATTTTTAAAAAAATTTCAAAGCTGAAAGTTGTCGCTAAAGATTACATGCATTTTAGAGAAAAAAGAAAAGTACTTGAAAGAGAACTCAAGCAGAGGTATAAATTTGCAATAAGCATATGGTATAGTTTTGTTCAAATCTCTTTGTAGGGCAGCACTGGGTAGCAGGGGCACTGTGCTTAAGTAATACAACAACTGACATTGATTAACTGTAAAAGATAATGACAATGTCCATCATTTTGTCCATAAGTTTTTATATTTCCCCAGGCAAAAATTGCAACGCTCCTGCGTTTTACGTATGATGTGGATTTTCAGCTGCAGAAATATTCCACTTCAGTAGTCATGTAGAGAAACGCTGAGACACCATTCCCAACTCTCAATGACTCATCATGTGTGGATGATCTCAATTCAGCAAGTAAATACACACACTCAATAAGATGTTTCCTAGAGTGACTTATGTATATAGTAACACAGTGATGATAGGCTGAAGAGACAGGTTGGGTAGAGATGGTAGATGACAGACACTTGAAAGGAAATGTTCTTGAAAGTAAGATAGTAGCAGATGGGATGCAGATAGGTTTAGCAATCATGTATGGTAGTAGATGACAGAGTAGCAGGTGGACATACAAGAGAGATCAACCCAGTGCAAGAACAGGTGGTAGTAGGCTCAAGAGCTAGCAATCTTAGATAATGCAGATGTAGTAATAGTCCTTAGTATGCAGAGCTAGATAGTGTAAGCTTTAGTATAAAGGTTATAGAGGTTTCCCCTGTGGGGTACTTATCACTAATAGCAATGTAGCAGAGGAGAGGTTCGGCAAGAGCGGATGATCCGGTAGCGGGATACAGGGATCAGCGCAGCGTGGTTCCGACAGCGAGGTATGCTTGCAAGCATGTGAGCTTCAAGACAGGTTAGCATCAAGGCACAAAGCAGTTTGAACGAACACATGTGAGTGAGAGCCGGCAATCTAAATAGCCATCCAGTCCGGCGCTCAGTGATGACAGCATCAGTCTTAAAGGTGTATGCGCACCTTACCAAAAGAGAATGGTGGGGCGCATACACTTATGAAAGAGTAATTAGGGTACCCAAAGGTACCAGAACATTACAAAAATAAGATTTTCATTCAAACAATACCTACAGATAAAGGTGATAAACTTCAATAAAACACAAGGAAACTTTGCCTTCTCTGTCATTTATTCAATAAAAATATGAGACATGTAATGGTGTGGCATCAGAAGATGGTATTGCACCCTTTGGCAGAAATTATTTCTCATGAGCGTTTTTCATAATTTGTAAGTTTCCTTACATTAACTGCTCATTTTAAATTCCCCACCAAATTTCCATGGAATTTAAACTGGATTGTTGGGTTTGCTAGTGTTTATCAGATCATTACTGATTAAAAAATCAATGTATTGGTTCGACCTAAATTTTCAGACAGATGGGCTCACTGTCCCATCAAGTACAATTTATTATGCATCATGAGGATGTACAATGGGGGGGGGGGGGGGGCAATATGGGATTGAAGCTTGTTGTAAATCACCCAATCTCATCCATGCTCAACTCTGCAATTTTTCTGACCAGGTACCCGTCTCTTCCCAAGCTGCTGGAGGGGAAGAAAAAAATCGCCCCCCAATTACCTCAATGCCCAGCATTTCAATGCCATCTAGGCCAAGTTGCTTGCTTTAAAGTTGCTTCCTATTCACCTGGTGGAATTAGCTCGCTTCCACAGCCTTGCTGCTTGATGCCCTATTCCAATTCTCTGGTACTATAAATATGACCTAAATAATTTGTCCACAGCTGGGCCTCAGCTGTAAAATTAAACATTTTTTTCAGTAGGGTCAAACCTGCATTACATCTTAAAGTTTCCAACCTATTTTAATAATTATGCACGGTAAAGGTGCCATGCATAATGTTTCTCCTAATTTTTGGTCTATTTCACTGCTGCAGCAATCTTAAATATCTGGGCCTATTGTCTCTCTGAAATAATGCACTTTACGTGCCTGGTATTTTCTAGGGATTGGCAGAACACACATGGGTTTTTTTTTGGAAGTTTGGCTGAACATACTAAAAGTTTGAAAGCGGATTCCGAACCTAATTGAAGTAAATGGAAGCTGAATCTGTCAAATCAATATTCTCTATTTTTAAGCCAGGGGCAAAACAGCTGCATAGGGGTTGGGCTCTGATGCAGGGGACCAATGCAAATTGTTTTTTAAATATAACATTTTGCAGGGAGCAGAAAATCTAAAGTATATGGGGGACCCATACATTGAAAAACAACTCATTCAGTTTAAAAATAGTAATGCATTATACATACGGTTTTTGCTTTTCCCTCTGTTCTCAGGTGCACAAGGAGCTTACAGGGCTGGGGGTGGAGACTGCAAAAAAAGGGGTGGGGGTGTCAGCAGAGGGAGAGAAAAATCAGTATGCTGATCTTCCCAGTGAATGGCTGTGGGGGGGGGGGTGGGGTGCATGTCTGACTGCAAACCGTGTTCAAAGACCGCTGATCGCTCAGTTTTCGGTCTTCAGTGAGCAGAGAGCAGGTGACAGTCAGTCAACGGCTCTCTGCTCTGCCCCTTCAGTGCTCACTGGAGCTCTGGGCTGTGCAGGGGGCTGGAGAAGCTGGCTAAGCCTCTCAGCGGCTCGCTGAGAGGCTTAGCCAGTGGCTAGTCCAGGCTTCTGAGTGGATCCTGAAATTAATTGAATCTGGGTCACAGGAGTTTTTAACTAGGTGCACTCCCGTGACCCACAGGAGAGGAAGGGCCAAAAGAGCTTTGGCCATACTTCTCCTTAATTCACATTTCCCTGCAAGCTTCCTTTGTTTTGTAAAAATGCAATGAGGACTCCCCAAAATACATAATAGTCTCTTATTAAGGACCCTCATTATGGAGTATGAGGGTCTGGTATGTATTTTGATATGATATGTATTTTGGTATGCTGGTATGTTGTAAATTGTGATCAATCACAATGCATGTCTCCAAGTGATTGTCACTCTTTGGAGCGGTCATTAGGGTAATATACAAGGAAGCTGGCATGTGGCATCATCACTCACCAAATATGGACGTGGCCATGCTTGGTCTGTGGCCATTGTCATATTTGGTCAGTGATACCACCACCGCCCCACCCCTTTGCTTCCATGGTCGAGGATTCCTGACCATGTAAGGGAATGAAGCTGGAGACATTACTGGTTGTTAAGGACCTCCAAACACCTGCATCCTTATTATACATGACCCTCAGCTCCTGCCCAGCATTCAGATGAACCTTAAGCTCATCCCTAGTCTCTACCTTTGAGGCTGAGGGCAAGTAAAGGGGCTTACATATTTTGCATGGAGTCCATGTAATATTTTGCTGGCAATTTTAATTTAAATAATACTCAGATTTTTTTGTTAACAGTTGCCTGGTGCCTCTCTTGTTCAAAATGCAGTCAAATATTTTTCTGGCTTTTTTCTTTGAAATAATGATGCTCCTAAATTGATTTTTGGATTAAATCACTACTTTTGTCCCTCATGCTCAAAGTGTGGCACACTAAAAGTGCATTAATACTAAGTATAGAGTCAGTACAATATTTTTTTCTCTGAAATAAATAAACTCTATTGTTGAGTTTTTTAATGAAAAACAAGCTGTTGTCTCCTGTTCCAAATTCTGTCTACGCTGTGTGTTTAATGAATAGATAGATGTGATGGATAATGGATAGAGTGAGTACAATGTTACCACCTTTTTTTCTGTGAAATATAAACACTTTAATGTGAATTTTTTGGGTGAAACATTGCACGCTGTGTGTCATTTTCAAAATGTGGCCTACTCCTTTTTAAATGCTGTTGTCATGGTCTAGCCTGCAGATTTTTTGTGATATTCTTACCTGCTTTGTGCAGGGTTCTGCTAGATCTGTGACTCCAGTTCATATGTGGTGTTTGGCTTCTCTGTTCACCTATGGTGTCACCTGCTCCACTGTGGGTTTATATCCTTTTCGCTTCTACTACTTCCTGGGTCACCTCCCTGTTTGCTTCCCTATATATACATGTGCTCAGTGCAGTGCTCCTTACCTGAGCAACTTCACAGTTCTCTGAGCTCTTGGTCGTTACTACCTGTATATCCTGTGTCTGACTACCCGTGTACCAATCCCAGCTTTGTCTATTGTTGTGCTTGTCTGACGACTCCCCTGACTTTTGCTTGTTTCCTGGATTTCCTTTTGTCTGCTGCTTGTACGCTGCACACGCCAGCGGTCTCTGCATCCTTAGCTGGGCTTACCTGGGGGCTGCGACCTGGTTCCAGCTTGCAGCAAATCCATTCCCACCTCCGGGGCTCTGGTGAAGAAGCAGGCTGGGGCTTAGACTCCGCACCCTAGGGAACCCTGAGCTGGCGATCTACAAGGGCTCACTACCACAGACTCCTGACAGTTTGCTCATGCCATGAGCTCCTCGGAGACACTGGATCAACTTCAGTGTTTGGTGCAGAGTTGACGTCCGGCAGGCTTATCAAGAATGGATTATGTACTGTCTGCAGGAACTTTCCTCCTGATCAGCTGCAGGTTGTTCCAACTTCCTCATCTTCTGTTCTGGCTCCTGTAGTCCTTCTAGCGGAGGGCAGTCCTTTAAAACTCCATCTGCCTCCACCGCCTCACTTTTTTGGTGACCCTAAAGCTTGTCAGGGCTTCATCAATCAGTGCTCAATTCACTTCGAGCTAGCTAGCCACCATTTCCCTACTGATTGTTCCAAGGTGACGTACATGTTATCCCTCCTTTCTGGTCCGCATCCTCAGTTGGGCATATCTGAGGGTCACGACTTGGTTCTAGCTTCTGCAAGTCTATCCCTACCATCAGGGGCTCTCGTGAAGATGCATGCTGGGGCTTAGACTCCGTGCCCTGTGGAACACTGAGCTGGCAATCTACAAGGACTCACTACCACAGACTCCTGACAGCTGTCTGTGAAGTTTTACAATATGTTTACTTTTTCCCGGTGAAATATATACATGTCAATGTGTATGTTTTTAGGTAAAAAGGATCATGCTTGGTGTTTTTTTCAAAATGTTGCATACTCACAATTCTTAAATGTTATTTAATAAAGCCAAAACTGTGCACAAAACTACATGAATACACCAGTGCACAACAAAATATATTTCTGCTGTGTTTACATCAATAAATATAATAAAAAATGTGTTGAATGCTGGTGCTCCATGGGTCGGGGGGGGGGGGGCGGGGAGCTGGCGGCAGACGGACCACACCATAACCCCCCTGGACTACACCAGCTCACACACCGTACCACCCCAGTGTGATAATATTAATTCGCTATTGTCACACAACTGGGTGGGCTCAGGGCGCAGTGCTCTTCCCCCCCGAGCTTACCCTTTTTTGAAGCCTGTTAGAGCCTCTGGCTCTAATCACGTGCTTGAAAAAAAAAAAAAACATTGGAATCCATATGTCTGGCTCCCTGCATGTAGATTAGGGGTCGGACGCATAGATGGAGGGGGCCCGAATGGATGGGCCGTCACTGAGTACAATCAAATGTTATCTCAAACAATTGCTCGTAAAATGTCTGAAAAATACAGTCTACACCCAATGTTCACAAATAGCCCAAAGGGCTACTAAGGCATTATATGCATTTTAAAATGGTCCTGCTGGTGTGAATGGATGCTAAGAGTAAACTTCCCCTGCCCCACTTTCTCCTTTCCCTCACCTTCAGCACTCCAACTCTCCTCATATTACTCTTCAGACTGGTTGTTAATTTCCTGTCAGTTATATCTTTTAAATAATGTCTCCCCACATTGTGATAAAAAGTAAAGATAGGCATTTACTAGTTTATTATAATTATTGTAGAGCTTTATTTCTCTCTAGAACTATTAAATACAGAATGGTAAACATTCATTAGCACAATTGCACCTCAAATCAGAGATTTCTATGTGTATTTTGTGTGCACATATGTTAGCATTATTCTATTATTTGTTTATTTATTTATTTCAGGTACTAATATAGCGCTGTCAATTTATGCAGCGCTTTACATATACATTGCACATTCACATCAGTCCCTGCCCTCAAGGAGCTTACAATCTAAGGTCTCTAACTCCCATTCATACATACACAGTAGGGCCAATTTTATAGAGGATCCAATTAACCTACCAGCATGTCTTTGGAGGTCTGTTAGGACTAGGGTTGCCACATCATCCCTTTAAACCAGGACACATATTAACCACTTCCTGCCCTCCCTATAGGCATTTAACTTCGGGAAAGTGGTTGCATTATCCTGACTGGACGTCATATGACGGCGGCAGGATAATGCGCTCTGCGCGCCCCCCGGTAAAGGCTCTCCTGACAGGGGGGTGGTCGGCACTTGTAATCAGATCATGGATTACCAGTGCAGACCCTCGGGGGGGGGGTGCCACTAGGACCACCAGGGATGCCCACCCATGACCCCAGGGATGCCCACCCATGACCCCAGGGATGCCCACTATGGCCACCAGGGATGGCAATCAGGGCTCAGGGAGCCCCCCATTGCCCTCCCCTCAGTGTTGCCTGCCAGTGCCCTCCCCATCAGTGCTGCCCACCAGTGCCCATCATTGCCATCTATCAGCGCCGCCCACCAGTGCCCATTATTGCCCACCAGTGCTGCCTATCAGTGCCCATTAGTGCCCATAAGTGCCGCCTGTCAGTGCAGATCAGTGCCGCCTATCAGTGCCCATCAGTGCCCACCAGTGCCGCCTATCAGTGCCCATCAATGCCACCTATCAGTGCCCAGCAGTGCCGCCTATCAGTGCCCACCAATGCTGCATATCAGTGCTACCTATCAGTGCCACATATCAGTGCCTATCAGTGCCGCCTATCAGTGCCACCCACCCATCAGTGCCACCCATCAGTGCCACCCCATCAGTGCCTCCTCATCAGTGCCTGTCAGTGCAGTCTCATCAGTGCTCATCAGTGCAGGAAAAAACATATTTATTTACAAAATCATATAACATAAACAAAAAACATTTTTTCTTTTTTTCCAAACTTTTCGGTCTTTTTTTTATTTGTTTAGCAAAAAAGAAAAAACCTTGCAGTGATCAAATAGCACCAAAAGAAAGCTCTATTTGTGTGTGTGTGTGTGGGGGGGGGGGGTGACATAAATTCGGTTTAGGTTCAGTGTTGCATAACCGCGCAATTGTCATTCAAAATGCAACAGCGCTAAAAGGTGAAAATTGGCCTGGGCAGGAAGGGGGTGAAATTGCCCTGTATTGAAGTGGTTAATTACACCGGTTCTGAGGCTAATATAATGCACATAAGTCACTAAGTGAGTTTAATTACCACCTTAATCAGCCACATAACCTGTGTAATTAATGTGTGTCCTGGTTTAAAGGGATGAGGTGGCAACCCTAGTTTGGACCATCCGCCTATTTTTCCTGTAGTTCTGGAACTGAGATCACTTATTTAGGGATGAAATGAAACTTCAAAACTGTTGTAGAACTCAGAAGTGCTAAGAAGCACTTTTGAAACATGTTAATTTTCATTGAAGCTAATTTATTACGCAGAATGTGTACAAATAATTGTTCCAAGGCTGTGTAACACAAAAGAAGCAAGAGATTATTAAATGCAAACAGGTGTTTTTCATAAATGCCCTGCAATGCATTTTCTTTATATCCTAATGATACTGCTAAAATTAAGTTGCATGGCAGAGGTAGAGGCTAGCACTTTCTTTGTTACCCAATCTTCACAGAGGGTTGGATCATTGAGTGCATGACCGCAAAGATTTAGCAGCAGTTAGGAGTGTAGGGGTACAAAGCAGACTGGTTTACTTAACTAGAGCAACTAGAAACGAAAACACTCTAGAGTTCAACAAGGAATAATAATATAAATAGCATCAGAGAAGTTCTAGAGAATAAACACAAGATAAAGCTACCTGATACAGGCAGAAGAATTCCAGAGTGCAGTATGTGTGAAATATTCGGCACTGCCATCAAATTATACAGGATGCATTAAATTTGAAGTAATATCATTTATTTATGTTATTTAATAAAGCCAAAACTGTGCACAAAACCACATGAAAAACAGTCTGTGACTGAATACACCAGTGCACAACAAAATATATTTCTGCTGTGTTTACATCAATAAAAATAATAAAAAATGTGTTGAATGCACAAATATAAAGTACAATCTGTGGTGGCTGGTGCTCCATGGGCCGGGGGGGTGGGGGGAGCTGGCAGCAGAAGGGCCACACCATACCCCCCCTGGACTACACCAGCTCAAACACCATACCACCCCAGTGTGATAATATTCATTCGCTATTGTCACACAACTGGGTGGGCTCAGGGCGCAGTGCTCTGCACCCCGAGCTTACCCTTTTTTGAAGCCTATTCGAGCCTCTGGCTCTAATCACGTGCTTGAAAAAATAAAACATTGGAATCCATATGTCTGGCTCCCTGCATGTAGATTAGGGGTCGGACGCATAGATGGGGGGGCCCGAATGGATGGGCCGTCACTGAGTACAATCAAATGTTATCTCAAACAATTGCTCGTAAAATGTCTGAAAAATACAGTCTACACCCAATGTTTACAAATAGCCCAAAGGGTTACTAAGGCATTATTTGCATTTTAAAATGGACCTGCTAGTGTGAATGGATGCTAAGAGTAAACTTCCCCTGCCCCACTTCCTCCTTTCCCTCACCTTAAGCACTCCAACTCTCCTCATATTACTCTTCAGCTCCCTACTGTCTCTGCCTCACAGGAAAGGAGGCAGTAGGCAATGGTTCCTGCTGGCCCTAAAACAGCATCCAGTCCTCTACTTCCTCAAGTTCCTCCAGTACCTGGTCTATCAGGCCACAAAATGTGAGTTTCAGGAGGTACATGAGAGAGAATGTATAACTAATCTCTACCTCATCAGGGCTCTTCATAGGCACCACAAGCTTGCAGAAGGGGGCTAATTCAGCAGATGCAGAAAAGGCATGTTCCCTAGGAAAGATGCTGCTGGAGATTGTATGGTTGGTATAGGAGAATTCTACAAAGGTTCAAGCCTTTGCTTGACTCCCCTCAATGTGCACCATGACCCACCTCCCTGCTTGATGTGGTATATTATAAAGCCTCTGACACCTCTTGTGAGACTTCTTTCTCTGTAACTAAGGTGGCAGTTTCTTGTTGGAAGCAGATACCTTAAAAAAGGACCAAACTACAGAGCTTTGTAGACCAGCTGCTGTTCCGCTTCTCAGTTAGAACTTTCCTCCTCTCCTAATAGTGGCACCCATGGATGGTCTACCACCTCATTATCCACCCCTTTCTCATCGCTGGAGCCCACTTTTTAGTACACTTCAGCTGCTTGAAGATCACTGCCTCTTACTGCTCTCTGCCTGATGTCTCCTGATTGTAGTGTGTGGTTGAATACCCCATTATATTCTATGGTCTTGGTGCTATCTTCCTTACCCTCATTATCTGAATAGAGGAATGTGTGCACAGGACAAGGCAAGTCAGTGATCCTGTGATCAAATGATTCCATTGAATAATTGTAGACAGTGTGTAAGCAGGTTTAAATGTTTGTAGTTAGTTCCTGTAGCTTGCCCAGCTGGGGAAAGGGTTACGTTTTTCAACTTAGTTCCCAGGCTTTTTGTTTTTTTTTTGGTTTTGGCGGGCCCATCTGTGATATAAAAAGAGGAGGACCACTCAGATCAGAGAGTGCTATAGGGTGCTTTAAAGTTCTGCTGTCGAGCCATAAAATGGGAAGAAGACATGAAGATACCTATATGGACTCAAACCTCTCTGAGGTATGCCTGGGCCACCACAATGTGTTAGTTAGGACAAGGGAACGGACAATGTTACCTGGTAAGATGACAGGTCCTCCGGTAGCGAGGGGGGTCAGTGTTTTGAATTCCTCCCTAGCAGTCTGTCTCCCTTGGAAGCCAGGAGCATACTAGCATTACAGAGATCTATGGCCTGGTCACGGGGTACAGAAAGAACAGAGTTAAGTCAGAGCACACATGAGGTCCGCACTATGTACTCAGTGGGATCCCATTCTGTTACTGGGATTGAGATAACACAGATAAGATGGACAAGTGGAGTGGGCACAGGCTCAGCACGTCCCTTCTAATGCAATATACAAGTACAGTGTGTAGTGACATGAGACAAGCGGCTTTTCAGAGCAACTCTGCACTTTATCACTGCACACAGTAAAGGCTCATCTCTAAGTCGAGGAACTGCCTTAATGTTTAATTGTTCACATGACCACAGTCTCTGCCTGGTCCCCGGCATTGATGTGCAAGCTCTGCGTGAGTTACCCGACCCACAAGTTTTTGGGGCTTTGGAGGAATATCTGAAGAGGAGGATGAAAACGGCACATTAGAAGCACTTTCAGACTTGACTGCTCTGTGTCTGGGAGGAGGAAGAAGAGAAAGACTTTGTCAGCTACTTCACTACCACTTGTTGTATTGCATGGCCACTCTAAGATATTAAAATCGGAAGTGTACTGCCTCCAGATGCTGAGGCCTGACAATAGCCTTGTCCTAGAGAAGTAGCTCACCCCCTTCTACCTCTGCATTGCAGAACCTCTTCCTCTCACTTTCAGTCTGCCTGGCATTTTTTACTAAAGGGTCTTGCATAAAATCAATGGCAACTATGGCAATAGGGGGTTAAACATGTGGTGCTTTTGTGGACACAAAAAAACATAAACTCTGAAACACAAACCTCAGCCCATTGTTTTAGCCTAGCAGAAAAAATGGAAAAATGTGAACAAAACACTGTAAGGAGTAGTGTTGAGCGAACACGGACTGTATTATTCGTGTTCGTACCGAATAATTGGATTTTTTGTACCCGAACACGGACACGGACACTTTACTGTATGTTCGGGTAAAAATCCATGTTCGGTCGTTTTATTTCCGGGTTTTGCATGCTTTGGCGCTCTTTTCATGGCGGGCTTTCAACAGCCAATCAACAATCGTTTAACTGGTGTGCCTTAAGCCATCCCAGCCATGCCTGCAAATGTCTCAGTAGCTGTGATTGGCCGTCTGAAGCATGTGACCAAGTCTTTATAAGTTCCAGGCAGCCGCAGCGTCTTCATTCTGCTGCTTAGATCAGGGACAGAGCACACATCAACGTGCTGGCTGCTGATTAGGGAAAGACAGGCAGGAAAAAACCATTTGTGTCCGGATAGAATTGAGGGACAGGTCGGAGTGTTTAGGCAGGGCGAGTTGTAGGCATTTTAGGGATAGAGTCTGCTGAATTATAGGGTCAGTGTCTTCTACAAACTACAATCGATATTGCTGTGTGGGGGGTGGGGTCTGCACTCAATCCTGATCTACGATCTCTTCTCAATCCTGTTAGGGAGAGGCTGCTGCTGAATTTTAGGGTCAGAGTGTTCTACAAACTACAATCGATATTGCTGTGTGGGGTCTGCACTTAGTCCCGATCTACGATCTCTTCTCAATCCTGTTAGGGAGAGGCTGCTGCTGAATTTTAGGGAAACTGTGTTCTACAAACTACAATCGATATTGCTGTGTGGTGTGGGATAGGAGATAGGCAGGTGTCAGTGATCCACATCCATTTTTCTGTGTGTGAGCTGCAGTGAACACAATCTTTTTGGGCTGCAGTGAACACAATCTTTTTGGGGTGCAGTGAACAACGTCCTTTTTGGGGTGCAGTGAACAAAATCTTTTTGGGGTGCAGTGAACAAAATCCTTTTTGGGGTGCAGTGAACAACATCCTTTTTGGGGTGCAGTGAACACAATCTTTTTGGGGTGCAGTGAACAAAATCCTTTGTGGGGTGCAGTGAACACAATCTTTGTGGGGTGCAGTGAACACAATCTTTTTGGGGTGCAGTGAACAACATCCTTTTTGGGGTGCAGTGAACACAATCTTTGTGGGGTGCAGTGAACACAATCTTTTTGGGGTGCAGTGAACAAAATCCTTTTTGGGGTGCAGTGAACACAATCTTTGTGGGGTGCAGTGAACACAATCTTTTTGGGGTGGAGTGAACAAAATCCTTTTTGAGGTGCAGTGAACAACATCCTTTTTGGGGTGCAGTGAACAAAATCCTTTTTGGGGTGCAGTGAACACAATCTTTTTGGGGTGCAGTGAACAAAATCCTTTGTGGGGTGCAGTGAACACAATCTTTGTGGGGTGCAGTGAACACAATCTTTTTGGGGTGCAGTGAACAAAATCCTTTTTGGGGTGCAGTGAACAACATCCTTTTTGGGGTGCAGTGAACAAAATCCTTTTTGGGGTGCAGTGAACACAATCTTTTTGGGGTGCAGTGAACAAAATCCTTTGTGGGGTGCAGTGAACACAATCTTTGTGGGGTACAGTGAACAGAATCTTTGTGGGGTGTAGTGAACACAATCTTTGGGGGGTACAGTGAACACAATCTTTTTGGGGTGCAGTGAACAAAATCCTTTTTGGGGTGCAGTGAACACAATCTTTGTGGGGTGCAGTGAACACAATATTTTTGGGGTGGAGTGAACAAAATCCTTTTTGGGGTGCAGTGAACAACATCCTTTTTGGGGTGCAGTGAACAAAATCCTTTTTGGGGTGCAGTGAACACAATCTTTTTGGGGTGCAGTGAACAAAATCCTTTGTGGGGTGCAGTGAACACAATCTTTGTGGGGTGCAGTGAACACAATCTTTTTGGGGTGCAGTGAACAAAATCCTTTGTGGGGTGCAGTGAACACAATCTTTGTGGGGTACAGTGAACAGAATATTTGTGGGGTGCAGTGAACACAATCTTTGGGGGGTACAGTGAACACAATCTTTTTGGGGTGCAGTGAACAAAATCCTTTGTGGGGTGCAGTGAACACAATCTTTGGAGGGTACAGTGAACACAATCTTTTTGGGGTGCAGTGAACAAAATCCTTTGTGGGGTGCAGTGAACACAATCTTTGTGGGGTGCAGTGAACAAAATCCTTTTTGGGGTGCAGTGAACAACATCCTTTTTGGGGTGCAGTGAACACAATCTTTTTGGGGTGCAGTGAACAAAATCCTTTGTGGGGTGCAGTGAACACAATCTTTGTAGGGTACAGTGAACAGAATCTTTGTGGGGTGCAGTGAACACAATCTTTGGGGGGTACAGTGAACACAATCTTTTTGGGGTGCAGTGAACAAAATCCTTTGTGGGGTGCAGTGAACACAATCTTTGGGGGGTACAGTGAACACAATCTTTTTGGGGTGCAGTGAACAAAATCCTTTTTGGGGTGCAGTGAACAACATCCTTTTGGAGTGCAGTGAACACAATCTTTTTGGGGTGCAGTGAACAAAATCCTTTGTGGGGTGCAGTGAACACAATCTTTGTGGGGTACAGGGAACAGAATCTTTGTGGGGTGCAGTGAACACAATCCTTGGGGGTTACAGTGAACACAATCTTTTTGGGGTGCAGTGAACAAAATCCTTTTAGGGTGCAGTGAACACAATCTTTGTGGGGTGCAGTGAACAAAATCCTTTTTGAGGTGCAGTGAACACAATCTTTGTGGGGTGCAGTGAACACAATCTTTGTGGGGTACAGTGAACACAATCTCATACTTCTGAAGATTTGAGGGTGCTGCCTGTTCCATACTCCTCCTCCTACTGCTCAACCATCCTTTTAGGGGTACAAACAATAGTAATTGGGGCCTAGTGTGGTGGTGTACGTGTGAGATACATACACTTTCTTTTTGATCATATTTTCTATTCCGCTATTCAATTAAAACCTTTGGGGATCAATTAAATTGCGTGATAGTCTGTGTCGGTACGTGTGAGATCCACCTTTCCAAGTTTTTGGGGTTCATCTCATACTTCTGAAGATTTGAGGGTGCTGCCTGTTCCATACTCCTCCTCCTACTGCTCAACCATCCTTTTAGGGGTACAAACAATAGTAATTGGGGCCTAGTGTGGTGGTGTACGTGTGAGATACATACACTTTCTTTTTGATCATATTTTCTATTCCGCTATTCAATTAAATCCTTTGGGGATCAATTAAATTGCGTGATAGTCTGTGTCGGTACGTGTGAGATCCACCTTTCCAAGTTTTTGGGGTTCATCTCATACTTCTGAAGATTTGAGGGTGCTGCCTGTTCCATACTCCTCCTCCTACTGCTCAACCATCCTTTTAGGGGTACAAACAATAGTAATTGGGGCCTAGTGTGGTGGTGTACGTGTGAGATACATACACTTTCTTTTTGATCATATTTTCTATTCCGCTATTCAATTAAAACCTTTGGGGATCAATTAAATTGCGTGATAGTCTGTGTCGGTACGTGTGAGATCCACCTTTCCAAGTTTTTGGGGTTCATCTCATACTTCTGAAGATTTGAGGGTGCTGCCTGTTCCATACTCCTCCTCCTACTCCTCAACCATCCTTTTAGGGGTACAAACAATAGTAATTGGGGCCTAGTGTGGTGGTGTACGTGTGAGATACATACACTTTCTTTTTGATCATATTTTCTATTCCGCTATTCAATTAAAACCTTTGGGGATCAATTAAATTGCGTGATAGTCTGTGTCGGTACGTGTGAGATCCACCTTTCCAAGTTTTTGGGGTTCATCTCATACTTCTGAAGATTTGAGGGTGCTGCCTGTTCCATACTCCTCCTCCTACTCCTCAACCATCCTTTTAGGGGTACAAACAATAGTAATTGGGGCCTAGTGTGGTGGTGTACGTGTGAGATACATACACTTTCTTTTTGATCATATTTTCTATTCCGCTATTCAATTAAAACCTTTGGGGATCAATTAAATTGCGTGATAGTCTGTGTCGGTACGTGTGAGATCCACCTTTCCAAGTTTTTGGGGTTCATCTCATACTTCTGAAGATTTGAGGGTGCTGCCTGTTCCATACTCCTCCTCCTACTGCTCAACCATCCTTTTAGGGGTACAAACAATAGTAATTGGGGCCTAGTGTGGTGGTGTACGTGCGAGATACATACACTTTTTTTGATCATATTTCCTATTCCGCTATTCAATAAAAACCTTTGAGGATCAATTGAATTGCGGGATAGTCTGTGTCGGTACGTGTGAGATCCACCTTTCCAAGTTTTTGAGGTTCATCTCATACTTCTGAAGATTTGAGGGTGCTGTCTGTTCCATACTCCTCCTACTCCTCATCCATCCTTTTAGGGGTAGAAACAATAGTAATTGGGGCCTAGTGTGGTTTTGTACGTGCGAGATACATACACTTTTTTGGATCATATTTCCTATTCCGCTATTCAATAAAAACCTTTCTAGGGCAAGATCTTAAATTACAGAAATATGAGGAGACCGTCAAATAAGGGCCGTGGCCTGGGTCGTGGTGCTGCTGGTAGAGCTCCTGTTGCAAGGAGAGGACGTGGTCGATCTGTGCCAGCTACACGCACAAGTGAAACACCTTCCTCAAGTGTGAGTAGGCGACAGAACCTGCATCAGTATTTGGTAGGGCATCATACGCCCCTAGAAGTGATGAGGCCAGAACAAGTGGAGGCGATAGTAGATTGGTTTGCTGCTGACAGTGCCTCCAGTTCCTTCACATTGTCTCCCACCCAGTCTACTGCAGAAAGGTCACAGTTGGCACCTGCAGCCGATGTCCAACCGTCTTTCACCTCACCCCCTTGCAAATCAGGCAAGCAGTCTGAGCCCCAAAACATACAGCAGTCTCTTCTTCTTTTTGATGACTCTGTCAGCAGGGTTTCCCAGGGCCATCCACCTAGCCCTGCCCCAGAAGTGGAAGAGATTGAGTGCAGCGATGCCCAACCACTTATTTCTCAAGATGAGTACATGCAAGGATCATCGCAGCACGTCTCCGATGATGACGAAACGCAGGTGCCAACTGCTGCGGCGTTCAGCATTGTGGAAACCGACAAGGAGGGCAGGGGTGAAGACTGGGTGGAAGATGATGTGGAGGACGATGAGGTCCTCGACCCCACATGGAATGAACGTCATGCAGGTGACCTGAGTAGTTTGGAGGAAGAGGCGGTGGTCGCACAGAGCCACCAGCACAGCAGAAGAGGGAGCAGGGTGCAGAAGCGGAGCGGCCGTGCCCTAGACACTACGCCCGCTACTGCCCAACGCAGCAAGGGAACGAGCGCACCAAAGTCAGCTCAAAGGAGTTCTCTAGCGTGGAAGTTCTTTAGAAAATGTGCTGATGACAGGACACGAGTGGTTTGCACCCTGTGCAATCAGAGCTTGAAGCGAGGCATAAACCTTCTCAACCTGAGCACAACCTGCATGATCAGGCATCTAAGTGCAAAGCACGAGCTGCAGTGGAGTACACACCTTCAAAACCAAGAAACGTCTCTGGCTCATCCTGCTTCCTCTTCTGCTGCAGTCTCGGCCGCTCCAGCCACATCTGTAGTGATACCGGCACCTGCCACCCCGCAAACAGACGATCTGTCAGCAACACCACCACCTGGGTCACCAACAACCATCTCCACAATGTCCCGTGGAAGCGTTCAGATTTCCATCTCCCAAACACTTGAGAGGAAGAGGAAGTACCCCCCTACCCACCCGCGATCCCTGGCCCTGAATGCCAGCATTTCAAAATTATTGGCCTTTGAAATGCTGTCATTCCGTCTGGTGGAGACGCACAGTTTTAAAAACCTTATGTCGGTGGCTGTCCCACAGTACGTCGTGCCCAGCCGCCACTACTTTTCCAGGCAAGCCATCCCTTCCCTGCACAACCAAGTGGGGGAAAAAATCAGGTGTGCACTGCGCAACGCCATCTGTGCCAAGGTCCACCTAACTACCGATACGTGGACCAGTAAGCACGGTCAGGGGCGTTATATCTCCCTAACGGCACACTGGGTAAATGCAGTGGCGGATGGGCCTGAGGCGGATAGCAATTTGGCGCATGTCCTTCCACCACCGAGGATTGCAGGGCGCTTCAGTTTGCCTCCTGTTCCTAACTCCTCCTACTCCGCTTCCTCATCCTCTACCGCCTCCTCATCCGGACAGCGTAACACCTTCACCACCAACTTCAGCACGGCCAGGGGTAAACGACAGCAGGCAGTTTTACAACTTGCCTGTTTGGGGGACAAACCACACACCGCGCAGGAGTTGTGGAGGAGCATGGAACAGCAGACAAATGTGTGGTTGCTGCCAGCGAGCCTCAAGCCCGGCCTGGTGGTGTGCGATAACGGGCGAAATCTCATAGCAGCTCTGGGCCTAGCCGGTTTGACGCACATCCCTTGCCTGGCGCATGTGCTGAATTTGGTGGTGCAGAGGTTCCTTAAAATCTACCCCGATATGTCAGAGCTGCTGCAGAAAGTGCGGGCCGTCTGTGCGCACTTTCGGCGTTCTCACCCTGCTGCTGCTCGCCTGGCAGCGCTGCAGCGTAACTTCGGCCTTCCCGCTCACCGCCTCATATGTGACGTGCCCACAAGGTGGAACTCCACCTTGCACATGCTGGAAAGACTGTGCGAGCAGCAGCAGGCCATAGTGGAGTTTCAGCTGCAGCACGCACGCGTGAGTCGCTCTGCGGAACAGCACCACTTCACCACCAATAACTGGGCCTCCATGCGAGACCTGTGTGCCTTGTTGCGCTGTTTTGAGTACTCCACCAACATGGCCAGTGGCAATGACGCCGTTCTCAGCTTAACTATCCCACTTCTATGCCTCCTTGAAAAAACAATTCGGGCGATGATGGAAGAGGATGTGGCACAGGATGAGGAGGAGGAGGAGGATGAAGAGGTAACATTTCCAAGGCTTTCAGGGCAGTCATTCGCAAGGGGCTCCGAGGGTGGGTTCCTGCACACACAAACGCCAGGGACACAATTGTCCAGCAGGGGCACAGTTCTGGAGGATGAGGAGGATGAGGAGGAGGAGGAGCTGGAGGAGGAGATGGAACCATGTTCACAGCAGGGTGGCACCCAGGCCAGCTCATGGCCATCACTGGTGCGTGGCTGGGGGGATACAGAGGACACGGACGATACACCTCCCACAGAGGACAGCCTTTCGTTGCCTCTGGGCAGCCTGGCACACATGAGCGATTACATGCTGCAGTGTCTCCAGACAAGCGCAGCCGCCTGTCCAGAGACAATGTGGACAAGCTCACGTTCATTAAAATGAACCAGGCATGGATCCCACGGGACTTTTCCGTACCTTGTGCAGAATAGCAATGGATACCGACCTTAACCACCCAGTGTTCCATTTTTGCTCTTTCTCACTCTTTTGGGGTGTACCCTCATTTAAAATTTGTGAAAAGAAGCAGTGTTGGCTACCTCGTCCTCCTCCTCAGGGCCAGATTAACGTAGGGGCTATTGGAGCTGCAGCTCCAGGCCCCTACCTTTTATATAGGCCCCGGGTTGGCCATATTCACTGTTACCGCTCTTCTGTCACTTGTAAACACAGAAGTCTGGCTTCTATGCTCGCTTCCCCAGGCAGCACCCTCAGAACCTCCCCACACAGCGCGAAGGCCGGACAAGGAGGGACAGTTGCCGATGCATGGATGTGTTTATGGGCTTCAGAGACAGCATCCCATGTTGAATTAGGCATGCATGGCTGCACCCTTCCTCCTCTGGGTGCATGCCAAGGCACGGCCCTTAAGGCCCTTCAAAATCCTCAGCACCAAGCCCATGATGCTCTTAATCCGGCCCTGGTCCTCCTCCACCGCCGCTTCCACCTACACCACCCATAGGTGTGCGCAGCCTATTGCATTAAGGTGTGCACCCCAAAGTTGAAATACACATGCATGTGTTTGCCAGCAGGGAGAGTAATGTATCGGGGCCATGTACCTGTAGGCGAAGAGAAATAGAGCAGAGCAGGTCCGAGGGAGATCTTTCCCATCTCCTCACTGGCAATGCTATGTGCCCTAGGTGATTAGGGTGTGCCCAGGCACACCCGGCACACCCTGTGCGCATGCCTATGTCACTGCCACATCCACCACCACCTCAACCTCCCTCCTACTCCATATGGGCCTCGTCCTTCAGAGATGAAGAAGAACATTGTTTTATTTTTCTGTTTTTTTTTGTTGTTTTAAGTTATTTCCCTATCCACATTTGTTTGCAGAGCACTTGCCATGCTCTTAATTACGTTTTGCTGCCATTTGCAGCACTCTAGCCCTTTTCTTTGGTGTTTTAGAGCCATTTTAGTGCCTTAAAGTTCGGGTCCCCATTGACTTCAATGGGGTTCGGTGTCCGGGAAAAGTTTGGTAAATATCCGGGACAAGGACCCAGACTTTTTTTTAAAGTTCGGCCGAACCCGTCGAACACGGACATCTAGGTGTCCGCTCAACCCTAGTAAGGAGTGCCCATCAGTTAAACAGTTACTACAGTTGTTGCTGATACAAGGAATAGTAGTTCTACAACATAAAGAGGACTGTTGGGTGTCTGACCTGTAAGCACAGGAGGGGTACACAAGAATATGGAGAAAATGGGGTTTTTATAACCCTACATTTTCTCTATGGGATGGGAGCAGGTTTTAATATTTAAAAAAAAAAGTCAGGATCAGTTGGAGTAGTCCTATTTTACTGTCTGGTGAATGTTAGGCTGAACTTTTGACCTGGGCCAGGTCAGTTTCAAATTTCCCGCCCAAAATCAGTAGGGCAGATTTGGGCAGATTTTATGTTTTTTCATGTCTTCCCGCTCATGGGAGCAGTATCTCCAGGCAGATCAGCGCGTGGAGCCCGACTCCCGCCTGAATCTTCCCGCTTCTGGGGGCTAACCAGCCCCAGCCAGTCTCGATTCAGGGCTATTTAAGGGTGACTGCGGGGCTCCGAGTCACTTCATCACCTCAGGAGCTTCAGGAGCGGTTCTCCCCCCCCCCCCCAAAAAAAAAAAAAAACCCTAGTTTGTCACGGCCAGTTATAAATTATTTGACTTGTGGCTATCGCCTTAGCTAAAGTGCTTTGGTGGATGAAATTGTTTTATGTTGACTGACTAGTGAGTTGTCGGAAAATGTTGATTTTAAAAAAAAATTAAAAAAGATATTTGGTAATAAAATTAATTGTAATGTTATTTATTGTCAGCCCGAGCCGTGGTGGCTGGGCTGGTTCTGGACGTTTTAAAGTGATTTTTAAACAAAGTCTAAAGTATGTTTTTATTAAATTCATGTTAAAAGTCAATAATAAAAAACAGCCGCGGCCTTTGTCCAAACCTTTTTCTTGTCTGGTGTTATTTATTTATTTATAATTATTTAAAATATGTTATAGGATTATTTATCTTAGTTAAGAAAAGGAACATCCTGCTTCCCATTCCCATATGTATCCTACCACACTGCCACATTCATTTAGCACAATATATCACAGTAAAGCAACTAACTCTCAAGCCCCGTACACACGTACCGATGGTCGGCTTACAAATGTTCCTCTTTTCTCCCCGGGATGTCGGTGTCTGCTGAAAAGTGCAAAGACAGCACAAGGACAGCACAAGAATTTTGTCCGCCGACTGCAGAAGTGATGTCATGTAATGGTTAACTTTCCCTGTGTTTTCTATTTTCTGAGCATGCCCAGTCTTGCAAATCTGCGGTCTGTCGGCCGAATTGTGTACTGACAGGCGAACAATCGTCCGTTCTGGTGTCGGCATACAAATATTTTCATGTTTGCACGAAAGACTTTTGTCCGCGGATTGTGCGCAGACATCTGTCGGAGGCACCATACTAACACGCGTACAATCGGCAGATCCTTCGTCCACCGACGTTTGTATGCCGACGATCGGTACGTGTGTACGGGCCTTTACTACACAGATTCTCCCTGCACTGCTCCAACCTGCATTGACAAATGGTTGCTAGGAAAACCCAATTTTTAAAGTGGGGGGGTGGGGCTAATTGGATGATAGTAATTCAAACTGAACAGGCGAGACAATGGCCTCTGGCAATTTTTTTTTGTATTTTTACAATGAATACTGAATGGTACAACAATGCAGTGTGAATCCCAAGTAACTTTATGCACAGTAAGGAGCCCTTCCCTGTACCAGACCAATTTTCCCTATTCAGCATGTGGACTGTACCTAACTAGATAATCCCACCATAATCCTAATGGCTGCCAATCAGACACTGGCTCCACAAAAATGGCAGCCAGAGCCCATTACAGAGGACAGGTCAGTCCTCTGTAAGGCTCCCCTAGCACCAAAAGTAAGCAGGGATC
Organism: Pelophylax lessonae; assembly: GCF_965119305.1. NCBI lineage: Eukaryota > Metazoa > Chordata > Amphibia > Anura > Ranidae > Pelophylax > Pelophylax lessonae. The sequence continues at coordinate 510,844,916 of NC_138769.1, forward strand.
ACATGATCGCTGTGTTTATTTCTGGATCAATCAGGAAGTGAGTGGGCGCCATCTGTGGATCGCTGTCTCATGCACAGTGTTGTCATTCGTCTGAGTGTTATTACCGCTCACAAAGAAAGCTGCTGCTTCCCCTTTATTTGCTATTCTAACCCTACCATTGGAAGGTCAGGTTGGTAAAATCACAGTTGAAAGGTCAAACAGGACAGTATGGGTCCTTTAAAATTCTGTCTGACAAATTTTGCCATACTTTCACTTGAACCTCAACCCCCTGGATTTGCGGAAAACTTTATCCCTACTCAAAATCTGCAAAAGAGAAAGCAACAATACCAAACCTGACATTCTGTGAGCTCCCTGCGGATTGTTATGCTGCTTGTAACTCTCCAGCTTTTTATTTTTAGCTCAGTGCTTGTCTTCAAGCCTTCCTGTGCTTGATCAATGTCACTAAAAGGTAAGTATGTCACCTGACCACCCACTCAGTTTTTAGATATTCTCGTTAGGACTGTTTCTGAACAGAATAAAGAGTAGAAGTAGACCCTTTCATAGGGAGAAATATCAGAGAACAGTTTGTTACAGCTGTTGACCATTAAAATCAACAGTTATTAGGAAGCATCAATCTTTTGAAATATGCTTAAACCACCCTTACCACTTCCTGTTTTGTTTATATTTCAATATCTGTACTACACAAGCAATATCAATGAAAACCTTATCTGATGAGTAAATATTTCATCACTGATATTTTGTTATAAAAAAAAAGCAGAACCGTAAGTGTACTTTAATGAACATAATACATTTACCAGTTTAGTATATAGAAAATAATGTGTGTTATATCGAAATGCATAAATAAGCAAACTTATGTAATGGAACAGTACAAGGCACGATGTTAATTGTAATGTACACATACGTCATATCACTCAACTTAATCATCCTTCCAGCTCACACAGCTATGGTGGCTGTACAAGAAAGAGAAGTCTTACTACAGTAAGAGGGTTCTTGGTACTTTTCTGAATGGATCTAATTTACCTACCCTCATAAATGCATATTAACCACTTAAGCCCCGGAAGATTTTACCCCCTTCCTGACCAGGGGGTATTTTGCGATTCGGCACTGCGTGACTTTAACGGACAATTGCGCGGTCGTGCGACGCTGTACCTAAACGAATTTGGCGTCCTTTTTTTCCCACAAACAGAGCTTTCTTTTGGCGGTATTTGATCACCTGTGCGATTTTTTGATCACGCGCTATAAACAAAAAAAGAGCGTAAATTTTGCAAAAATAGCAATATTTTTCCCTTTTTTTTATATGAAATTCCCCCAAAAATAAATGTAAAAATCAAAATTTTTTAATATTTTCGGCCAATTTGTTTTATGCTACCTATGTTTGGTAAAAAAAATCGCAAAAAGCGTATTTTGATTGGTTTGCGCAAAAGTTATTGCGTTTACTAACAAAGGGAAAGATTTTTGTCATTTTTGTTGTTTTTTTTTTTAACGCGTAATGGCGGCGATCTGCGATTTTTTTTGCGGTACTGCGACAATGCGGCGGACAGATCGGACCCTTGACTGACATTTTTGACACTTTTGGGGTTACCAGTGACATTTCTACAGTAATCAGTGCTATATATATGCACTGTTACTGTAAAAATACACTGGTAGTGAAGGGGTTAACTTTATTTCAGAGGGAGGGGCTGTGTGTGTCCCTAGGGGCGTGATTCTAACTGTGATTGGCTGGGGCTTCAACTGTATGCAGAGTGATCAATGGATCTACATAGTAGATCCATGTGATCAGCTCTCATACAGAGAGGAGAATGACAGGCAGCTTGTTTACACAAGCTGCCTGACTTTCTCCCTCTCCCCCGCCGATCGCAGAGTGGCCGGCGGCGATCGGGTCCGCCGGTCACGCGCGCGGGGGGGTCCGTGACCACGCGGGAGCGGGAGCGCGCCTCCGGCGGCGCGCGCTCGCTCCCTAAACCCTCACAGGCGAGCGACGTAGACCTACGTCACTTTGCCTGTGAGGGGCTGACCGCCCACGTAGATAGTCGTGCGGCGGTCGGCAAGTGGTTAAGAAGCTATTTAACATCTGTGGATGTATAGAATGTATGGCATACACCAGGGGTCTTCAAACTATGGCCCTCCAGTTGTTCAGGAACTACAATTCCCATCATGCCTAGTCATGTCTATGAATGTCAGAGTTTTACAATGCCTCATGGGATGTTCCGCAACAGCTGGAGGGCTATAGTTTGAGGATCCCTGGCATACACCTTCAGCATAATCACCAATAATGAAGAAGATTAAGGCTACATTCACACCTATGCGTAGCGTTTTTTCGCGCGTTTTAACCGCGATTTTACCGTGATTTTTGCGGCGATTTTTACCGCGATTTTACCGCGATTTTTACTGCGATTTTTGTGCAGGCGTTTTTAGATTGAATAGAGATCAATGGAAAACGCCTGTAATCTGCCCAAAAAGAAGCTCATGTACTTTTTTGAGCGTTGGGCGTTTTGTAAACAGCTTCAAAACGCTCAGATGTGAACAGGGGCCATTGAAATGAATAGGATTTGTCTTGTTGGGCGTTTTGAGAGCTGATCCTAGAGCAGAAAAACGCCCCAAAAACGCCCCAAAACGCCAACATGTGAACGGAGCCTAAAAGAAATAAATGTGCCAATAATTGTATTTGTTTTTTTATCAATTAATTGAATGTTAACTACAAAAATTCTAAAAGGTTCAACATCGATAGTGAGACCTTATTTTAAACAGAATGGAAAGAAACCATGGCTTTAGTTAAAAAGTACACAAGTTCTTACTGAGAAAGACAAAGTCATTATCAAGACTGGTTGTTAATTTCCTGTCAGTTATATCTTCTAAATAATGTCTCCCCACATTGTGATAAAAAGTAAAGATAGGCATTTGCTAGTTTATTATAAGTATTGTAGAGCTTTATTTCTCTCTAGAACTATTAAATACAGAATGGTAAACATTCATTAGCACAATTGCACCTCAAATCAGAGATTTGTGTATTTTATGTGCACATATGTTAGCATTATTCTATTATTTGTTTATTTATTTATTTCAGGTACTAATATAGCGCTGTCAATTTACGCAGCGCTTTACATATACATTGCACATTCACATCAGTCCCTGCCCTCAAGGAGCTTACAATCTAAGTCCCATTCATACATACACAGTAGGGCCAATTTTATAGAGGATCCAATTAACCTACCAGCATGTCTTTGGAGGTCTGTTAGGACTAGGGTTGCCACATCATCCCTTTAAACCAGGACACATATTAACCACTTCCCACCCGCACTATAGGCGTTTGACGTCGGGAAAGTGGTTGCATTATCCTGACTGGACGTCATATGAAGGCGGCAGGATAATGCGCTCTGCGCGCCCCCCGGTAAAGGCTCTCCTGACAGGGGGGGGGGGGGTCAGCACTTGTAATCAGATCATTGATTACCAGTGCAGACCCTCGGGGGGGTGCCACTAGAACCACCAGGGATGCCCTCCCATGGCCCCAGGGATGCCCACTATGGCCACCAGGGATGACAATCAGGGCTCAGGGAGCCCCCCATTGCCCTCCCCATCAGTGCTGCCCGCCAGTGCCCTTCCCATCAGTGCTGCCCACCAGTGCCCATCATTGCCATCTATCAGCGCCGCCCACAAGTGCCTATTATTGCCCACCAGTGCCGCCTATCAGTGCCCATCAGTGCCACCCGTCAGTGCAGATCAGTGCCCCATATCAGTGCCCATCAGTGCCCATCAGTGCCCACCAGTGCCCATTAGTGCCCATCAGTGCTGCCTATCAGTGCCCATCAGTGCCACCTATCAGTGCCCAGCAGTGCCGCCTATCAGTGCCCACCAATGCTGCATATCAGTGCTACCTATCAGTGCCACATATCAGTGCCTATCAGTGCTGCCTATCAGTGCCGCCTATCAGTGCCACCCCATCAGTGCCTCCTCATCTGTGCCTGTCAGTGCAGTCTCATCAGTGCTCATCAGTGCAGGAAAAAACGTATTTATTTACAAAATTGTATAACATAAACAAAAAACTTTTTTTTTTTTCCAAACTTTTCGGTCTTTTTTTTATTTGTTTAGCAAAAAAGAAAAAACCTTGCCGTGATCAAATACCACCAAAAGAAAGCTCTATTTGTGGGGGGGGGGGGGGGGGGGGAATTACATAAATTTGGTTTAGGTTCAGTGTTGCATGACCGCGCAATTGTCATTCAAAATGCAACAGCGCTAAAAGGTGAAAATTGGCCTGGGCAGGAAGGGGGTGAAACTGCCCTGTATTGAAGTGGTTAATTACACCGGTTCTGAGGCTAATATAATGCACATAAGTCACTAAAGGCCCGTACACACGTACCGATTGTCCGTCGTAAATATTCGGCCAACGTCCAATCGGCCGATTGTCGGCTTGTTAGTATGATGCTTCCAACAACTGACTGCGACTTTTCGGCCGAACAAAATCTGGTGTGCAGGCTTTAAAATTTTTGTTGGCCAACAAAGAACGGCCGATTGTTCGTCAGTCAGTACAGATTTCGGCCGACAAAAATGTGATGATCAAGACTGGGCATGCTCAGTGAAGAAAAGTAGACCAGAACATGACATCACTTCTGCAGTTGGTTGTTGTTGGCCGACAAAATTCGTGTGCAGTCTTGAGCACTTTTCAACCAACAAAACAGCACCGGACAAAAGACGGCCGATCGTTCGGCCGACAATCGGTACGTCTGTACGGGGCATAAGTGAGTTTAATTACCACCTTAATCAGCCACATAACCTCTGTAATTAATGTGTGTCCTGGTTTAAAGGGATGAGGTGGCAACCCTAGTTAGGACCATCCACCTATTTTTCCTGTAGTTTTGGGACTGAGATCACTTATTTAGGGATGAAATGCAACTTCAAAACTGTTGTAGAACTCAGAAGTGCTAAGAATCACTTTTGAAACATGTTCATTTTCATTGCAGCTAATTTATTACACAGAATGTGTACAAATAATTGTTCCAAGGCTGTGTAACACAAAAGAAGCAAGAGATTATTAAATGCAAACAGGTGTTTTTCATAAAATGCCCTGCGATGCATTTTCTTTATATCCTAATGATACTGCTAAAATTAAGTTGCATGACAGAGGTAGAGGCTAGCACTTTCTTTGTTACCCAATCTTCACAGAGGGTTGGATCATTGAGTGCATGACCGCAAAGATTTAGCAGCAGTTAGGAGTATAGGGGTACAAAGCAGACTGGTTTACTTAACTAGAGCAACTAGAAACGAAAACACTCTAGAGTTCATCAAGGAATAATAATATAAATAGCATCAGAGAAGTTCTAGAGAATAAACACAAGATAAAGCTACCTGATACAGGCAGAAGAATTCCAGAGTGCAGTATGTGTGAAATATTCGGCACTGCCATCAAATTATACAGGATGCATTAAATTTGAAGTAATATTTATTTACCTTCATTAGATGTAGCTACTGAGCTATATTTTAAGATTAGTTTTTTCCTGCTAGTTGCTATGTTATTTATTATCTCTTTAAGGAAAAAGTGGGCATTGGAATTTAAATAAATAACCAATGTGAAATATTCAATAATTATCTTTTCCTGGGAGCACCATTCATAAAAAAAACACCAAACCGAACCTACATCCACAATATGGACTTTAAAGGATAAGTTCACTTTTTTATAAAAAAAAATAATAAATGCCCATTTTTTTTTTTGCAGGCAGAAAAATGTGCATTTATTATTTATTTATTTTTTTAAAAGGGGGCCTGGAAAACATTGCACCCACCATCAGCAGTTCGCAGGTGCCATGCAGGACACCTACAGACTGTCAGTGTAAGCTGTTTGCCTGTACATTCTACGGGCAGGCAATTTTACACTGGCAGGAAGAATTAATTAGCTATCAGAGAGCTCAACAGTACCATGGAAGTTCATTGAGAGTGGCCAAGACAGCCAAGAAGGCTATCCGTGCTTGTAGTTTTCACATTTATAGAAGTCTGTGAATGAAGGAAAAAGGTTCTTTACCCGTCAGCGGGACCGATGAGGATGAGCACTGTCAGAGCCCTACAAAATGACCTCCAGCAGGCCACTGGTGTGAATTGTCAGACCCTACGCTGGTGCAGTGGGTCCTGACTTTCTCCTGCAGCACAACAATGCCCCGCCTCATGTGGCGAGAGTATGCAGCCAGTTCCTTGAGGATGAAGGAACTGATACCACTGAATGGCCCCACGCTCGCCTGAACTAAATCCAATAGAACACCTCTGGGACATTATTTTTCCCATCCATCCGATGCGGCCAGGTTGCACCTCAGTCTTTTCAGGAGCTCAGTGATGCCCTGGTCCAGATCTGGGAGGAATTACCCTAGAACACCATCCGTCGTCTTATTAGGGGCATGCCCCGATGTTGTCAGGCATGCATACAAGCACTTGTGGGCCATACAAACTACTGAGTACTATTTTGAGTTGCTGCAACGAAATTCCAGCAATATTGACTAGCCTGCTGCATAATTTTTTCACTTTGATTTCCAGGGTGTCTTTGAATTCAGTCCTCTGTAGGTTCATAATTTTCATATCCATCAAACGATGTGGCATTCTTTCACATTACCCAGTCCATATCAGTATAGATATCCAGCATGATATTTTCCCCATAGAGAACTGATGTGTTTTCAAAGTGTTCCCTTAATTTTTTTGAGCAGCAGTATATATATATATATATAGGCTCAAAATTTCAAGTCCTGAGCTACTAGACAAGCCTTAAGAGTTGCCCCACAAAACCCCTACCCTGCCCTTAAACACCCCTTCATAAATTATCTCATGAAATTACACTGGTAAAAGTTTTATGCAAAGTTAAGTTACAAATATAAATATTAACAACAACTTTTTTTAGTATCCATTAGTGCAGTCTCATCAGTGCCGATCAGTGCAGCCCATCGGTGCCATTCAGTGTCCTTCAGTGTGGCATATCAGTGCCCATCAATGCAGCATCATCAGTGCATCTTATCAGTGGCGCCTCATCAGTGCCCATCAGTGCAGCCTCATCAGTGCCCATCAATGCAGCCTCATCAGTGCCCATCAAAGCAGCCTCACCAGTGCCCATTTTTACAGCCTCACCAGTGCCTATCAATGCAGCCTCACCAGTGCCATCAATGCTGTCTATCAGTTCCCATCAGTGCAGTCTTATCAGTGCAGCCTCACCAGTGCCCATTATTTCAGCCTCACCAGTGCCCATCAATGCAGCCTGATCAGTGCCCATCATTTCAGCCTATTAGTGGCCATCACTGCAGCCTCATCAGTGCCCATCAATGCAGCCTCATCAGTGCAGCCTGATCAGTGCCCATCAATGCAGCCTCACGCGTGCCACTCAATACAGCCTCACGCGTGCCACTCAATACAGAATCATCAGGGCCCATCAATGCAGCCTCACTAGTGCCCATCAATTCAGCCTGATCAGTGCCCATTAATGCAGCCTCACCCAGTAGCCATCAGCACAGCCTCCTCAGCGCCCATCAATGCAACCTCATTAGTGTCTATCAATGCAGCCTCACCTGTGCTTATCAATGCAGCCTCACCAGTGCCCATCAATGCAGCCTGATCAGTGCCCATCAATGTAGCCTCACTAGTCCAGATCAATGCAGAATGATCCTTGCCCATAAGTGCAGCCTATCAGTGTCCATCAGTGCGTCATATTAGTGCCCATCAATGCAGCATCATCAGTGCCCATCAATGCAGCCTCACCAGTGCCTATCAATGCAGCCTCCCCAGTGCCCATCAAAGCAGCCTTATCAGTGCCCATCAATGCAGCCTCTCCAGTGCCAATCAGCACAGCCTCATCAGTGCCCATCAATGCAGCCTCACCCGTGCCCATCAATGCAGGGTCACCAGTGCCAATCAATGCTGTCTATCAGTGCCCATCAATGCAGCCTCACTCATGTCCATTAGTGCAGCCTCATCAGTGCCCATCAATGCAGCCTCACCTGTAGCCAATCAGTGCAGCCTGACCAGTGCCCATTACTGCAGCCTCACCCGTGCAAGGGGATCAGAGAGAGGAGAGCAGGCCGGGTTCACAGCCGCAGTCAAACGAAGTCCCACCTCCTGGCCTGGCTCCTATGATAGACGTCACACATCCTTGCATTGGACCAGTTTGCTGTCTATCAAAGAAGCCGGTCCAGAAAGCGGGACTTTGTTTAACTGCAGCCTCTTAGACTACATTCACATGGATGTCTAAATTTCAGAATTTAGCTGCATTTAGATGACTTTTCTAAAAGCAGCTGGACTCACACAATGCAAAGAAATTATGTTATTCATGGGGGCGTGGCCTGGCACGGCATGTAACAGGACGTCAGTGAGCGGAGCTCCGCCGGACCGATCTCCTGTACCGCTGATCCTGCAGCCCTGCGGGCACAATAATCCTCCCTACACCTCTCGCAGATCCTTGACACCTACCTCATCATGTCCCCGCCGAAGAAAGGCTCCGAAGCCGCTGCGAAACTGGCCTCATTCCGGCAACAGGACAAGGAGGCCTCATCCCAAGATGGCGCCGACCCGACTCCGGAGGCGGGTCGGCCGAGGGCCCTGCAACAACCAGGGTGCTGGAGGCAATATTTACATGCCAGGCAACGCTGACAACCAAAATTGAGGAGGTAAATGTTGATATATCTTTGTTGAGGCAAGAAATGTAGAAGCTGAGGGACAGGGTCACTGAGACTGAACACAGGATAAGTCAAGTGGAAGATTCCCTCCCCCCCTGCAAAACTCCTCAGACAGGCTGCAGCACCAAGTGAACCTTATTCTTCAAAAGCAAGTTGATATGGAAAATAGGCTGTGCCGCTGCAATCTGCGGATTATAGGCCTTCCAGAGGGCTCAGAGGGTGCAGATTCTTCCTCTTATTTGGAGCAATTACTCATACAGGCCTATGGCAGGGAGTCCTTCTCACCTACTTTTGTGGTGGAGCCTGCACATCGCCTCTCGGGGCGCCCCCCACCCCAGGGTGCACCTCCCCGCACCTTCACACCTTCATAGCGAAGTTCCTGAACTATCGGGACAGGGATGCCACACTACGACTGGCCAAAGTAAAGGGGAACATCCCACTTGGAAACCACAAAGTAGCCATCTTTCCAGACTTCTCTGCGGAAGTCCAGAAGTGCCGCAAGAGCTTTTTGGAGGCCAAACGCTGTATGCGTATTAAAAATATCAAGTACTCCATGTTGTAGCCAGCCTGCCTCAGAGTGGAGGGAGAGAACCGCGCACACTTTTTTTAGGACCCTGAATCCGTCATTACCTGGTTAGATTGTCTCAGCCTGCCACTTACATGTCTTTTCTCTGACTCCTGCCCACAGCTTCTCTGCAAGTGTTTTTGGGTGGAGGGGTACTATAGATCCCTCGGAACAGGAGACATTGATGCTTTTACCCCCCTCCCCCTGAAGTGTCTAGTGGGTCTATTACCGCTATGCTGCACCGGTGGAGCACCCCAGCTCCATGGATGGGACTACCTTTCCACCCCCTATGGCCTTCCACCTGTCCATAGGCTTTGCTGCCCAGCGATTCACCTGTTTGTTTTCACCCCCTACACCTGCTAGGTGGGTGTCTGTGCCCTGTTCCCCTGTTGCCCACCGTGACCCTTGGATGACCTATGCCCCCTGGGTGCCTTGGAGCTCTCACCTATGTCTCCTTTTGTCCTGATCCCTGCTGTTGGAGGACCTCGGGGGCCCCTTTCCTGTGGTACTGTCTCCCTCTGGTTGCATGGGGGCCTGTTCTGTTCATGGCGCATTTTTGGGATTATGCCCGCACAAGTTGGGGTTGGTGCAGGGCAGGGTGGGGGGAATGAGAATTTGGAAATGTTTACTTGTTTTTTTTTTGATACAATCATTGCACTACTTTTCTAATTTTTGCTCTTAACTCAGGCACTTTCTTCTTCTTTCCATGCAGTCAGCTGATATTACTGGAATATTGGTATGTGAATGTCTTTACTACAGACTTGGTGACTTAGATCCTGGGAGCTTCTGCTCTGCGTTACACAATACCCTTTGCATGGCTGCTCTTAAATTGATGACGTGGAATGTCCGGGGTATGCGTGATAAAATTAAGCGGACTGCTGTCTTTAACATTATACGCCATATCCGGGCCGATATCTTGGTGTTGGTGGAAACACATTTGGAAGGCCGCATGCAGCAGTCTCTCAAGTGTCCCTGGGTTGGTTGGGTGTGTCACTCGGCCTACAACTCACATTCTAGGGGTGTGGCAGTCCTGGTGGCCAAAACGGTGCATTTTCAGCTCCTAGGATCTCAAGTGGACCCTCTAGGTAGATATGTCTTTCTTAAAAACCTGAGCAAGCCTGGTCACAATTTTTCTCTGATAATGATGGCACAGCATCTCCGGCGGTGGTGTGGGAGGCATTCAAATTGTTTGCTAGAACCACCATGATTACACGTATCAAGGCCATCAAGGCTAGGGCGGCTGAGGCATACTACAGGGCAACGACCAACTTGATCACAGCTGAACGTGCCTTTATGGCAGAACTGACCCCAGCAAATGAATCTCAGTATAAGCTAACCTCTAGTGTGCTGACCCAACTGGATTATGAAAAGGCGAAAACAAAATTGTTTTTTCAGAAACAAAAACTTTTTGCCCACGGGGAACGAGCTGGGAAATTGCTTGCACATTTGGTTCAGTGTGAGGACAGGCCACCGGTGGTAATTACCCTCAGGGATGAGTCAGGTGCTGAAATAACAGACCCCGGAGAGGTGACGCAACGATTCCACTCATTCTTTAGTACACTCTACACTTCTAGGGCCCCTGCAGACTGTACTGACATGCATGACTTTCTGGGGGCTGTTGACTTTCCTACGTTGACACCTGAACAGGTGACAATCCTGGAGGCACCCCTCTCAGAGGAGGAAATTGCAGAAGCCGTGTCCAAGTTCCCTAGATCTAAATCCCCTGGCCTCGATGGCCTCCCGATTGAATTCTTCACCCAATACTCAGAACTTATTTACCCTAAACTACTTTTGTTATTCCAATCCCTGTTTGAGGACTCTGCTCTGCCCCCTTCCATGCGAGAGGACTTGATAATGTTAATCCCTAAACCGGGCAGGGACCCACACCTCCCCGAATCCTATCGCCCCATCTCTCTTCTATCCCTTAGTCTCAACCAGTGATCCTTTTGCTCATACACCCGGATCAGGCCGGGTTTATGCCTGGAAGGAACACTTCGTTTAACCTCCGCAGGTTGTTTATGAACCTCCACGGGCAGCATGAGCAAGTTGGTGGCAAAGTGTAGTCTCCTTGGACACGGCTAAAGCATTTGACTCGGTGGAGTGGCTTGTCTTGAACGCTATGGCTTCGGGCCTAACTTTGTAAAGTGGGTCAAACTTCTGTATGACGCCCCAGTGGCAAAGGTATTGGCTAACGGTTGGCAGTCCGCAGAGTTCCTCCTTTCTAGAGGTACCTGCCAGGGGTGCCCCTTGTCCCCTCTGCTTTATGCTCTTGCCGCAGAGCCTCTGGCAATAGCTATTAGAGTGCACCCTGGGATTCACGGTCTTTGTAGGGGGTTGCTCGTAGAGAAAATAAGTATGTACGCAGACGACACCTTACTTTACCTAGCTGACTCTGACCGGTCATTGCTTACAGCCCTTTCCCTGATTGAGCGTTACGGACGGTTTTCCGGTCTTCAGATAAACTGGGACAAATCGCAGGTCCTCCCACTAGATGAGAGCCCGGCGGTGGTCACCCCCGCGAATCCGGCCCTACAGTGTGTCTCTCGCTTTAAATAAAAAAGAAAAAGAATTCTAATAAGCGCTAATACCACAGTGTAAGCAGCCAGCACAAAATAACTGATATACAAGTTATAGAAATACAAAAAAGGAAAATAAGTGCAGCGCTAAAAAAATGGAGGAAGGCATTAGCATGACAATACCAACTTATGATAACATGGTAGAAAGAAACCAAATAATGATTTAAATAAGTCCCATGTCAAAAAAATTTCCATACAGAAAGAAGAATAGTCCCATGAGTGTGATGAATCTTGATGGTGAACACAGTATATCTTTAAAATGAAGGAAGATATCCCATCACCAGATAAAACCAAATGAATTGGGTGCTCACCAGATCAAATGGGTCTACATTACCATATAGCAAGCAGACCAAATGGGCTTTTAAAGATGATCCAGATTCCTCCTAAGATACGACCATGGATGTAATTTCAGGTTTATGAAGTGGTTTGTAGAGGGATGTAGATCTCTCATAGCCAGGTTACATAAAAGCCAGAAAGAAGAGTGCACATAGTGTGATATTGCTAAAAAACCTTTTAATAAAAAAAGACTTGCACTTACAATGTTCGCATGGTAACAGGCAATAAAACATGTAGATAGACGTTCTTATGGTGAGCTCCTGACGCGTATCGTCCGCATAGACATCATCAGAGGATATTGCTCCTCGATATTGCTCCTTTACCGTTCAAGTACTTTAAGCAGATGGAATCACTCCTCAAAGCTTTTGTATGGGGACCAAACAGACACAAAATTTCTTGGCGCCAACTTAAGAACCCTTCAAACCTGGGGGGGGGGGGTGGCCTTGCCGGACTTCAACTTGTACTATTTAGCGTCACAGTTGTCCCAGTTCTTTCACATTGACAAGACAGACAGGGAACGGTTCCTGACCCTGATGTGCCCTGGGTGGGCCCAATCCTCCAGGGATCCACTGTCGGTTCTTCTTAGAGGGGTACGGGGCTCGGAGGAGTCTCTGTGCCCTCAGTCCCTCTTGTACCAGTCGAATCTGGGAAGTGGTGGCGGACAAGCTTCAGAGCTCTCCGCTTCATGACCTCACCCCCCTGTGGCACAGTAGGGTCCTACAGGAGTTCCTCTCCATCCCTGATCCCTCCGTGTGGAGTGGGAGGGGTGTTTTTATACTGAGTCATATCTCCACAGACGCTGGACTGCAATCTTTTGAAGCCCTGTGGGAGCGATTCTCTCTTCCCGACCTCATGCAATACAGGTACTTACAACTTGCACACGCATACAGATCTCAATTCCCAGATGGACCCCCTAGACTTGAACCACTTACGACATTGGATATTGTTAAATGTACAGAACCCAAACACCTCATCTCCATATTCTATTCCGAGCTCCACACGCCTCTTCTACTACGATAGCGCATGCACTTAAAGCTCGCTGGGAGCGGAATGTGGGTGCTATGGAGGAATGGGAGGACGCCCTAGAGACGTGTCAGCGAGTCTCACCGAAGTCATCAGACCGACTCACTCAGACCTTTATACTTCACCAGGCGTACCTCACTCCCCTCAGACTGGCAAGATACAAACCTGACTTGGTCCCCTCTTGTCCAATGTGTGGGGACCCGGAGACCTCCTTTTTCCATTTGCTCTGGAGCTGCCCCCAACTGCAGGGTCTATGGCGACAAATTGTCACTTTCCTGCATGATAAAATGGGATCCCCCTTACAGCTCTCCCCCAAGGAATGTCTCCTGGGTGTATATCCAGACACAGACATGGATAAATTCACTACAGCATTCTTACAGGAAACAAATAAAACTCACTGTTTTAAAAAAAAATAAAAAATTATGTTATTCATACATAATGATTAGCAACATAGTTGCAGACAGTTTAGCTGCATTTAGGAAAAGAAGCAAAGTGCTGCTTCCAGAGTCGACTATCTGCATTAATCTGCAACTAAACGTGCATTGCGTTTAGTTGCAGATAACTGCAGTGCGTTTAACAGCAGAAAATTACACACATTCCCTTTTCTTCCTAAAATGTTTGGATTCCTTCTCATGTTGGTTCATTCTTTGCAGACTTGGTCTAACAATAGTTAGTAAGCCGTCAAGGGTGGACACTGACATTCTGGTAAAGTTGTAAAATCTATCAGGATAGGTTCTGATTTTCTCATACATCAGGACAAAATATCCCCTAGTTAGATGCTGGCTTCATTTGCCTTTCTCTCTATCTTCTTTAGGGCCAGTTTACACCAGAATGCAGTGTGGGAAAGGCACATTCTGTGCATGTTTCCCACACTGCAGGTGACTGTACTGCCCTTGCGATCTGCATGCAGGTGGCAATTATTTGCTTATGGCACCCTGAATGCAGATCACAATGCAGTGCATTTGCAGGCACCAAATCGCATGGTACCACCACGGTACCATGCAGTTTGGGTGTGATGCGCTTTTAAAAGTAGTGCTGTGCATGTGAGCCAGGCCTCAGTCTTCTTATTCTCCCAAGCAGGCAAACAATGGAAAGCACCAGCTTTTCTCTGGATTCTATTTCAATTACACAGCTCTATCTCCTTGCTCAGAAAACTACCAACAAAGTGGAAGAGTAGGTGCCTGGGGTACAACATCCCCCAAGAATGAGGTATTGAGAAAAAAAATGCCTGACAACGCTGACACAGCTAAATGCAGCTGAGATCGTTTACAAACCACAGCTATCTGCAAACACTTTAATGTTTTCATGTGCAGATTACTGGTATTTAGCTGCTGTCAGATACAAATGTCCATGTGAATGTAGCCTTACAGATCCCTTACCACAAGGGAGTTCCTGTACTATTTAAGCACTGCAACCTAAGCACTAGTTTTATGCTTAAAGAAGTCCTGCTAGCTCACTTCAGGCTGCATCTATTAACATATGTTCCCTTAAAATTCTCTTCAAAATGATGTAATTTTCAGGAGGGATCCATTTGTATCTCTTATGGAAAAAAACAAATTAATATCCATTTGTATCTCTTATGGAAAAAAACAAATTAATATTTTAAAAATGTATTTATCCGTGACTCTTCATTCATTACCCTTTTATTATTATGCACAAAATATTTTAAAATTTTTTAATGTCTGGAAAACCTTTCACTCCCTTTCTCTTCGGTTTATGCATTTCCTCACATTTTATTCTCTCCATACTCCCCAAAATAAATTAAAACAATGTTTAATCAACCTCTTCAGGGTTAAAACTGGTGGATAAAAGACCATTGCCACATATAAAATAATTGGTAAAATTACTTGCTTTATAATTAAGGTCTTGCTCTCCATATTTATTGTTCTTAGTTTCTAAAAATCTAATTTCTTTTTAACCCTCTCCAGTAGCGCCTCCAAAAAGAACAAACAGGGATTTCTTCAGAATAAGAAAAGGTAGGAATCTGCAACATCCTTGCAATGTACAGAGATCACCCAGAGGGGAATGTTTTTTACTCAACAAAAGTGGAGTTAAGCTTTAAGCCCTCCTGGCTCCACAAAATATTGAGTGTTCTATTCAGTTCTTTTTGATTAATAAATAACATGTTTTCTTCACTATCAAGAAGAAATAAGCTATGCCTAAAATAAGGATTAATCATTTTGTTATAAAAAAAAAAAAATAATAATAATTAGGACTGTAATAAGTCTACCTGATGCACAGACAGTGGATAATGGGACAGAAAAGAAATGTAAAGATGTTGCTTTGTTTGGCATAGAATGCATTGCAAGTATACATCTGTTAAAAAAGGGGGTGTACTATTGGAGCCTAAGTGGAGAATAGTTCTGTTATGTGCACAGGAAATACCTAATTTTAATTCTACACACACACATGACTGGGTATTTAAAGTGAACAGTTCTTTTATCTAAGTGGAAATTATACTCTTATACTAAATCACCCCCAATGGCTAAGGAATTGTGGAGTCATCTCCCAGGACGTATGCAATTTTAATGTCTATTTAAACTCCCAAAATTTTTTTTAGTACTTCAATTTCTCTCATTCAGCCCCGCATTCGAAGTTTGTTGAGCTAGGTGGTGACAACAGGCCACCCATAGCTTAAATTTCAGCCAATTAGCAGGAATCGCCTGATACTTAGCCATGTATGGCCAGCACAAGCTACTACCTCTCAGGTGCCATCCAAAATAAATAGTGGCACACATTGTCAATGCATGTTTTTTGCACACTTCACCACACCACACTACACCACATCACCCCAATGCTATTCAGCAGTACTTCTATTTTTAGATGCTAGAGCCTGCTTCCAAACATTTGTGGTCTTTTAGTGACGTGCTATAATCCATCAAAAACTACAACCCCAAGGTCTTTATTACAGAATTTACAAATGGATTAGTGCTACCATGATGCTTGTTACAAATAATTCAATGTAGCAGTTGGTCATATTATTAATATTATTATTATTATAGCACCCTACAGGTAGGTGCTATGTAAAAGTATAGTGGGCCTTGGCTGCCTCACAGCAGGGCCATGATTTTAGCTGGCTGTCATGTCTCCCAGGTGTGTCTGCTGAGAGGGGAGTCTCCCCACTTGCTCCATGAGAGGATTCTCATTGGACAGTGGAGGAAACCCAATCAGAGACACACTCAGGCATGTATCTACCCCAGAAGGCAGATTCTGCCGCAGAGGATTCTGGGAGTGGGTATAAGTTATGAGGGAATGCATGGCACAGCATCTTTGGCGGGAAGCAGAGTCCCAGGAGGGAGAGTACGACTGTCTCTCCTCTTGTCAGAGGGATCAGATGTTTTGGGTGGCTGCCTGGGAATCCAGAGAGTGCTGAGTTGAGCTGCAGAGGGGATCCGGTGTGCTGAGGACCAGTGGAGGAAGAGGGGTTCAGTTCCAAGAAAGCCTGCCAAAGTCGTGAGTACTGTGAACTGCCCCTAGGGGTCTGCCAAGTGTAGAGGGGACCACTCCAGAGAAGGTTCCAGGGATCCAGGAGTCAGCTAGTTGTAAAGGGGAGCCTAGTCAGAGGACCCTGAAGTGTTAGAGGGGGTACCTAGTCAGAGGACCCTGAAGTGTTAGAGGGGGTACCTAGCCAGAGGACCCTGAAGTGTAAAGTGTAAAAGGGGCACCAGTGGTTGGGCCCTGAAGAGTCAGTGTACAGTGTACAGAGTTAAGAGTTGCAGCAGCACAAACAGTGACAAGGAGCTTTCTCAGCCAGTGAAGGGCTGGAGGGAGCTGTTCAGTGACTTTTGAGCTAAATCGAGTGTCAGGAGTCAAGTGTTCTACAGTCCTGGATCTTCTGAGTTAACTAACAAGTTAAAGTCGAGGTTCCAGCACAATTTCAGCATAACAGTATCTTTAAATGCCAGGAAGCGCTGGTCGGCATTCAGCTGGCATTAAGACAGCGCTAACGGGCATTTTTTTTTTGTACAAAGTCCTAGTTAAGCCTAGTTGAGCCAGAGGAGTATATCACTCATTCCCTTCTCCCATCCCCAAAATACAATAAACAAAACCAACCAAAGATGCCGGAATGGTCATTGTCTCAGTTCTCACACCTGGGTTCACAACCTAAATGTGCTTGAAGCGTTACCGATACTAATGGCAGACCCACCTCAGGCCCAAGGCCTGGAAACATTGCTACATTATTATTATTATTTTACTTTTTTTAAAATAAAGTAGAGTTTCAATAAAATATCCCCCTTAAGTGGCCATCACATTCATGTATTTTCTATTCCATCTGATGAGAAACCTACTGTACAAAAAATCTTGAGCAAGATAAATTTCAGTCATGTTGAAAGTATGGCATAAAAATCCTTTAATAAACAGTCTGAGCAAGAAAATATGGCTTAAGATGTTACTGCTACAGTGTATATCTGAAATCCTCTTAAACAGTCATTCACAACAGATGTAAAGATGAGCAAGAAATGAAATTCTATTCATTCCTTTGACCTGATGATTCCAACAAAGTGCATAAGTGTACTACATTAAACGTTGAGCTAAAGAAAAAATGAATTTCAAATCAAGTTCTTAGCTCTTCAAAGTTCATACAAAATGCAATTGTTGTATGTCACATTTTTCAATGATGGATTTGATGTTTGGCCCTGGAAAAAATAACAAGATTTATCATCAGAGCAGCATATGCTATGCAAAACCTTTCTGAATGTCTGAGGAATCTCTTTGGTGTCAGAAAATACAGTTGAGCATCTATAGCTTTTTTCCTCTGTCCTTATTTGAGGTTAATACATACAAAACACTGTGCAGCATTTCATAAAGTGAAGAAGGGTCAAAATTCATTCAAACCAAAACTTGAGAATAACTTAATTTTTGTAAAAAACGCTTTAGTGCAAGGTTGTTGAAAGTATTTCATTGGGAAAGGGGAGCATGGGGGGGGGGGGGGGTACCATTTCTTATAGCTATATAAGGAACCAGTAATGTTTTTGCTTATACAAGAGTTTTAATATGCAGATTTTAAAGAAACAAGAAAACACACTGCTAGACTACTTTTTTTACTTACCTACACCTAAATCTGTGTAATTGGAATATCTGGCATAGTGG
This sequence comes from Pelophylax lessonae, assembly GCF_965119305.1. Taxonomy (NCBI): domain Eukaryota; kingdom Metazoa; phylum Chordata; class Amphibia; order Anura; family Ranidae; genus Pelophylax; species Pelophylax lessonae. The sequence continues at coordinate 510,863,140 of NC_138769.1, forward strand.
CAGATGTTTTGGGCAGTGAGGTTTGAGCCTGGAACCCTGCCCCTCGTGCACCCATGCTTTCACTTGTATGTACCTATTTAAGAGGTAGACAACCAAGACTGTTTTATTTTCCAGAAGATTTTATATGCACATGTTTAGTAGAAAGTTTGCTTGAAAACTGTTTTGGTCCCTGCTTAGACTAGTAATTTCTGGGTGTAAGCTGTAAGGGATATCAAGCAAATAAACATGAGTAGGGCACTCACATGTGTTTTTAAAGAGCATAAATAATCCAAGGCTGATTATTCGCTGATATTGCAGTGGGTCACAGCCCACCTTCATTGAGACTGGCCTTGATAAAGGTGGGTTATGACTAGGGATGAGCTTAGTGTTTATACAAATGCCAAACATTTATGGCGTTGGGCATATATGATGTGACAGCTTCTGGTGGTCAATGGTTGCTAAGAAAGCAGTGGTTACAATAATTGCTAAGGGAACAGTGGCTGCTTGCAGTTTCTGCGTCCTTACCAACCACTGAGGTTACCTAACCTTTTCACTTACATGATTGGGAATCCCCGGCCACATAAGCAAATAGGCGAAGAATGGAGTGGGTTACATCATTGCTGAAATATGGCCACACAGCCATATTTGGGCTATGCTGCCAATGGTTGTTAAGGAAGCAGTGGCCCCTGGCAGCCACTGTGTCCTTACCTACTTTAGACGTCATCTGGCCCATTCACTTACATAGTCAGGAATCTATTACCACCTAGGCAAATAGGTGGGCAAAGGAGCCTTACATCATCGTCTAAATATGGCCACTTACCCCATGTCTCCCTGTATATAGCTGATGACAGCTTGGGAAATTGTCATTGAGTAGTAAAACCATCAAGAACCGGTCGCGTGCAGCTGGTCAGGGGGTGTCCCTCCCCCTGGCAAGCCACCCCCTGTTTGAAGTTGAGGGCATGTGGCCTGGTATTGTTCAGGGGGGGGGGGGGGTCTGCAAACTCAGAATTTCCTCATTTACTTGGCCAGCCAGGCTGCATATTCAGATTAAGGCTCCGTTCAAATATATGCAAATTGGATGCGTTTTGAACCACCTCTGATTCGCATGACTTGTGAAACAAACCGGCTTTCTATGGGGCCAGTTCACACATCTGCTGTGCAGCAGTAGTGAAAATTCCCTGCAAATTTAGAAGAGTCCTGTGCATTTTCTGAGCACCATGGTGCAGTTCAGAAGCGAATTCCAGGCTCATTGCTTTCTATGGAAAAGCATCTAAATCGCACATGTTCTCAGTTTTGAACACAAATTGATAAAAAAAAAATGCATGGAGTCCCCCCAATGCATACTAAACCCTTAGGTATTGAATTTCTGGGGAACATCATGCATTTATTTATTTATTTATTTTTTTGTGAAGTACCCACTTAAAATCCATACCAGACTCATTTATTTTTTTCATTATTGCAGTAGAGGTGCTGCAGCAGAAATTACATTTACAAAGAAAAAAAAATTGGTTTAAATTGCCAGCAAACTACATTCACATTAGCCAAAACATTGGCATTTTTAATTTGACAGATTCAGCTCCCATTGAGTTTAGCAGCTAAACTTCATTGAAGTTTTGCCAACCCCTGCTGAACCGAACTTAGGGCAATTCGTCTCACTAGTTCTGACCCACTGAAATTTCAGCAAGTAAAGCCTTGGATTATGCTCTTCCAAATACGTATGAATCTGCTGACTTTTTTGCTTATTACTTTTTTAAAATTGATTGTATATTAACCACTTAAGCCCCGGAGGATTTGGCTGCTCAAAGACCAGAGCCCTTTTTTCAACTTGGCACTGCGTGACTTTAACTGACAATTGCGCGGTCATTTACGTCCTTTTTTCCCACAAACAGAGCTTTGTTTTGGTGGTATTTGATCACCTCTGTGCTTTTTATTTTTTGCGAAAATAATAAAAAAAGAGCGAAAATTTTGAGATAAAATTACATTTTCAACTTTGTCTTTTAAAAAATATCCAATATACTCAATATATGTCATATTTTGTGAACAAAATGTATTTAGCTACATGTCTTTGACAAAAAAAATCTCAATGAGCGTATTTTTATTGGTTTGCGCAAAAGGTATAGCGTCTACGAACTATGGTGTAAATAGTGGAATTTACACAGCTTTAATTTCATGAAGTGCTAAAATGACAGGGCAGTACAAACCCCCCCATATTACCACTTTTTGGAAAGTAGACATCCTAAGGAATGTCCTGAGAGGCATGTTGAGCTCATTGAATATTTCATTTTTTTGTCACAGGTGTTTAAAAAATGACTAAAAAAAAAAAATTTTTTTTTTTTTTTACACAAAGTTGACATTGAAATGATATATTGCTCACACATGCCATGGGTATATGTGTAATTACACCCCAAAATATATTCTGCTGCTTCTCCTGAGTACAGGGATACCACATATGTGAGACTTTTTGGGAGCCTAGCTGTGTACGGGACCCCGAAAACCAATCCCCACCATCAGAATTTCAAAGGGCGCACATTTTTTCATTGCATTTTCTCACTATCTATAACGGTTTAGGAAGCCCTGAAATGTCAAGATACCTGTCAGAGTTTCGGAGGCCCTAAAAATCCAAGATAGCACAAAACCCCCCCAAATGACCCCATTTTGGAAAGGAAACACTCAAGCTATTTGCTGAGAGGCATGGTGAGTCCATGGAATATTTTATATTTTGCCACAAGTTTCGGGAAAATTGCATTTTTTTTTTAACACAAAGTTGTCACTAAAAGATAAATTGCTCACACATGCCATGGGTATATGTGGAATGACACCCCAAAATACATTCTGCTGCTTCCCCTGAGTACAGTGCCACATGTGTGAGACTTTTTGGGAGCCTAGCTGTGTACAGGACCCCGAAAACCAATCAACACTCTCAGGTTTTCTAATGGCGTAAATTGTGCATTTCACCTCCGCACTACCTGTCACAGTTTCGGAGGCCCTAAAATTCCAAGATAGCACAACCCCCCCCCCAAATTACCCCATTTTGGAAAGTAGACACCCCAAGCTATTTGCTGAGAGGCATTGTGAGTCCCTGGAATATTTTATATTTTGCCACAAGTTCCGGGAAATATACTATTTTGTTTTTGTTTTGTTTTTTTTACACAAAGTTGTCACTAAATGATGTATTGCTTACACATGCCATGAGTATATGTGAAATGACACCCCAAAATACATTCTGCTGCTTCCCATGAGTACAGGGATACCCCATGTGTGAGACTTTTTTGCAGTCTAGCCGAGTACAGGACCCCGAAAACCAATCCCCACTTTCAGGCTTTCCAAGGGCGTAAATTGTTGATTTCACTCCCGACTACCACACTATCACAGTTTCAGAGGCTATGAAATGCCAAGACAGCACAAACCCCCCCAAATGACCCCATTTCGGAAAGTAGACACCCTAAGCAATTTGCAGAGAGGCATGTTGAGTGTTTTGCAGATCGCACTTTTTGTCACAAAGTTTTGGAAATTTAAAAAAGAGGAAAAAAAAAGCATTTTCCTGTTTTTTCTTCATTTTCCCAAAAAAGTGAGAGCTGCAAAATACTCACCATGCCTCTCAGCAAACAGATTAATTTGGGGTAATTTGGGGAGGGGGGGGTTGTGCCATCTTGGCATTTCATGGCCTTCAAAAGTGTGATAGTAAGGAGTGACATCAACAATTTACGCCCTTAGAAATCCGGAAGGTTTGGATTGGTTTTCGGGGTCCTGTACGTGGCTAGACTGCCAAAATGTCTCACACATGGGGTATCCCTGTACTCAGGAGAAGCAGCAGAATGTATTTTGGGGTGTCATTTCACATATACCCATGGCATGTGTAAGCATTATATCCTTTACTGACAACTTTGTGTAAAAAAACAAAAAAAAAAAAGAAATAATTTTCCCAAAACTTGTGGCAAAATATAAACTATTCCATGGACTCACCATGCCTCTCAACTAATAGCTTGGAGTGTCTACTTTGCAAAATGGAGTCATTTGGGGGGGTTTTGTGCTATCTTGTAATTTTAGGGCCTCTGAAACTGTGACAGGTAGTGCCGAGGTAAAATAAGCAATTTACACCATTAGAAAACCTGAAGATGGGGATTGGTTTTCGGGGGTTCCGTACACAGCTTGGCTCCCAAAAAGTCTCACACATATGGTATCCCTGTACTCAGGAGAAGCAGCAGAATGTATTTTGGGGTGTCATATCACATATACCCATGGCATGCGTGAGCAATATATAATTTAGTGACAACTTTCTGTAAAAAAAAAAACAAATTGTCACCTTCCCGAAACTTAGGGCAAAATATAAAATACTCCATGGACTCAATATGCCTCTCAGCAATTAGCTTTGGGTGCCTACTTTTAAAAAAGGGGTAATTTGGGGGGTATTTGAACTGTCCTGGCATTTTATGCTCAATCTTAGCCACACATCACCCACTCTTCTAACCACTTGAAAACCAAGCCTTTTCTGTGACTTTTTGTTTACATGAAAAAATATATTTTTTTACTAGAAAATTACTTTGAACCCCCAAACATTATATATTTCTTTAAAGCAGAGGCCCTATAGAACAAAATGGTGGATGTTGCAAATTTGTTTGTCACACGGTATTTGCGCACAGATTTTCCAAACGCAATTTCTGCGAAAAAAAATACATTTTTTTTTAATTTAATGCACAAATACACTATATAATTCCAAATTGTTTGGTAAGATTTAAAAGATGATCTTATGCCAAGTACATAGATACCAAACATGACATGCTTTAAAAATTGCGCACGCCTGTGCAGCGGCAACAAACTACGTACATTTTTAAAAGCCTTTAAGTCTTTACAGGTTAACACTTTAGACTTACAGAGGAGGTCTACTGCAAGAATTACTGCCCTCGACCTGGCGTTCGCGGCGATACCTCACATGCATGCTGCAATTGCGGTTTACATATGACACTAGACCAACGCTTGCGTGCACCTTTGCGCGCAAGCACGGGGGGACAGGAGGGGCTTGTTTTTTTTTTTTTTTTAGTTTATTTTGCTTTTTTATATTATTTTGACACCTTTCCTTTAATTTTTTTTTTTTAATCATTTTTATTGTTATCACAGTGAATTTAAATATCCCCTATGATAGCAATCTGTGGTGACAGGTACTCCTTTTTAAAAAATTGGGGTCTTTTAGACTCTAGATCTCTCCTCTGACCTTAACGCATCTGACCACACCAAAATTGGTGTGATAAAATACTTTCCAAATTTTCCAATGGCGCTGTTTATTTCTGGCGAAACAGAAGTCATGAAATGCTCGTAGCTTCCGGTATCTAGGCCATAGAGATGATTGGAGCCATTCTCATCTCTAATCAGCTCTATAGTTAGATAATTGAACCACCGGCTGCACTCTCGGGTTATCCGGTGGGACAGGAGAGCCCAAAAAAAACCACGGAAGGCGGCGGGAGGGGGGGAGGGAGTCCCCTCCCACTGCATGTAAAAGCAGTCTAGAGGCCAATTATCCACTAGGATTGCTTTTACATGTAAACTGACTGCTGGCTGTAAAAAACGATACCTAAATCTGCAGGCATCATCCTGGCATAACCACTCAAAAGTCCAGCAACGTACCAGTACATTGCTGGTCCTTGTTTGGCATATAGTGTAGTTTTTTTTTTTTTTTCATGCAGGCTGTGGGCTGAACAAAAAAAAGAGAACCTAACAGAAATCACCACAGGAATATTGTGTAGTATTACACACCATTAACCGCCCAACAACCAAACCCACTAATTTAAAGGTGGGTATACATGACAATATTCCACGTATACCTAAAGGTATTTTAACTGCAGTGGTGAAATCAGCCTACCACAGCTGCTGCCATCAGTGGTATCCATATCTGCTGAGCGCAAACGCTGTTTGTGTCAGAATATATAAAATCAGTGTGGCAGCTGACGGGTACCTGCAAGAGAAACAGACAATATAAATTTGGGTCCAGTGGTTAGAGTGGATATTGCCAACATGCAGAGGTTGCGGCCATGGTGCAGGAGATGCATGGGCTGCGGGCATGGTACAGGAGATGCAGGGGCTGCAGACATGGTACAAGAGATGCAGGGGCTGCAGGCATGGTACAGGAGATGCTGGGGCTGTAGACATGGTACAGGAGATGCAGGGGCTGAGAGGATGGTACAGGAGATGCAGAGGCCACGGGCATGGTACAGTTGATTCAGGGGCTGTAAACATGGAACAGGAGATGCAGGGGCTGTGACCATGGTACAGGAGATGCAGAGGCAGCAGGCATGGTACAGGAGATTCAGGGGCTGCAGGCATGGTACAGGAGATATAGGGGCTGCAGGCATGGTACAGTAGATGTCAGAGGCTGTGGGCATGGAACAGGAAATGCAGGGACTGCGGACATGTTACAGGAGATTAAGGGGCTGCGGTCATGGTACAGGAGATGCAGAGGCTGCGGGTATGGTACAGGAGATGCAGAGGCTGAGGGAATGTTACAGGAGATGCAGAGGCTGTGGGTATGGTACAGGAGATGCACGGGCTGCAGGCATGGTACAGGATATGCAGGGGCTGCGGGCAGGGTACAAATGATGCAGGGGCTGCAGGAGTGGTACAGGAGATTCAGGGGCTGCAGACATGGTACAGGAGATGCAGGGTCTGTGTGCATGGTACAGGACATGCAGGGTCTGCAGGCATGGTACAGGAGATATGTAGAAAATATATACAAAGTATATTCCCTGCGCCAAATATAGAGTAGCCAATAAATATAAAAATATATATATAGCTGATATTATAATGATAAAATTAATGATAAAATTCGGTGAGAATTAATTAAACAGCAGCTGCTGTAAAAAGTAGAAAAAATGCAGAGGAATGGTCTTTAAAAAAAGGCCAATTACAGCGATTTAAGTGGAAATAAACCCGATAGATGGGAAATAAACTTATTTAAAACATTATTACGCCATTTGGAGCATTTCTTCTTCTTTCCTGTTTATACACCATAATTTATGCTGGAGTCCAGAGGAGCCATCACCAGCCCAGAGGACTACCTACAAGGGAAAAGCCACTTGGCCCAGGGGGCCACCAAAGCCTGAAAGGTCTTAGTATCATATGATACATAAGACCCACGTCATTTGGTAAGTGACCCACCCTATTTAAAACTGGATCAAGCATCTTTGAACAATCAAGCCAGAGCACTTGCACTTTGTATGGATAGTTATTCACTGAGGACATTTATTATTTAAGCACCAGTCACCATTATCGGACTTTTTTTTTTAAATATATATATATATATATATATATTTTAGTGTTGATTATATATTTAATTAATTCAATCACAGTTATCTAATCGAATTTTATTGGAATATTAATCATTGGTATATCAATGTCCTATAATATTTATCACATTTAATTTCACGTTTCCTAAACATGGTTTTCTGCTTAAAGTGGTAGTTATGGAGACATATTAAGCACTTTACAAGCATTAGTATTTATTGGTAATTTTAGAACCACAGTGAGACAGCAAGCGCTGTAATTGGCCTTTTTTTAAAGACCATTCCTCGGCATGGTACAGGAGATGCAGGGGCTGCAGGCATGATACAGGAGATGCAAAGGCTGTGGGCATGGTACAGCAGATGTCAGGGGCTGCGAGGGGGTCTAACTGGGCTGTGATTAGGCTCGCGCCACCACCGGACGGAACACCACTGCTGCCTTACATTTAAAAATGGCGCCACCCGGCGCCATTACTTCACTGCAAATGTGCGCCCCTGTCCAAAAATGGTAGAGCGCGTACGGGCTTTCCCCAGCGGCGGTGTATGTGCAGTTGACATGTTGGCCCGGGCCCAGCTGCAGCCATATATTTATGTTAGCTGCTGCCCTCAAAGCAGCCCCAGAGCAGGCGGCCTTGCCAGCCTACCGGGAAATTTCCCGGTATCCCGGTAGGCCAGTACAGCCCTGTTGGAGGGATAGGTAGCTGAAAACAAGGACAATATGAAATTGATAAGGTTGTGATCACAGAAAGGAAAAGGGGTGTTGGAGAGGTTGCTAGGACTGCAGAGGCAAAAAATACAAGGTCAACTTTGTTGCCATCAGAGTGTGTAGTAGTGTGCGTTCATTGTGTTAGGTTAAGGCGGCATTCACATGTCAGCGTATGATCGCGGGCAGAACCGCCGCGGTTCCGCCCGCGATTCAGAGATTTATTGCAAATCGCGGGACGCCTAGCGTTGCCCGTTGATTTGCAATAGCCCCCCAAACGCCGAGCGATGTTGCCGCGATTTACGCCCGCCGAATCGCGGCAACATCGCGCAAACAAAATCGCGGGACGCAATACGCTCCAAAAAAGTACAAGAGCTTCTTTGGAGCGTATTGCGTCCCGCGATTTTGTTTGCGCGATGTTGCCGCGATTCGGCGGGCGTAAATCGCGGCAACATCGCTCGGCGTTTGGGGGGCTATTGCAAATCAACGCGAAGTAGCTGGAGTGTTAAAGTTAACAGGAAAGTTTATGTCACTAAGAATGATTGTGGTTATTTCTGTAGAGAGAAAGTAGGGTAACCAGGCAAAGAAATCATCAAGGAAGTGTGACAGTAATCCTGGAGGCTGATGAATCACAGCAGCAAATAAATTTCCTGTAGCTATTCTAGGTATAACATGCCTTTGAGAATGCTTTCCTCTAAGCATTTTTATCAATGCCAGAATGTTGAGCTGATGAGACTTGTATACACATACTGTATACCCTGCCCTTTACCCCCAACCCACCCCCCCACCATCTCTCTTCCTCCTCCCAACCACCATTCTTTCCCACAGAATGTTGATTAGGCAAGACATGTATACACATATACCCAGCCCCTTACTACCTCCCCCAGACCCCTTCTTTCTCCCTCCCCCTTCTCTCTTCCTCCTCCCAACTACCTCCTTTTCCCCTCTTTTCATTTCCTTTGCCTAACCACCTCCCTTTCCCCTTTGTTTTGCCCAGAGTGAATACTGTCTGTGTATTGTGATTTTGTACCTAACAAATTAGTTTATTTATCTTCTAATTTGTTATTAAGAAGGCCAAAGGGACACATTTTGAGCTTTGAGCAGCAGTACATGGCAGTGGCTTAGATTTCATCCTTATAAATGTTCTAACATGTAGGGTTAGAGTTCTTCCTTACAAAGTTTTCCCAAGCAGCTGTAACGTAGGGGAAGGATTACAATACAGACATCCCTTTGGGTTAGTGTGGCATAGGTTTTAGGAAGAAAAATAATAATAGGTTAGGAAAAACATATCTGCAACTTTCGAAAGTGAAGCACATGTAAGTTAGTGAGAGGTACAGTTAGATGCCACCAAGACTAGGATGTTACAGTACAAGAGCACCAGTATCTGGCTAGGTAACGGACCTCTCAGTGTAATAGATTTTGGAGAAAATATACTTTTCTGGTTGTCATATTGCTGTATTCCTGTCTTGTAATGGAATAAAATTGTACTATTTATACAATCATGTATTCAGATGTATATATATATATATATATAGACATATGAACAAACATTGTTGTTGAATTTTATATATATATATATATATATATATATATATATATATATATATATATATATATATATATATACATATATATACTGTATATACTGTATACAATGCTCATTAACAATGCTTTATACTTTTTTTTTTTTAATGAAATGCTGGTCAATATAACCCGTGCAGAAGCAACCTGAATTGTCCTATGATGAGATAAAGCACATCCAAGGATATTGCAGCACTGAAATTTATGCCTATGGGTCTAAGAGATTACTTCACAAACTTGACAACTTCATGGCCACATTTAAGGTCTGTAAACAGAGAGTGAAGCATAGTGGTATTGACTATAAATCAGTTCAAAATGTTATAACATGTCTTGCCTAGGACTAATCAATTTTTAACTAACACCTCACATGCTTAAGTTTGCAACAGATCATTTATTATTATAAAATACTTGCATGCATTCAGAGCATTGGGAAGCAGAATGACATTCACATCGGCATATAAATGTCTACTTCAAAATATACACCAGAGAGTTCAGATATATGGACAGTACTTTGCCTCTATAGATTGGATAAAAACAAAAAAAACAAAACAAAAAACAAAGCAAAACAAAAAACAATTTAATCTAGTAACTGTGAGGGATTAGCTCGGTGGCGGGTGTGGATGACCCCTTTGGGGGGTTCGTTACACAGGGAGATAGCTGAGAAGTGGTTGCAAACAACAGTTTGGTTTATTCATGCAATTTTCTTCACCAGACTGCAAGCGTCAAAAACATCCAAAATAAAATAAAACACAAAATAAATCCTTGCCACTGTGGGCGGCTACCTTCCACACACAGGAACCTATCTAATGAAGTCTGTCCCCAACCTACTGTTGGGCAGACTTTGCTGATCATACAGCAGACTATCAATAGTCCATTTATTATCTCTTCACATCGAGAATGTCCCTTTTTTCTTCACATAGAACACATTCCTTTGCATGTCTCTTCACATAGCAACCATTCCTTTGCTTGTCTCTTCACATAGCAAACAGTGCATTTATTTCTTTCCACATAGAAATAGTCCAAGACCTCACCTTGAGTAGTCTTCACACTTTTTACCCTCCTCAGCGCACATTGCTCCAGGAGGTCTTCCCCATGCTCACACAGCTTCAGGGGGCATTCATCTGACTGTCCTCCTCTCCCCAGCTCACACAGCGTCAGGAGGCAGCAATCCTTCTCCCCATGCTCACACAGCGTCGGGAGGCACACATCTGACTGTCCTCCTCTCCCCAGCTCACACAGCGTTAGGAGGCAGCAATCCTTCTCCCATGCTCACACAGCGTCGGGAGGCACACATCTGACTGTCCTCCTTTACCCAGCTCACACAGCATCAGGAGGCAGCAATCAATCGACTTCCTTTGGACAAATTATAGAGGCCTTAACTTCCTCATTCTGAACAGCTGAAGGCCTTTCAACTTCCTTAAGCCGTCCTGGCTACCTTTCCTGCTGCCTTTGCTGCAGCCGACACCCTATAGTAATTGGTGAATTGTCTAAACCAAGCAGAAGTGTATCCCCTGTCTGTGACAACATCCACAGATTTACCTGACTTCCTGTCACATAACCCAGACATTTTCATAGTATAGGCATCCTAATGAAACCTAAATTGTGTAGTTAATGGTTCTGTATATAGACACCAACACAAGTCAATAGTATTAACCACAAAGTAAATATGTAAGCGTGTATACACTGCATTTATTAAAAATGTCTGTTTAAAACAAAAATTGCTTCACCACAAACCCTTCTGCTTTCCTAAACTACAAGAACTACGTAGGTTCTTTCAATGAAGTTGCCCATGCAATGGAAAATGATCTAAGGAATCATAGTTAGGCAAAAAGTGTAGTACCCAAAGTGCCAATTTAGATATAATTGAAGTTCTATTGTTATTTAATTTTTATTGTATTTAAATGGAATTGTAAAGAGACTAATTTAGAGCTGTATATTGGCTTCACTGCTAATTCATTCCCATCCAAAGTTAGTTCTATGCATAAAAGGCATGCCATGCTTCCATAAGCCTTAGATTTTTTCAAAAACGAACCATATTTACTCACCACTAATAGGTAGCTATATAGCACATGTAATAACACTAGAGGCAACAGAATGTCACTGAGCTTACTCCCCCTCCCCTCCCCTTCCCTTTTCCCCTTTCCATTCTTCTTCCCTCTCCTTCCTTTTCCTATTTCCTCCACTTTTCCTCTCACTCCCCTCCTCCGTCTCAATTGTTTTGCGTAATAGGAATATTATTCTCTAGATTTTGATATGTATTCATATATTCAATTATATTTACATGCTTTATAAATTCTGTCTATAATACAAGTTCTATCAGCATGTGGTTTTGTATTACCTCTGGTTTTTACCAGAAGATAGTAATATATAATTCATAGTTGGAGAGACAGGACAGAATTTGCATATTTACTGTATATTTCTTCATACCTGCCCCTATGCACCTCTACAAAAAAGCATGATCTTGTTAGTGAAATGTGTGAGAGGTTGAGGTCCCAGCAGTGGCAAGACAAGCATAACTAGTGCCCAAGACGAAGATGCCAAGTCCCACCCCCCCCCTCGGATGTAAGAATAACCCCCATTATAGGAGTTGGGGGATGCATTAATAACCCCCCTCTGCATTGGTGTCAGTGGATGTTATAATAACCCCCAGCATTGGTGTTAGTTGGACACATTAATAACCCCCAGCACAGGTGTCAGTGTATGCATTAATAACCCCCGGCATTAGTGTCAGTGAATGCCATAACAACACCCAGCACTGGTGTCACTGTACACAATCACTCCCAACATTGGTGTTAACTCCCAGTATTGGTGTCAATGGAGGTAATAATGACCCTCTGCGTTGGTGTCAGTGGACACAATAAAAGAACCAGCAGAGGTATCAGTGGATGCATAATAGCCCCCCCCCCCAGCCCCACATGGGTGTCAGTAGACACATTAATAACCTCCAGCACAGGTATCAGTGCATGCAATAGTAACCCCAAGCATCGGTGTCAATGGACACCATAACAACCCCCAGCACGGGTGTCACTACACACAATAACTTCCAGCACAGGTGTCAGTGGACATAATAATAATTGCCAGCATTGATGTCAGTATTATTAACCCCCTACCCTGCATTGGTGGTCAGTGGCATTGAAATGTAACCCCTCCCATGGCCACCAATGTGAGGGGAGGAGGTTAAATTGTCACTGCCATGAGGACCAAAGCAAGGTGGGAGGATGGGGGAAGTAACATTCACTGCCACTGACCATCAATTCAGGGGGGGGGGGGGCAAGGGCAGTAGAAGTCAACCCCCCACCTGCATTGGTGGTCATGGCAATGTTAACCCATTCTTCAATTCCAACCTGCTCCAGTCCCATTCCTATACTTAATGTTCTCTGGTGCTGGACAGGGAGCAGCAGTGATACTAATCCATGATATAAAATAAAATACCCCTGGGCTGAGCTTACCTCAGCAAACCCTGGCTTCTTCTGTTCAGCTCCCATCTCCCTCTTCCAGGTGGTTGGGCAGGATCTCTGAGTTGGCAACATCCCCATCCCACCCACACAGTAGCCAGCAAAGAGGAGACTCCACCTGGGGTTGTTCTGGCAGTCCTAAACCAGAGCGACTAAAACTGCTAAGGGGGGGATTTTCCTGTCCCACAGCAGGAGGGAAGAGAGAGCAGAATCCCCCTTCCAGCAGCTATCACAGTCCTGCACTGTGTGCTGTTCTGAATGACAGTAGTGATGGCAGCGTTACTCCTTTCATTCAGGTAGCTGGAGAGAAGAGTTGTCATCAGCCTTTAGCCCCACCTCACCATATAGTGCCTTTGCACCCAGGGCAAGTGCTCCTCTTACCCATCCCTTGTCCCCATGTCCTGGGTCCCAGACAGGAAAAGATTGTCTGCTAGTCCAGATCAATAAAGCTTGCAGTGTTCGATTTTGTAGAATGTAAAAGGGATTTCTAAGTCACACTCTTGACTCTAGAAGTACCTCTGCGCTTGTGGAGGAACCAGTTATTAACTGTACTGATAATAGTAATATAGACTGCTGCTACTTGACCAAATAACGAAAATATTTGTAAAAGCATAAAATAAAGAATAGTAGCGCAAGAGTCAATGTAACATTGGCTCGACAGACCTCTATGCGACAGGTGAATTATATGTAACCATCTATAAAAGTCACTGAAATTCCACTCTAGACATCACATAGTCCTTCAAATGAATATCATATAAAATGTAGTAAAAAAAAGTCCAATAAGACAGCCGTCAGCTCGTGAAGTCTATCGGGTTCACCTCTTTACCACCACAAAGTGCCAGGGATAAGGTTAGAAGAAGTGGTAACTCACCAGATGCTGTTGCTCAAATGTTCTCACAAATGAGCAAAAACGCAGGGGTTTACACTGGGCCAGCAGGAAGCATAAATAACATAAATGGTCCACTCTGCTGCAGAATCGTAATCCACTCCTTTCAATGCAATCCTCATATACCGTATAGCATGTAAGGATAAAACACCTCCAATAGTGTAATATGTCTCAAACACGTTTTTATTAGGAAAAGGTAAATCAATTGCACTCACATTTGGTAGAAGAAAAGTAGGCACATCATCAACAGAAGGCAAGGAGGAAACTGCCGCTGTACACCCTGAACCGGCTCCACACCAGCGGAGTTAGTTTCGGGATGTTCCCCCGCCGTAGCACGTATTGCCAGATGCGTCGTCTGGTCACGCTCCGACGCGTTTCGTCATATCCGACTTCAACTGGGGGCGTGACCGGAACGACGCACCACTGCCCATTAATACCCCGCTGGAGCCCAAATCCAGCCAATCAGCGTCTCTGCAAGCTGACCGGAAGGAGACCATCACTCTAACTAGAGTAAGTAAAGCCTCACAGAGGTGAAGACTTGATCTCTTCCAATGTACCGTGACCCCTTTACTAAATTGCTAGACACCGGAAGTGCCGCCAAGCAAATGAAGATATCACCAAATGGAAAAAAATCTAAATCTGGTTAATAAAAATGATGTAAACTCTAGACTCAAAGCGATATGCTCCAACCGGGCAGCTTACTGCATGCTTGTCTATGATACATAAACATTAATATTGCCATTAATATAATGTATATCCACACCTTACATAAAACATATCAACCAGCATATTAGTGAATAATAATGCTAGAATCCGGCATAATAATACATACTCTTGCTGACAATCATTAGTCAAAAATATATATAGTAAAACATCAATTAGTACACATTTAAAATACCATAATGATGTCTAAAGAACCTAAAATCTACTCTCATATATAAAATCCAAAAATCTTTTAAAATCTTTTAAAATCATTGCACATAGATACTGCTATTTACTTGCAACCAGAAAAACAACACCAGTAGGGAAAACTAAAGCACCACTGATCAAGAACTACCTCAAGAGTCACTAATGAAGCAGTTCAGGTCAAGCTCTATATTCAAACCCATCGGAGCGAGGGATTGGGTCAGGAAAATCCACTTCATCTCACACTTGGAGAGTTCCCTAACCCAATTTGCCCCTCGCCACGATGGGGTGACCCGTTCCACACCCCAAAAATGGAGGCTCCTCGGGTCCCGCTGGTGATATTGGCGGAAGTGGGCTGACACATTATGTTCACGCTTCCCTTTCATTATATTTGTAATGTGTTCCCCTACCCTGATTTTAAGGGTCCGCTTAGTACGACCTATATAGATCAAGTTACATGGACACATAAGTGCGTACACTACGTGAGTGGTGTCACACGTAATTAGACTCTTGATCTTAAAGGTTTTGTCAATCGCTGGAACAGAAAAGGACTCCCTTCTTCAAAGTTGGGAAGCGTGAACATAATGTGTCAGCCCACTTCCGCCAATATCACCAGCGGGACCCGAGGAGCCTCCATTTTTGGGGTGTGGAACGGGTCACCCCATCGTGGCGAGGGGCAAATTGGGTTAGGGAACTCTCCAAGTGTGAGACGAAGTGGATTTTCCTGACCCAATCCCTCGCTCCGATGGGTTTGAATATAAGGCTTGACCTGAACTGCTTCATTAGTGACTCTTGAGGTAGTTCTTGATCAGTGGTGCTTTAGTTTTCCCTACTGGTGTTGTTTTTCTGGTTGCGAGTAAATAGCAGTATCTATGTGCAATGATTTTAAAAGATTTTAAAAGATTTTTGTATTTTATATATGAGAGTAGATTTTAGGTTCTTTAGACATCATTATTGTATTTTAAATTTGTACTAATTGATGTTTTAACTATATATATATTTTTGACTAATGATTGTCAGCAAGAGTATGTATTATTATGCCGGATTCTAGCATTATTATTCACTAATATGCTGGTTGATATGTTTTATGTAAGGTGTGGATATACATTATATTAATGGCAATATTAATGTTTATGTATCATAGACTAGCGTGTGGTAAGCTGCCCGGTTGGAGCATATCGCTTTGAATCTAGAGTTTACACCCTTTTTATTACCCAGATTTAGATTTTTTCCATTTAGTGATATCTTAATTTGCTCAGCGGCACTTCCGGTGTCTAGCAATTGAGTAAAGGGGTCACGGTACATGGTACATTGGAAGAGATCAAGTCTTCACCTCTGTGAGGCTTTACTTCCGCTAGTTAGAGTGATGGTCTCCTTCCGGTCAGCTTGCAGGGATGCTGATTGGCTGAATTTGCGCTCCAGCGGGGTATTAATGGGCCGTGGTGCGTCGTTCCGGTCACGCCCCCAGTTGAAGTTGGATATGACGAAACGCGTCGGGTGTGACCAGACGACGCATCCGGCAATATGTGCTACGGCGGGGGAACATCCCGGAACTAACTGCGCTGGCGTGGAGCCGGTTCAGGGTGTACATGGACAGTTTCCTCCTTGCCTTCTGTTGATGATGTGCCTACTTTTCTTCTACCAAATGTGAGTGCAATTGATTTACCTTTTCCTAATAAAAACATGTTTGAGACATATTACACTATTGGAGGTGTTTTATCCTTACATGTTATACGGTATATGAGGATTGCATTGAAAGGAGTGGATTACGATTCTGCAGCAGAGTGGACCATTTATGTTATTTATGCTTCCTGCTGGCCCAGTGTAAACCCCTGCATTTTTGCTCATTTGTGAGAACATTTGAGCAACAGCATCTGGTGAATTACCACTTCTTCTGACCTTATCCCTGCCACTTGGTGGTGGTAAAGAGGTGAACCCGATAGACTTCACGAGCTGACGGCTGTCTTATTGGACTTTTTTTACTACATTTTATATGATATTCATTTGAAAGACTATGTGATGTCTAGAGTGGAATTTCAGTGACTTTTATAGATGGTTACATATAATTCACCTGTCGCATAGAGGTCTGTCGAGACAATGTTACATTGACTCTTGCGCTACTATTCTTTATTTTACGATTTTGTAGAATGCCACTAATTAACTTGTTTCTGGGACTTGTATGGTTTCCATGGCCTAGGATGTCCTTAAATCAGACACTTTTGTGCTAAAGACAGTGTGATATTTGGAGGATTTTTACTAATCTACTTTAAGATGAGTCCTTTGTTCTGAGCCTTGCAATAGCCAGTTTTATAATAGAAACTTAAACCTTCGTGGCATTTAAGATCTGCCAATTTACTTATAGCTATCTCAGGCACCTTAAAATATAGAGGGTTTTTGAAAAGACTTGGGTGTTTTAGTACTAGCACAGCATGCTTCAACATGAGAGCACCTTAGGAATTTGCGCTTGCCCACCGCCACCATCAATGACAGCTAAACCAAATACAAAAAATAGAAAAATTACAGAGCAAAATTTAAAATACCTATTTAAATAAATGCTTAAAAAACACACATCTTACCTATAAATATGTAATATAAATAAATATAAAATACACATTCTATTTAGAAAAAGCACAAATATCAATATACACTGTGAATATCGGAAAAAAAAAATCAAAAGTGACAAAATGTCTCTATATCAAAATCCCAACAACTGCTAACCACAGTGAAATAATTCAAAAGTTCATCTTCAGTCTAATGCTTTAGTAATCAGTGATGATTCCTCTCCCCGGACAAACAACCCTGTAGGGGTCACCAATTGACTATAACCACTTAATTTATGAAGTAGTTCTTTGTTTATCAGTTAGAAGTGGCTGCAGCAATCCCAGACTTCAATTCAATTCAATTTCCTATCAGTGTAAGGAAGAAACACTCATCTATATATGGGGGTAAGTGTTGTGGTTTCTGATCGTCGCTGTCTTCCGGCAAGTCGATTTTATCCGGGAGGATGTTCCATTGGCGAAGGCTTCTTAGCCCTTGTTCCTTAGTAGTAATCTGAAAAGTTGATCCTAAATGGGTCACACATAGCTTAGCCGGGTATTTCCACTTGTACAATATTTTATTGTCACGAAGAGCTTTAGTGATTGTATTAAGATTGCGCCTCAGTTGGAGGGTGTGCTGGGAGTAATCCGGAAGGATCTGTAGTGACGCGGCCTGATCAGGAAGATGATCCTTTTTCCTAAAAGGTATCCATGATTTTTTCTTTCACTAAAAAAAAGTGAATTCTCACCAATACATCCCTGGGGATCTCTTGGGATAAAAAAGAGGGTTTCGGGATGCGATGTACCCTATCTATGGTAAGATCAGAGTCCGTGAGATCAGGCATGACTTTGGAGAAGAGATCGTATACAAACCCTGATAGTTGAGACGTTTGTATAGATTCAGGGATTCCCCTTATCTTGAGATTATTTCGCCTCGATCTATCCTCCAAGTCTGCTATTTTAGTTTGCAGGCGCAGTATGTCTTCTTGTTGTGAGAGGTGAGAGTCAATTAAAGCGTTGTGAGACTCGACAAACTCTCCCATTTTTGTCTCAACTACATCCACTCTATCTCCCATCTGGTGCAGTTCTTTCTGATAATACTGAATTGATGTTAAAATGTTGTTTTGCATAGATGTGTGAAATATTGATAACATTTCCTTCAGTGTCGTATCTGATACTGGTTGGCCCGTAGTTGGGAGACGTATGAAGGGATCTGGTTGTGGTGTAAAAGCCCAATCACCCTGTGGTTTTATGACATTGCTGCGCATCTCCATAGATGAGTTGCTATACTGGTGGGTACCTTTAGTAAGAAGCTGGGTGTCTTCTTGTTGCGCTTCCTCCTCCCTCCTTGGCTTAGATTTTGCAGGGCTCTGCATTGAGGGTGATGCAGGGGAAGAATCTGTTGAGCGTGCTACTCTCATAGGTGAACTGTCTGCCGGCTGCTGGGCTGTTGTGTGTCCTGCCTCTGGTGTCATCTCTAAAGGGCGAGATGGTTGTGAGCCGTGAGCGCCCCTGCCACCATTTTGGCGGAGTCCCGCCGCTGTTTGCGGTGCCTGCGGGTAAAACTCAGATAGTTTGCGTAATTTCACGGCGGTTATTTTCCATCTAGGCATGGCAAACAAGCCCAAGAGGCCACCTCCGGTATGTGATCTCTGTATATGGTGGACTGCTGGCTACAGAGGAATAGGTAGGTAGGTAGGTAGGTGGGTCAATTTCCTCAATGTCCAGCCACTCTGTGCAGACCGGTATGCAGCAAAAGCGAATGTGTGACCAAAGCGAGTCTCTCACGACAGGGCAGTGTATGGAGAAGACAAAGCTCCCTATATGTCTTCTGATGACCCCCTAATATCCGTGAGTGATTTGCTGCCTTCGGTAGTGTAGCCTTAGTATATCTGTTACTGTGAAGCAGACTCAGTATATGCCCTTTGTACAAGGCTGCCATTCACTGCGGGGGAGTGAGGTAAGTCAGGACTAACCCTTCCTGTCTATCTCCAACTCCGGGATGCCCCCGTGATGTCCCCCAATGACAGCCGCTCTGCGCTCTATGCTCCACACTCCGCTCAGTAGGCTCGGCAGGCAGGCTGGAGTGTAGCTGGGATGGGGCTGCAGCGAGGCTGGAGCGTGACTGAAACGAGGCTCCCGCGGCGGGCTCCTGCGGCGGACTCGTACGAGACGGCACGAGGTGGTGACCAAGACACCCGACCCACCGATCCACCCTCCAATGCTCGAGGCGCCCAGGAGCAGAGGGAGCAGCGAGAGGCAGCCGGTGGCAACCAGCGGCGAGGCAGTCGACAAGGCAGTCGGCGGCAGACAACGGACAGACAGCCGGCAGCAAGGCAGGTGAGGCTAGGCACTTAGGCAGCACTTAGGCTGAGTTCCATCTTGCCGTGTCGGGCTAGGCACTTAGGCAGCACTTAGGCTGGACTCCGTCTCGCCGTGTCGGGCTGGGCTCTATCTCGCCTGTAGCTGTGGAAGAGCCGACGGAGTGAAGAGCTCCCTGTTCACGCGGCCATCTTGGACCGCCCCCTCCCTCCCATTCTTTTTTTTTCTTTCTTTTGAGCTGGACGGAGGGAGACTCCCTGTCTTTGAATAAACACCTTACATCGTGTTTTTTTCTTTTTCCTTTTTGAATAGCACTCTACATCGTGCTTATTTTTTCTCCCATTGAAGATGCAGCTAAAGCTGCGCACTTGGTCTGTTTGGGCCTTGTTTTTTTTTTATATATGTAGTGTTTGCCTGTATGACAGTTTGTATGCTTACATGTTGGTTTTTCTTTCTTTCCCTTTTTTTTTTCTCCTCTTACTCCCTTTTGCTTTTGCTTTCTTTTGCAGAACAGGTTTACGAGGATTATGCGAAGTTGTATGCCACGATCTATATGAGGCACCATCGTGCTCTGGTCTACCCTTCAGACCGGCACTTAAGACCGGACGAACTGTATTTTTTTTCTTACCTTTTGTCCTATGCGGACCGAACCACCTCAATTGCAATTTGGCATTGCCCAGAGGCTATCAAATTTAATACACATCTAAGGTACTATTCTTCTAATATATATCTACAACCCATGTTCCAAAACAGAATGTACTATTATGTCTCTACAATTATTATCTTTGAATGTCAGAGGGTTGAATCACCCTGTTAAGAGGTACTCCATGTGGAAGGAAGCATGCTCTCATAAGGCAGATATTCTCGCTATCAAAGAGACACATTTTCAACTTGACCATAGCCCGAGATGCTCCCACAAGGATTACCCGCACATTTTTCAATCCTCAGCAGGGGAAAAAAAAAAAGAGGAGTCTTGGTGGCAATTAGAGATTCAGTGTCCTTCACCTCCAATAGGGTGGTATTGGACACAGAAGGTCGCTATATTATACTTAACTGCACTATCGATAATAGTTTATACACCATAGTAAATGTGTATGCGCCCAACACGCACCAATTGAGGTTTTTCCATAAACTGTGGGTAAAAATTAATAAACTTAAATCAGGAAGATTACTTGTTTGTGGAGATTTTAACATGGTGGCAAACCACGGTATGGATGCTTCATCTAAAGGAAGATCCTCGGCTCCTTCTTTGGCTACATTCATCCATGCTGAGGGGCTCCATGATGTGTGGCGTTACCAGCACGCAGAGGAGAGGGATTACTCCTACTTTTCTGTGAGCCATAACTCCTACAGCAGAATTGACATGTTCCTAGTTGACATACAAACACTATCGTATGTCACTCACACATCTATTTCTCCCATAACATGGTCAGACCACGCTGCAATTCACATGTCATTGTCCCACTGCCCTGTCTCCCCTACTACATTTATATGGCGATGTAACAATTCCATTTTATCAGACCCTGAGTCTCTTAAATCTTTGAAAGCCCAGATGGAAGAATTCTTTTCTATCAACAATACACCGGATATAGATCCGGCAATGCTGTGGATCACACATAAGGCCTTTGCGAGAGGACTCCTCATTCAGCTAGGGGCTAAGCTGAGGAGGAGGTTCAATCGCAAAATGGAAGATCTTATTCGCGATATCCAAGTCTTGGACACTGCGAATAAAAAGACCCCTTCTTTATCCAATGCTTCCAGACTGGGTTCCCTTCGTGTTGACCTTAGAAGACTCTTGTTGGAACGTCATGAAAACATGCTAGCACACCTTCACATGCAGTATTACTCTGCACATAATAAAGCAGGCAAATTTCTGTCATCTAGGATTAAGACGAAGAGAGTTAAAACCAGGATTGAAGGCATTGTGCATCCACATACGGCAACAAACACTTACACCCACAAGAGATAGCGGATGCGTTCGCTGATTACTACAGCACCCTATATAGTCTTAAGCTAGACAAAGACACCCCTCAACCGACGGACGCATCCATCCGCGATTTCTTACATAACCTTCATTTTCCGACCTTGCCGACTGACACATTAACACAACTATTAAAGAAGTGACTGATACACTTGCAACCATGCCCCTAAATAAGTCTCCAGGCCCTGATGGATTTACAAATGAATATCTCAGGTCCTTGCAAGATCAACTAGCACCCCACCTGTTGAATCTTTTCTCAAGTACGGTTAAGCTGGGTACATTACCCACTGAAATGTTACAAGCTAATATAATTACAATCCCTAAAGTTGGTAAATCTCCTTCTGATCCTGCTGGCTATAGGCCGATATCTCTCTTGAACAGTGATATTAAGTTATACTCTAAACTTATAGCTAATAGGATCGCATTAATTCTACCTACTTTGATAAAGGAGGACCAGATGGGGTTCGTCAAGGGGAAACAGGCCCCTGACGCTACAAGGCGAGTTATTAACCTGCTCCATCAGGCAGAGCGCACCAAAACGCCTTCTCTGCTCTTATCTATAGATGCAGAGAAGGTGTTTGATCGCGTCCATTGGGGGTATATGAGGGCAGTATTGGGAAAGTTTGGTTTTATTGGACCGATCCTTTCGGCTATTATGAGCTTATATACATCTCCAACCGCTAGAGTGCTCTCTGCGGGCACCCTATCTAAAACTTTTCCAATATTAAATGGCACGCGCCAGGGCTGCCCACTTTCCCCTCTGATATTTAACTTATTGATCGAGCCCTTGGCGGAAACGTTAAGACAAAATTCTAGGGTCTCTGGCTTTAAAACTCAGCACCTACAACATACCATCACGCTTTTTGCGGATGACATAATTTTGAGCCTGACGAACCCCATCGTGTCCTTACCTGCTGTCCATGATACTTTGCAGACATTTAGTAATATTTCCTACTATAAGGTTAATTTTGATAAATCAGTCATCCTAAATATGGGTATATAGGGCCACGCACTTAACCATCTTAAGCAAAACTTACCTTACACATGGACCCCCCAAGTTTTGCAATATTTGGGTATAACCTTGACATTTCCAACCTCAGGGCTACAGACACTTAACCTGCGATCATTGATAACTTCTATTTCCAATGATACTAATAAACTAAAGAAGACGGAACTATCATGGGCTGGAAGAATAGCTGCATTTAAAATGACGTGCCTCCCCAAGATAGTGTATATTTTTCGTGCCCTCCCGACCCATATTCCTAAACACTATATTAACTCGCTCAACAAACTCCTGCGCACCTTCGTTTGGCAGGGGAAACATGCAAGGTGTGCATATTTACATATGATACGACACAAATCAGTTGGTGGATTGGGACTACCAAGCCTTGAGGACTATTACCATGCATCTCGTTTGGCTCCTTTACAGTATTGGTTTACCCATAGAACCCATAAAATATCTCTTCCGTGGCTTCCGATTGAAGCCGCACTATCTAACTCACAGGATTTATATACATTACTTTTGGCAGACATGTGGAAACCTATAACAATTCAGACCCTCCCGTTAACAATAAGAGCTTCTTTACAGTCCTGGCGTCATCTAATTGCTCAATTACAGTTACAATCACAGCCAAATAACATATCAGTTCCCATACCCCTATCGACAATGTGCATTTTGCTCCCTAATGTCCATATTAACAAATTGGTGGCAGCAGGTATTGACACAGTAACACAACTATACCAAAATAATACTATTAAGTCCTTTGCAGCCCTCCAACGAGAATTTTCACTCACCCCCCAGGCTGTTTTTGCTTACATTAGTATAGTGAGCTTCATATCTAAACACCCACTCCCTAAACTTGAAATTCCTCAACCACTTTGGAAATATCTTACAGACCCAAATTCCAAGCTTAAAGGGATATCGGTGTTTTATAATCAACTACAGCAGAAACTCACCTTTTTTAAATCATCCTACATGATGAAATGGGAAAGAGACCTCGGTTTGTCCTTCTCCAACGAGCAATGGAGATGGGCGATACGAATGTCTTATAAAGTAACACAATGTGTAACACACTGGGAACAATTCCAGAAAATCGTTACTAGATGGTACCTGACCCCCTACCGCCTGTCCTTAATATACCCTAAATATGATCCATTGTGCTGGCGTGAGTGCGACCAAACTGGCACAATTTTTCATATATTTTGGTCCTGTAAAGGCCTTATTAGTTTTTGGAGGAAAATCTTTGAAGTACTTTCTGAAGTGTCGGGCATACTGATCAAACCTGAACCCGCAATAGCGCTACTATTTTTGGGTATTGAAAATATACCATTTGATATCAGAACAGTATTTATACATATACTAATAGCAGCTAAAACGGTAATTGCTAGATGTTGGAAACAACCTATAGCCCCTTCCCATATAGAGGTAATAGGTTTAGTTAACCAACACTATTCTTTGGAAAAGGCATATGCCTATTCAGTGTTTCGCAGTAATAAATTTCATACAGCTTGGCTTCTCTGGCAACAAAGCCCCTACTTTCACAGTGTCTAACGGAAGAATTGAGGCCGGTGGATGGTGTGACTCAGAGCATGATGGTGCTTCCTCTGGTATCTTTCTTGGCATTTTTCTGGGTATCTCCTATATATTTCCTATATACTTCTTAGGTAGTCTACTGGGTCTTGAATGTATACAGTATTGGACTTCTTTGTCTCCTGTTCTTGCTATAAATAATGTCATAATGTACTGTAATCAACATATTATATCAATATTTTCTCTTTTCTTTCTTTCCCCTTTTCTCTTTTTTTTTTTTTTTCTCCCTTTTCTCCTATTATTTTTTTACGTTAACCTATTATGTTTCCCATATGTTTGTTTCCTTTTTGTGAAAACCAAATAAAAATCAATTGAAGTATATATGGGGGTAAGAAGAAAATAGGAAGGCAGCATGGTAAAAATGTCACTTTATTTAAAACAAATGCCACACCAGTGATTGCCCGTGCACCCAAGCTTGATGATATCACTGTGCCACAGCTCCATTCTACGTGTTTCATCATAGTTTGACTTCCTCAGGAGTGGTAACCCCTCCGGGATGCCTGAAGCACTGAAATACCATTCCTGTTTCCACCAATAAGTTTAATGGTAGATCTGCCCTCTTCCTCCCATACATATAATTGTGCACTTTCCCATTCTAGTGTATGCTTATATTTGCACTTTATATGATTTTACTGTTTATTTTATATTTTTATATTAGATATTTTTAGATAAGATCTGTGTTTTATTTTAATATATTTAGTATTTACTTAGACCAGGGATCTCCAAACTATGGCCCTCCAGCTGTTGCAGAACTACACGTCCCATGAGGCATTGTAAAACTCTGACATTCACAGACATGACTAGGCATGATGGGAATTGTTGTTCCTGAACAATTGGAGGGCCATAGTTTGGAGACCCCTGACTTAGACACTTGCAATTTAGTGCTGTCATTTTGTTTATTTGCTGCAGCGGGGTTGATTTACTAAGTGAAAGTAGGCTATTTGCTTTGCAAGAGAAGTTGCACTTTGAAAGAGAAAATTCCGCAGAATTTAGTGAATGATGTTTCATTCAGTCATGTGCAATCAAAATACTGTTTTGTTTTATTTTCCTTGAATGTGATTAAACATTCTTTGCAAAATGAATGTTCACCACATTCGCTAAGCTCTTGGGGAAAAAGTGCAACTTCCCTCCCTTGTAACATAGACAGCCTATTTGCCTTTAGTAAACAAGCTCCAGCAGTATCCCTTAAGGGGATATATACAGTATATATATACCCCCACCAGTCCCTTGTAAAGGGGCCAGCCTTTATTGGTTTTAGTAAACAGTCCAAAACAAAACAGCAGCTTACTTTAGATAACAAACACAGTAAACAGTCCAAACTCTGGTTGAGTAGCCTCCAATCTACCTGTCCCACACTAGGGTTTTGGGGTATCCCATCTACTTCAGGGGTCTCAAAGTTCAGCAACTGTGGCTCAATCCCAAACTAGTTCAACCTGCTCACAGATGTGCCCTTCAAGACCAATGTCCCTGTAATCAGGGTTTGGAAGTTCTACCCACCAAGAACCTCTGAAATTCCAGGTCTCTAATAAGGACTTTGCAGTCCGGAGAGTACTAAAAATCAGTCCTCTCCTCTCTAGCCAGACTACCACAGAATCCCTCACCCTGTATGGGTGAGAACCCCTGCGTACTAAACATTACCTTCAATCCGCCTCCCCTAAAGGGACCACAATCCAGATAGTGAGGGAATATTCCTGCCGTCCGACTTCCAAGACCCTTCCCCAGCATCCTGTACAATATATACGTATAGGTTTGGGTTAGTTGTTCAGGTAGGAGTGCAAATCCTATGGGATTTTAGTAATACTTTGCTGAAAGCACAATTTAAACTAATAAGAAGTTAGCACGTTCTTCCCTTTGACAGTTGGAAAGACCTCAGCAATGAATCAAACCTCCTCTTTTAATTTTAATTTATTTACAGCGAATCTTTCCTTTGCATAGAATGTATGCTACTTTACTGGTTTTGATAGTAAAAAAAAATGTTGCTATGCAGATAAACTACTCAGTCAATTTTCCATTACAGAAGATAAAATATTCAAAATATATGGATTGTGGGCACAACACAAATCTACTGCATCAAATGGTAAACCTAACCCCGAGTACAATATTTTTCATGCAATTATTGCATTCCTTCCTTCAACTCTAAAATATTTTGGTTCTTGTATGAGTATTTAAAACAACATTTTCTTTGGCTGAAAATAAAAAGAGAATGTCAGAAGCTGTATTTTCAGAAACTGAACTGAATAAATTCATGTGATCGTCATCTACAGCCACCAGGTCTACGTTTGGACATGAAACATTCAAGCACAACATAGTCTAATCAGATAATGACAAAGAAGTGCCAATCTGTTATTCCGGATGTGCTCCCTGTCTGCGTCTTGCATATCTGCAGAGAATCACTGGGATTTAAAGGTATGGCTTCCACACTCTGCACAGCAAGGGGCTGCATGTGTTGCTGTCTTTCTGACCTTTTATTCCCACAGACCCACAGTACAGTCATAACATTAGCATGCTGTTCCATCTCTCAGCTTATAAGATGCTCAGGGAGAGACTTAAAATTATATGCACCAAACTACAGTCTATAAAGCAACAGAAAAAGGAATTACTTTTATGCATCTAATAAGTACGTCAGATGTTTGAAATGCACAGAAATCTTGGCTTTTTTAGCCCCTCATTAGCTTCCTGCTCCAGAATACTGTATGTAATTCCGGTATGCTGCTGTGATAGCTTCATTTTTATGTAGTCTTAATTATATAACTCTCCTTCTCTACTCTTCTAACCAAGAAAAGCAAAATATGTTCAGTAAGTCGCAACAGTTGCATTGCATGTACCATTCCTGTATCAGAGGTGTCTATTTGTAGATGACCTGTTCTGAGGTCAAGATCTTCAGAAATGGAAGCCTAGAGCCAAAAAGGGTGAATTGTATTGCATTTTTAGTGAGTGGCTGCATTTATCACACACTACATTTTATTCCAAAAAAGTTGTGTAGACAGGGCTATTATCTTTAACCACTTCAGCTCTAGAAGGTTTTACCCCCTTAATGACCAGGCCATTTTTTGCGATACGGCACTGCGTTACTTTAATGAAAAATCTTGCAGTCATGCAAATATAATTGATGTCCCTTTTTCCCCCACAAATAGAGCTTTCATTTGGTGGTATTTGATCATCTCTGGGATTCTTAGATTTTGCGCTATAAACAAAAAAAGAGCGACAATTTTGAATAAAAACGCCATATTTTTTACTTTCTGCTATAAAACATTCCCAATAAAAAATGTAAATAATCAAATTTTTTTTATCAGTTTAGGCCAATTTGTATTCTGCTACATATTTTTGGTAAAAAAAATTCCAAAAAGCATATTTTAATTGGTTTGCGCAAAAGTTATAGCGTTTACAAACTACGGGATAGGTTTTTGGATTTTTTTTTTTTATTAGTAATGGCGGCGATCAGCGTTGTTTAGCAGGACTGCGACATTGCGGTGGACAGATCGGGCTCCTAGCTGACATTTTTGACACTTTTTGGGGATCAGTGACATTAATACAGTAATCAGTGCTAAATAATATGCACAGTTACTGTATAAATGACACTGGCAGGGAAGGGGTTAACACTGGGGGTGATCAAAGGGGTTAATGTGTGCCTCAATTTGCTTGCTTACTGTAGGGGGGAAGGGTTCTGTGAAAGGCACAGAGAGATCGGCGTTTCAGCTTAGCTGAATCTCCTGATCTCTCCCTGCCTGTCTGACAGAAGACTTGCCTGCTTTGTTTACATAAGCAGGCGGGTCTTCTGTCAGTTTATCTGACGATTGCAGGAGGCCGGCAGGAATCGCCGCCACTCCTCCCGCGGCCCGCCTCCTGCTGTGTCTAGTAGTACTACGTGATTTTACGCAGCCGAGCCACCTTGCCGCAGTAATACTACGGTGGGTGGTCGGCAATGGGTTAAAGCGACACAATAAGGAAGATTTACTAAAACTGGAGCGTGCAAATATCTGGTGCACCTCTGCATAGGAACCAATCAGCTTCCAGGTTTTATTGTCCAAGCTTAATTGAACAAGCTGAAGTTAGAAGCTAATTAGCTACAATGCACAGCTGCACCAGATTCTGAATGCCCCAGTTTTAGTAAATTTCCCCCAATATCCTTATATTTCAAGTAATCCCGTAATCTATTTTTTATTGAATTGTTTCATACTGTGTTTTTCTGCCTCCTTGTAATGTTTTCCGTGAGCTCCCAAATTTCTTCTTTCCACCCCCTTGCTTCTACTTGTTTGGAATGAGCAGTGCCTGTTAGTTACACTTCTTTAGTCAAACTACAAGTTGCATAGTTTCTAGTCCATCTAGGAAGTGAGCAAGAGAGGCTAGCTACACTCCTACCTACGGTGGGACTATAAAGAATGAGTGTAGTCCCCCTCAAACAGGAAATTGGATCACAGCAGCAGCGGCAAAAAAAAAGGAATATTTCGATTTGAAGGAGATTGAGAGCAGTAAAATATACTTTTACAGATTTAAAACAGTTGCGATTTGCAAGTATTTAATGAAGCAGTTTCCTGTGACCTCTTTTTAACAAATCTATCATAAAACATTGATAGGCCTATTTTAAAAGTAACAGAGTCAGAGAACATCAGCTATGACACAGCTTTTAAAAAAAAACAGATTTATAATCCTTAGAAGTGTGGTTTAAAACTGTGTATTGCACTCTGTTATGTGCAATAAAATGCATAGAAGAAAGAAAAAAATCTGGGAGGAGAGGCTGTCAAAAGTCTATCAAAGTTCCATAACCATCTCATTGCACTCACTGTGCTCATGTGGCAACATCAAAGTGGTTCTAAAGGCGGAAGGTTTTTCGTCTTCATGGCTGCCTGGTACAGAGAGGGAGGAAGTGACATTGTTCCCATCTCTCTGTAACCCTAGAGTATTCGTCACTTCCTGTTCCACCCTTTGTTTACCTGGCCACCAGCGGCCAAAGAAGCAGCCGATCGGACCGATCTCAGTCTGATTGTCTGCATGGGGGGCCAGAGGAGAGATTTGGGGTCTAATAAACCCAAAATCTCTCAATAAGGAGGACCTGTCATGGCCCATGCTGTCACAAGGGATGTTGCTCATCCCTTGTGATAGCAATAAAGTTTGTACAAAAAAATAAAATAACAAAAAAGGGTGAATTTTTTTTGTATAAAATAAATAAATAAATAATATATATAAAAAAAATTTAAAGCGCCCCCTTTCCACTGTATGTCAAGAGGGAAAAGTTTGTATGAGGCGCTACCTGTTTGAGCACTTTCTATAAAAAAGGGGGGAATGGTAACCCCTACACAAGTGTATGTGCACCCAAAGAAACTTAATAAAGTGCTTGGTGCAGGAGGTGAATTAGCAAACACCCCCCAAAGAAAACAAAAGTGCACAGTGACAAATAAATAATGTACTATACGTGACTGCTCGTATATTTAAAATATTATAAAATTGATAACATATAAAGTGCCAGTGAAAAATGTGCAAAAATGCAGTAATAGTGAATATCAATAACAATATGCAAAATATTTTATTGTATTAGAAGCACACCCTACAAGTGTAATAAATAATGGTGAATGAGTGAAAGTTCAAACACAAAGTGTATTGTGAATGAGGTGCTCAAAAGATAGCAACCAATCGGTAACACTCTCACCCAGTATTCCTCTTCTGGGCCAGAGAAGTAGATATGTAGCCACAGTGGAAAAAATCCAATCCAAAAACAGGGGTTCCTTCAGCCCGGCGGACCACGTTTGGAGCTGCCTCCCTCAAGAAGTGTTAATCTGTGGTGCTCAAGCAGAAAGATATGGGACCCCAATAGCATAGCAATCCATATAATGTACAATAGCAAGTGCAGAGAAACTTACACTTCGGACCGATCACATCAGCCGTAGATAGGACGCCGGGACGCTTCCGCTTCCGCGTTCCACGGCTCCGAACCACTCAGACCGGAAGTGACGTGTGGCGTACGTAGCTCCGCCCTACGCGTTTCATCATCAGACGTCTACTGGAGTGGCCGTTCCACTGTACTCACGCGCAAATGCGAATGCATACGTTACTCTTTCGCACATATGTAAACTGTGATCGCACCATACATGAGGTATTGTCACGAACATCAGAGTGAGAGAAATAATTATAGCACCAGACCTCCTGTGCCACTCTAACCTCGTAACCTGTAAAGGCGTTTGATGCACCGCCTATGGAGAATTTTTATGCACAGTACTTTGCCACCATTCCACGAACAGATACGATTTTAAAGCGTGAGCTGCTAGGTATTTATTTACTTGGTGTAACATCATCTTTCACATTATACAAAAACATTGGACTAACTTTACTGTTTTTTTTTTTTTTTTTCAAGAATGTGTTTTTTTTCTAAAAATATGCGTTTAAAAACACACACCATTTTATTCTTCAGGGTCTCTGCTAAAAAATTGTGTGTGTATATATATATATATATACATATATATATATATATATATATATATATATATATACACATATACAGTATAATGTTTGGGGGTTCTAAGTAATTTTCTAGTAAAAAAAAAGTAGATTTTTACATGTAGAAGCGAAGTGCCAGAATAGGCTTCAGAAGGAGGGCAGGGCAACACATTCTTCATGTCACAGCCAGTGTTTTATGTATAGTCTGTAAAAATGTGGCCCGCGGTTTGAGTAACTCTGCTGAGAATAACAGAAAGTGGATACAAATATCCTCTCTCCTTTTTAATAAATGAGCCCCTATGTGAACCTTTTCCTTTCCTTGAAATAGTGTATTTTTTAATGAAATGTGTGATTGGCTGTATGGCTTTTGTAGAGTTCATAACGCTTCACTTATTTTAGTATGACCTAGAACACACAGGCGTAGCAATGAAAAATTTTGGCCACAGAGTCACAAAGTTGTGCACATGTAGTGTACTTCCAGACTAAAACATATTGAGTATACTCTAGTAAAATGTTGGTGTTCCTTTACCAAAGATGGCTGTATAAGTACAGTAACTACAGAGCTACTCTCTTTAATTTTTAGGGAGCCATAGAGATGGAGATACATTCATACATTCATATACCTTTCTAAGCCATCAGCCATCTTCCTGTAGCCCTTTGCACGTTAAAGCATTGTATGACCTGTGTGAACCTCAGTAAAAAAATGTGCAGTTCACAGGTATATTGTCAGGCACCTGCAGACTCTGCCTGCAGCTTTCTCTGTACTAAAGATGTAAAATGGTCAATAAATTATGAAAGCACTCACTAGCACCCCAGCAGTTTACTGAGAACTACAAGCCCTCTGGACTTTTAAAATGTGACAGCCGGTGGGGGGAGAGGAACCCCTACCCGTTGTCATGGGGGAAGGAGGGGGCTTCGGCTGGAGTGTAACATGCACCATAATGTGAACTTAGCCTTTAATGTCCATATGTTGGCAAATAAGACTTTTCTTTTGGGGCATATATGGAAAGGAATAAGGCTTCAGTTACCTTAGTAGACTTTCTACATGCAAATGATGTTACTGTAAAGGGCCATACACACTATAAGATTTTCTGAAGACTTTTTCCTTTAGACTTACCAAAACCATATAATATGAGGTCAAACCTAAACACTTTCAATTTGCATGCAATCTGGCAGGCCCTTGCACTACATAGAAAAGGTAAATCTGAAGGAAATCTAACCACAAAAGTTGAATAGTGTGTATCCAGCTTAAAGAGGAAGTAAAGTCGGAAAAAAAAAACGAGAAAAAAAAAGCCCTGTAAAGAGAAAGGCATAATGAGCTAGTATGCATGGCATACTAGCTCATTATGTAGTACTTACCTTAAAACGAAGCCCCCGCCGTGCCGCCACCTCAGCGACAGGACGGCGACATGTCCTGCCGTCCTGCTTCCGGGTTCGCGTCCTCCGGCCATCTGATTGGCCGGAGGCGCGATTACATCACTCCCGCGCCTGCGCGCGGGAGCTGCCGTTCACGGCACTGAGCTCTGAAGGAACGGCACGGGTGGCCATTCCCTCAGAGCGCCTGCGCCGATGACGTCATCGGCAGTTTGCACTGTAAATATCTCCTAAACGGTGCAAGTTTGGGAGATAGTTATAGCACCTATAGGTAAGCCTTAATATAGGCTTACCTATAGGTAAAAGTTATACAAGTGGGTTTACAACCTCTTTAAGAACAGCATCTGATAATAGTGTTCTTTCATGTATGCATAAAGCAATTTATGCCATTGGAATAGAATTCAGCAGTACATGGCAAACCGGATGTGACATTTCCATAGCATTGTGCCAATTTATTATTTGTAATTGTGCAGACATCTGCTATCATGTGCTTATCTCCTATATCTTTCAGAGCACACTGAAGGTGCCAAGCAAGCCACCATATTTTGCATTTCCTCATTTGCCACCTTTCAGACATACAACATACAAGACATCTTTCACACTCACATATCCAATGCAATAAATATAATGTAATGGGATTGCAGACTCCATTCAGCACCCCTTTAACCACTTCTAAACCAGAAAGGATTTGTCCCCTTAATGACCAGGCCATTTTTTTGCGATTCAGCACTGCATTACTTTAATGGACAATTGCGTGGTCGTACAACGCTTTACCCAAATAAAATTGAGGTCCTTTTTTCCCTACAAATAGAGCTATCTTTTGGTGGTATTTGATCACCTGTGTGATTTTTATTTTTTGTGCTATTAACAAAAATAGAGCGACTATTCTGAAAAAAAAAAACAATATTTTTCACATTCTGCTATATAACATTCCCAAAAAAAAAAAAAAAAATATTTAAATCAATTTTTTTATCATTTTAGGCCAATTAGTTTTCTGCTACATATTTTTGGTAAAAAAAATCACAATAATTGTATTTTGATTGGTTTGCGCAAAAGTTATTGCGTCTGCTAACTACGGGAAATATTTATGTCATTTATATTGTTTTTTTTTTACTAGTAATGTTGGCGATCTGTGATTTTTAGCGGGACTGCGACATTGCGGCGGACAGATTGGACCCCTGACTGACATTTTTTACACTTTTGGGGGGACCAGTGACATTACTACAGTAATCAGTGCTAAAAATATGCACTGTTACTGTAATAATGCCATTGGCAGGGAAGCGGTTGACCCAGGGGCGATCAAAGGGTTAAATGTGTACCTAGGGGAATGATTATAACTGTGGGGGGAGTGGCTTGTAAAATGATCACACAGACCTATTATCCTATATAGCAGGATCACAGGAGCTCTGTGATCATTCCAGAGAGAAGAATGGTCAGCTGTGTTTAGAACAGCTGACCGTTCTCTCTCAGCGGGAAGCGATCGCGGGTGGCAGCCGGCAATCAGAGCCACCTGCCCCATGCATTGCAGTCCCTGCTGCCGAATGAGGGCGGGAGCGCGCCGCCTGCGGCCTGTGCTCGCCCCCTAGCTGCAGGCGCGTAACAGAGGTATACCTTTGGCGGTTCGCACAGGAGGGCCAGCCTGCCACAGTATTTCTGCAGCGGGCGGTCTGAAAGTGATTAACCACAACATAATCTGAAAGAAAAAAGTTCCAGAAATAAACATTACAAGAAGTATTGTAAAATAATAGGCCTCAGTCCTTTTATTGGGTATAAAAAACATATCATTTTACAATTAAGGTGATACTAAAGTCTAGTTTTGTTTTGTTTTGTTTGAAAATAACAAACATGTCCTACTTACCTGCCCCGTGCAGTGGTTTTGCCAAGATCCTCGTCTTCTTTGGTCCCCCACCAGCGCTCCTGGCCCCTCCCTCCTGCCGTGTGCCCCCAAAGCAAGCAGCTTGCTATGGGGGCACCCAAGCTGAGCCGCTGCTCTGTGTGTCTACTCACACACAGAGCCTCGGCTTAGCCCCTCCCACTCCTTTTTCCTCATTGGCTCACTGACTTTGATTAATAGTAGCAGGAGCCAATGGTACCTGTTGCTGTGTCTCAGCCAATCAGAAGGGAGAGTCGCTAACAGCTGAGTCTTTCGTGCAACATTGATGGATTGAGATGGGGCTCAGGTTAGTATTAGGGGGGCT
This sequence comes from Pelophylax lessonae, assembly GCF_965119305.1. Taxonomy (NCBI): domain Eukaryota; kingdom Metazoa; phylum Chordata; class Amphibia; order Anura; family Ranidae; genus Pelophylax; species Pelophylax lessonae. Next base: position 510,897,349 of record NC_138769.1, read on the forward strand.
GGGGGGGGGGGGGGGCTGCTGCACACAGAAGGTATTTTTATCTTAATGCATAGAATTCCTTAATGTAAAAAAAAAAAAAAAAAACCTTCTGCCTTTAGAACCACTTTAAATTCCAGTAAACTTTAAAATATCAGTGAATAAGCCAAACTTTTAACTAACTACCAAGCACCAAAGCTCAGTCACCAACACTCAAACTACACGTAAACAGCCCAATAAAGTATTTATTTACACGGTCTACCCACAAATGTGGGCGACAAATCCCATAACAAAGAAAAGCAGTGACTAACAGAGGGAGGCAGAGACAGCTCAGCTTGACTGAAGATCCACCTGCTGACAAAAGTTCCACAGGCGAAAATATTTAAAGGTGACATTATTGGTAGCCAGATTTTCTCTCCAAAAGTCCAGGGTCAATCATAGCTTGATGGGAACCTAGCAGATCTGACTAATAACAGCTAGTAGGAAAAGTGTGCCTGGAGAGAGCTAATAAAAGGGAACCTTAAACAGACAAAAGGGAGAGCCATAAAACTGCCAAAAACAAAAATCCCTAGCAACAGGCTAAACTACCTTAGGTTAGATAAAAAAAGGTGTGCCTGGGGTTTGCCATCCTATGGGGCTACGTCATAATTTTTGTGGCCATATCATTGTTGTATAATGAGCAGGATGTAACTCTATAATGAAGCTGGTGTCCTTCTAACAAGCTCCACCACAACAGTAACAAGTGACTCGAGATTGTATAGCATTTGTGAGCTTTGGTTGTACATTCCAGGTGTGCTCTGAGTGTGCACAGTCTCTATTCTCCATAAGTGAGATGGTGAATTTATACTAGGTGCGGGGACAGATGTTTTACTGCATTGTAAAACATCTGTCACTGCAGGGACACACAGGAAACAAATGTTTCCTATGTGCCCCATTCACACTGCAACTCCGCACGTGGCTACACTGCTGCATGACATTCTGCATTTTACCACAGTGCACTGTGCCCAATCGCAATGGCAAGCAGGGCATAGAGCTATGGTACATTGCCATGAATGAGGTGTATGTTTTGTTCACTTCAAATAAAATGTTTACAAAACCCAAAAAAAGGGATCCATGTGATGACCTAAATCGCGCACCACACTGCCCCCTACCTACAGGGTATAGAGAGCTGCCGGAGTGGTAAATTGCTGCCGTAGCTGATTTAGAGCTGTGCTTGTGTGCAGTCTGTTTGTGATGACTTGTGTGGGATCTGACTGTGTGTACTCTATCAGCTCTTTCTCTGAATGTATGTGCACTCTGACTGCCCGTTTTAATTGTGCACGTGTCTGCAATGCATTTGATGTGTGCTGTATGTGACTTTCTGAGCATGCCATCACTTCAGAGTCTATGTGTTACAGTAGGGCCATAGGATGAAAACAAAGGGGGAGGAAAGCGGTTACACAAGAGGAGAATGTAACACTGATGAAGAGAGCAGAACAAGGGCCAGTTGTTGCATAAGCCATGAGAGTGTAAGGGCTCATTCACACTATGTGCAGTTACCTGTATTTTTCTGTGCTGGATGAACACAGATAACAGGAAAATATCCTTTCTTATCCCTTGAGAGGCAATTGGATATTCCCTAGATCAACTACCCCTGGTGTTATTACCTCTAGAAATCAGTATCTGGTCATATTTTGTGCATTAAGGACTAAATCCATCTTCTTTTAACAAACTACTGAGCTGACCAGAACTAGTTCTTGAGGGAGTCTATTCCACATTTTCATAGCCTGTCTGTATGTGAAGGTTAAATTTATTTTCCTCCAGACACAAAGAGTGCCCCATTGTCCTCTGTAATGACCTGAAAATGAATAACTCTACACCAGGTTCACTATACGGACAACTTACCGTTATTTATTTATACATGTTGATCATTTCCCCCCTAATTTCCTCTTCTCAAGAGAGAAAAAATTCAGTTCCTCTAATCTTTCCTTATAGCTGAGCTCCTCCATGCCTCTTATCAGTTTGGTTGCCCTTCTCTGCACTTTCTCCAGTTCCCTTATATCTTTTTTGTGAACTGAACTGCATATTCTAGATAAGGTCTTACTAATGATTTGTACAGGGGCAACATGATGTCTCTCTTTCTCTCTCTGTCTGAAGTCTTTACCTCTTTTAACACAAGAAAGTGTTTTGCTTGCTTTAGAAAGTGCAACTTGGCATTGCATGCTATTATTACATTTATAATCCACCAGAAGACTTAGATCTCCAGAACACATTGACTCCTCTAGCTGATCTCCTCCTAGGATGTATAATGTATGCATGTTTTTAGCCCACAAGCATGGGTGTCTGCAGGTAGGGGCAGGGGGGGGGGGCAAATGCCCTCCCCTAGAATCTCAACTTCCCCTGTAAAGTGGTTGCTAAGCCACTTTATACCATCCTGTCTTGTCTGTTAAGTAATCCTGCTTGCCCCTGTGTCTGTGTATGTGTTTTAAAAAAATAAGGTATTCTTTACCAGTTTTCAGAGCGCCGAGCACCGCTCATATGACCCGTCGGCTCTCTCCTCTCCCTGCCTGCAGTGGGTGGGGCCGAGGATTCCTCGCTGTTTTCAGTCGGGAGGGGAGGAGGAGGGGAGGAGGAGGAGAGGAGGAGGAGAGGAGGAGGGGAGGGGGAGGGGAGGGGGAGGGCAGGGGGAGTGGAGGGGAGAGGCAGTGGGTCACATCAGCGGTGATTGGCGCTCTGAAAACTTGTAGAGAATGGCTTATTTTTAAAAAACACAGACACAGGGGCACACAGGATTATTAAACAGACTGTAGACAGGATATAAAACTTTAAATGAAACTACAGCAGCAAGAGGGGCACTGACACAAGAGAAGACAGGCAGGGAGGGAGGGAGGGGGAGAGAGGACAGAGGAGGGCAGGTGAGCTGCGGAAGACAGAGGCACGTAAACTGACCACAATGTCAGGGCTCAGCGGCCATGGTGTACCGTGGTCAGTTTACAGAAGGGAGGACACAGCCAGGCAGGATCAGCCAGGTATTTTAGGTGATAAGGGGGACAAAATTACACAGCACAAGCACTGTGCTATATAACATGCTTTAAGGGAACAGGATAATTTTTTTTTTAGGTTAACAAATGCTTTAAAAATAAATGCTACCATTTGCAGGGGAAATAAATACGCAAAATAAGTATAATGACTAAGCTTCTCCCCTTCATGACATTGTTAAAAAGGGGTGGAGCATGGATGACCTTAAAATGATGCCCCCTTGAAAAAAGGTTCTGCGGACGCCCATGCCCACAAGTGTCTAACTTTTCATTTATCAACACTAAAACTCATTTGTCACAAATTTGCCCAATTAAACAGTGCATTGTGGTTGGCTTGTAAGTTGGAGACATCCTATAAGGATATAAATACAGTGCATAGCATGGTGTAATTTGCAAAGACTGAATAAGTACTTTTAATCTGAGATTCTATATAATTTAAAAATGTGTTGAAAAGTAAGGGTCCCAACACTGAACTTTGGTGTACACCACTAACAACCCTAGACCATTAAGGGTATAAATCATTAATCGCTACTCAATAAATAGGTTCTTTTAGCCAGTTTTCTATCAAATAAAAACGGAATTTTCAAAGCCTGTAGACTTTACCTTACATGTCAGCCGTGTGGGGGGGAACTGTGTCAAATGCATTTGGCAAAATCCAAGTATACTGCATCCACAGCCACTCCTTTGTCTAAAGTTTTTGCCTACTTCCTCATAAAAAGAAATCAGATTTGTTTGACAACTTTGATTTTTCTGTATCCATGCTGGTTATTGCCGAAAATATTTCTATCTAACAAAAACTCTTCTGTGTTCTTTAATTAAACTCTCCACTATCTTCCCAACTATAGAAGCGAAACTAACTTGTCTGTAGTTGCATTAGAAACAATGCCTTTGATATAACAGAGCTCAGGTCCAGGTGAGTTATTCACCTATATTTTGTTTAAATGTTTCTGGACCGTGTCAATTTTGAGCCGTTCTGAATCATTTATGGATATGTCAATTCTTTCTCCATTAAGGACTTGAGCTTCCCCCTTTTTTTTTTGTATACACAAAGCTGATGAAGGTATTTAATAAGTTTGCCTTCTCTATGTCCTCAGTAATCGACTCCAAATTATCTAGAAAGAGCCTACATGCCTCATCTTTTTACTGTTAACCACTTGCTTACTGGGCACTTATATCCCCTTCCTGACCAGGCCAATTTTCATCTTTCAGAGCTCTCACACTTTGAATGACAATTGCGTGGTCATGCAACAATGTACCCATATGAAAATGTTATCAATTGTTTTCCACACAAATAGAGCTTTCTTTTGGTGGTATTTAATCGCCACTGGGATTTTTATTTTTTGCTAAACAAACACATTTTTTTGGAAAACAAGGCAACATTTTTTTCATATTCTGTTATAAATATTTGTAAACAGGCAATTTTTCTCCTCCACTGATAGACACTGATGAGGTGTCACTGATAGGCTGCGCTGATGGGCATTGAAAGGCTGCACTGATGGGCATTGAAAGGCTGCGCTGATGGGCACTGATCAGGAGGCACTGATGAGGCTGCACTGATGGGTGGCACTGATGGGCACTGACAAGTGGCACTGATAGGGAGCACTGATAAGTAGGGATGAGCTTCGAGTTCGAGTCGAACGTAAGTTCGACTCGAACATTGGCTGTTCACTCGTTCATTGAATGACAAACAAATGGGCTTCTTTGCGGGAACTTTGAGTTCCAGCATTATCATGGACTTTCTGAGTTAGAATAACAGGCTAGCAAGTGAGAGGCTGAGAGGTTGTAGGTTTGAATCCTTGGCCAGTGAGTGATTTATAGTCACTTACATTTAAGCCTTTAAAATGAGGACTTGTGATTGTTCGTATGTTCGCTAGAACATTTCCCGTGTTCGAGATGTTCTGGTGTGGACTGAACAGGGGGGTGTTGGGCTCATCACTACTGATAAGTGACACAGATGAGGGGGCACTGATTAGCAGCACTGGTGGGCACTAATGGGACAGATGTCACCCTCCAACAGAAGACAGTTAACTGCTATCTTCTTTTCTTCACGCTGACAACATGAAGAAAAAAAAGCAGATAACCATCTTCTGTTTACTTCAGTGATCAGCTGTCATTGGCTGACAGCTGATCACGTGGTAAAGGGCCTGCTGTAATTGGCCCTTTACCCTGATCTGTGAGCAGCTGAGTCCCAAGGACTTGGCGATCACAGAGCGCGCCGCCCATGAACGCCCCCTTACTGTATTTTAGGTCCGCGCAGTAGCCGTCTTTCGGCTATAATGCTGGCGCCAAGCGGTTAAAATATTTGAAGAATTATTAGAGGTTTGTCCTACTCTCTTTTTCAACCTTACATAATCTGTTATATTTTTTGTAACTTTTAAATGATAACAGTGTTCCTTTATTTTTATATTTTTAAAATGCTCTTTTCTTCTTATATATAGCTATTTTAACTTTGGTCATGAGCGATATAGGTTTTATTTTTAGCTTCTTAAATTTATTGCCCATGGGAATATATTTTGCAGTGTGTTCACATACCATCAATTGAAGCATTCTTATTTCTGTTCTGTGTTCTTTAATGACAACATTCCCTCTCAGTATAAATCCTGGAGAACAGTCCTCAACCTTGGAAATTTGCTCTCTAAGGCCACACGATCAGACAGGCTCACATGCCCGTTTTTCAGATGAACCTTATTGGGCCACCCATTCTCCTCTATAGAGAGGTGGATGTCAGTGGAGATGTGTCTGCTGACACCCTTCTGTCATCCAATCTGACTAGATTTGCCTAAAACAGATGGATGGCGATACATTCGCCATCCATCCAGCGGGTTAGATCGGATGGGATTGGATGAAAACGGACATGCTGTCCATTTTCATCTGATCTCCCCATAGAGGAAAGTGGAACTCTGACAGGTCCATCTCTGCACAGTGAGCAGAGACGGACCTGTCATCCGCCTGCTCAGCGGGGATCAACGGAGCGATCCCCGCTGAGCTAGTGTTGTTCGCTGAGTGGATCTGCCCCGTGAGAAAGGGGCCTTAAAATTTAGGCCCCTTTCACACATGTGGACCGTTCAGATCTGCCTGTCAGTTTTTCAGGTGGATCTAAACGGATGCCCAATGCATCTCTATGGGGCAGTGGATGTCAGGGGAAACATGTGGTCCGTTCTCATCCAATTTCCCCATAGAGGACAGCAGGGATCTGACACCTCCGTCTCGGCACACAGAGCGGAGACGTCATCCGCCTGCTCAGTGGGGATCGGCAGATCGATCCCCCGCTGAGCAGAAAATGGAACGGATAGGTGTAAAAGGGGCCTTAGTGTTTTTACCTTTTCCTGTATGTGTTTGTTGTTCATGGCTTACATTAAATAAAATAATGTTATGGCCAGTGCTACCTAGATATTCTTTTATATGAACATTAGTAAAATGTGCTGCATGGTTTGAGATTGCCAGGTCCAGTAGAGCATCATTTCTAGTTGGGGCCTCCATGAGTTATACCATAAAATTGTCTTGTAAGAGGTTTATTTTTGCCCTTTTACTGTCCTGCTCTATACACATTAGAGTGTAAATCTCTTATGTAACCTGCCTCCCAAATTCCACCATTTTTTATTACGTTTTCATTTGTGCTTGAAAAAAAGAAATGTTGGGGAAAAAAGGTAGTTAGTTATGACTTATATGTAGTGTGGGGTGCGCTAAACAACAAATAAATAATGAATATATAACATATATCTATATGTGAACCAAATCAACAAAAGTAAATATATATAACATATATCAATCTGTGAAGCCAATTAATAATACAAATCAATTGGTGCATAAACATAAAAGTTCATAAGTGTCCATAAATATTGTGCAGGTGAGTAGAATTGTATTCTATTCAAATAATACGTGTATCCACCACCGAGTGAAATTCATCCTTACCAAACGGAAATAAATAAGGTGCAACTATATTTTCTTGTGCTGAAAAAATATCCAATCTCCTTGTGAACAAACCCCACGTGTAAATCACCAAGAATTAGCCTCTTACCAGATGGTAATAGGTATGCACTTGTTCAGTGAAACCACCGCCTTGCTTCCTCTTTAAAATCCTGAAGTGGGATGTAGAACCACTCTACCTTTCTTTCTCCACTAGATGGCAACGAGTACCAGCAAGAAACACAGCCTCCTCCTTCTTCACAAGCTCACAAAACTACTGTGTATTAAAGGAAAAAGGAGGACTAATAGTGTATTACCCTTGAGATTTATTCAAAAAACAGTTGATATTGCACTTACAATTAGATGTCTTGTATTCAGCATAAACATAGGCATACGAATTCCTGCAAAGGCTTGCGGCCGGCTGCAGCATGGACTGCAAGTTGTGACCGGTTTCTTCCCATAGGACTTCTACTGAGACAGGAGTCAAATTAAAACAACAAAGGAAGCTTGTGCTTATAAAATCTAAACACATTAGCATCCTGCATTAATATAGAAATCCACCAAACATCAGCAGTAAATATAATACAGCACTTCCACAATAGTAACAAAATTAACATAAACAACATACAAACAAATTGTGTAAAACTATTAGAAGTCCAAGTTACTCTTATTTATCTAGTGAAGTCCAAGTAAAACAGCTGTATGCTTCAACCCCATGTAGAAGTGATTTTTATGTGAAAGCCTAAAGCTGACAATTGGAAGACTTAAGCCTCGTACACACGTACCGATTGTCGGCCGTAAATATTCGGCCGACGACCGATCGGCCGATTATAGGCTTGTTAGTATGATGCTTCCGACAGCCGACAGCGCACTTTCAGCCGAAAAGAATCTGTCGTGCAGGCATTAAAATTTTTGTTGGCCAACACCAGAACGGCCGATTGTTTGCCAGTCAGTACAGAATTCGGCCGACAATCAGCAGATTTGCAAGACTGGGCATGCTCAGAGAAGAAAAAACACAGGGAAAGTTAACCATCACATGACATCACTTCTGCAGTCGGCGGACAAAATTCTTGTGCAGTCTTTTGCAATTTTCAGCGGACAGGACAGCCCTGGACAAAAGACGGCCGATCTGTCGGCCGACGATCGGTACGTGTGTACGAGGCATTACATACAGAGGTATATTGCCCTCAACATTTCTTACTTGTGGGCTACATCAAGATGCTTCTCCTCTCCCTTTACCAATCTGGACACAGATGGAGAAAAAAATATTTACTTTTACAAGAACCAGCAGATCTTGGCTCTGACACCCCCAATTCTCTCATCCATATCATATGTTCCCAATATAATACATATCATAAGGGTCAAGAGAAAACCTCATAGTGTAGTAAATCCCAACATTTATTTGTGCAAAGACAAAAAACAAGTATAAATACAAGCCAGCAAAAATACACTAACATAGAAGTTTCTGCTCAATTGGACATCTTACAAAGAACAAATGGTAAAATTATTGTTATTAGGCTTATAACATTTATTTAACATTTGTCCATTTAATGTGGGTTTTGTGAAATCATAGATGGTTTAATTGCATTATGGGGTGTTTACGATCTTGGTCTGCAGGGCCGTATACTTTACAATGAAGTTTACTTGATAATGTGGGAGGCCTTTGTATATACCATTTTAGATCAGCATATTGGGGTAGGTATCCCCAGTCTTTAATATATTATCTTCATTGTGTGTTTGGGGCATGATCTAGTTTTGGTGATTTTATTTTAATGTTTGTATTATTAGGGTTTCTGACTTCTCCTTTATTCCCATGTTTAACCATCTGGTGGCTCTGTTGGCAATGTGTCTCTTAATATGAAAGTAATAATTTGGCTGTACGATATGCAAAAGAGAGATCGTGTTTATGTGGCCTCCTCCCTTTTCATCATTCTGTGCATATGTGTTTATGTCCCCAGCAGATTGTTTTCAATTTTTTGTAGCCTTGATTACCATTTTACATATTCAGTTTTTTCTTTTAAATGATTATAGTGTTCCTTTATTTTTATATTTTTTTAAATGCTCTTTTCTTATTATATATAGCTTTTTTAACTTTGGCCATGAGTCGCATAGGTTTTATTTTTAGCTTCTTAAATTCATTATTCATGGGAATATAATTTGCACTGTGTTTGCATACCGTCACTTTGAAGCATTCCCATTTCTTTTCTGTGTTCTTTAATGACAAAATTCCTTCCCAGTATAAATCTTGGAGAACAGTCCTCAACCTTGGAAAATTTGCTTTCCTAAAGTTAAGTGTTTTTATCTTTCTAGTATGGGTTTGTTGTTTACAGCTTACACAAATGAAATCATGTTATGGCCACTGCTACCTAGGTATTCATTTTTATGAACATTATTAATATGCTCTGCATGGTTTGAGATTAACCTCGTCTCATATTTGAAGAGATTGGGTGTTTTTTTCACTCTCTCTTTGTCCTGTTTAATATTATCATTAAAAGTGAAAGTAAAAAAAAATCCCAAAATTTTATGTTATCCCCAGAAAAGTAATAGAGGGAAAATCTTCCAATAGGGTCACTAGTTCTGGTGACCTGGGGGTCCCCAAGGAATTCCTTTAATTTGCAGATATTTCCACCCACTTCCTGTTGGTCTGTGGGACAGGAAGTAAAGGGAAATCTCGGCACTGGGACACAGATGGCAAAAAAATAAAAATAACAAATCTGACAGGGGTTATAACTATCCAAAATGAAAAAAAAAAAAGTTTTGCCTATTATTCTACTTTAACCTCTTTCCGTCCGCGCTATAGCCAAAAAACGGCTACAGCGCGGACCTTAATTTCCAGGAGGGCGTCCGTGTACATCCTCCTGTGCATGAGCTGCCTACGTGCTCCCTGTGGAGTGCGCACAGCTCCCTCTGTGATCAGTGAATTCATGAGACTCGGCTGATCAAAGATCAGAGTAAGGGACTAGTCCTGGACCCTTACCACGTGATCAGCTGTCAGCTAATGACAGCTAACCATGTAATGTAAACAGCAGCCGCAATCAGCTTTTTTTCTCCTCATGCTGTCATTGTAAGGAGAAAAAAAAGCCGATCGCCGCTGCTGTCAGAGGGACATCAGTCCCAAAGAGGAGAGGGGCATCAGTGCCCACCAGTGGCACCTATCATTGCCCACCAGTGGCACCTATCAGTGACCACCCATGCCAGCTACCCGTGCCCACCAGTGCCACCTACCAGTGCCCATCAGTGCCACCTATCAGTGCCCACCAGTGCCACCTATCAGTGACAATCAGTGCTCCATCATCAGTGCTGCCCATCAGTGTCCCCTACCAGTGCCTATGATTGCCCATCAGTGCCACCTATCAGTGCCCCTCAGTGGCACCTATTAGAAAAATTAGAAATATTACCTGTTTGCAAAACTTTATAACAAACCATTAAAACAGTTTTTGTTTTTTTTCAAAATTTTCGATCTTTTTTTTGTTTGTTCTGCAAAAAATACCACCAAAAAAAAAGCTCTATTTGTTTGAAAAAAATGATAAAAAATAAATTTGAGTACAGTGTTGCATGACCGCACAATTGTCCATTTAAAGTGCGACAGCGTGAAAGCTGAGTATTGGCATGGACAGGAAAGGGGTTTAAGTGCCCAGTAGGCAAGTGGTCAAGCTTAGTTAGGTTTTCACTTGCCTTCCACTTTAAGGCTTAGTTACTACTTGATGAAGCTATGGAAGTACAATATTGTATCTGAATATCCATTGCCTGGCCACAATTCTAAATCACAGTTATACATTGGTGAGTTATACATTTTAAAACTAATACTCCTGCCTAAGTTCTTACATCACAAGATGACTATATTCTTTTAGAATTAAGAAATCCTTCTTCCATTTTAATTTATGGAATCACTTTTCAATAGAACCTGACTTTCCTCAATTCTTAAAGCAATATTAAACCTAAAAGCAAACATTTATTATATAGCAGCTTATCAGTTGTGATGGCTGCATTCGTTTTCTTTTTTACACTTTTTCTTTTATTTTTCTCCTGGTGATCCGTTCAGTAAATCTGTTGTTTTTCAACATAAAAGCTCTCCTGCAAACGTATCAGTTAAGAGCATTGAGACAATCCATTAAGTACAGACAGGGGAGCTTACAATGATCAGCTATTATTTATTTATGTAAACCATTATGCCAAAATTAAAGTGTGAGCTGGGATTTGGCCTTGTTTGTTAGTGTATCCAAATCTACTAGTACATCTAACATCCCCTCCCCCCCCCAGATTAACCACTTCTGAACCGGAAGGATTTGCTCCTTTAATGACCAGGCCATTTTTTGCGATTCGGCACTGCGTTACTTTAATGGACAATTGCGTGGTCATGCGGTGCTGTACCGAAATAAAATAAAGATAATGTATTTTTTATTAAAAAAGAATAGCGCGCAAATGCAAAAGAAATAACTACCAAATCTGAAGAGAGTCCATAAATAAAAATGGGGGTTTGGTCCCACCATATGGCCATATCGTGCTCAAGCCCACTACTGCGTCAAAGTACCCCATTATCAGTGGGTCCTACACTATCCATGAAAAAGAGATGAATCCAGCCCTTCTAACCCTTGGAGATAACACTCCTTGCTGGGGAAGATGTGCAAATGCACTACAGGGGACTCCTCCCATATCCACTAGATGGTGGACACTGATTGAGTACAGGTGTGTGTGGGGGGTGGGGAGGGCTGCTCAACCTCGATAGTCTGGTCAGACCGAATACATAATAAACAGGCAAAAAATTTGGGGGAGCATACCCATGTATTTCCAAAGCTGCTGCAGCTATGAACCAAGAGACATGTATATTAAAAAAGAATAGCGCGCAAATGCAAAAGAAATAACTACCAAATCTGAAGAGAGTCCATAAATAAAAATGGGGGTTTGGCCCCACCATATGGCCATATCGTGCTCAAGCCCACTACTGCGTCAAAGTACCCCATTATCAGTGGGTCCTACACTATCCATGAAAAAGAGATGAATCCAGCCCTTCTAACCCTTGGAGATAACACTCCTTGCTGGGGAAGATGTGCAAATGCACTACAGGGGACTCCTCCCATATCCACTAGATGGTGGACACTGATTGAGTACAGGTGTGTGTGGGGGGTGGGGAGGGCTGCTCAACCCCGATAGTCTTGTCAGACCGAATACATAATAAACAGGCAAAAGATTTGGGGGAGCATAGCCATGTATTTCCAAAGCTGCTGCAACTATGAACCAAGAGACATGTATATTAAAAAAGAATAGCGCGCAAATGCAAAAGAAATAACTACCAAATCTGAAGAGAGTCCATAAATAAAAATGGGGGTTTGGTCCCACCATATGGCCATATCGTGCTCAAGCCCACTACTGCGTCAAAGTACCCCATTATCAGTGGGTCCTACACTATCCATGAAAAAGAGATGAATCCAGCCCTTCTAACCCTTGGAGATAACACTCCTTGCTGGGGAAGATGTGCAAATGCACTACAGGGGACTCCTCCCATATCCACTAGATGGTGGACACTGATTGAGTACAGGTGTGTGTGGGGGGTGGGGAGGGCTGCTCAACCTCGATAGTCTGGTCAGACCGAATACATAATAAACAGGCAAAAAATTTGGGGGAGCATACCCATGTATTTCCAAAGCTGCTGCAGCTATGAACCAAGAGACATGTATATTAAAAAAGAATAGCGCGCAAATGCAAAATAAATAACTACCAAATCTGAAGAGAGTCCATAAATAAAAATGGGGGTTTGGTCCCACCATATGGCCATATCGTGCTCAAGCCCACTACTGCGTCAAAGTACCCCATTATCAGTGGGTCCTACACTATCCATGAAAAAGAGATGAATCCAGCCCTTCTAACCCTTGGAGATAACACTCCTTGCTGGGGAAGATGTGCAAATGCACTACAGGGGACTCCTCCCATATCCACTAGATGGTGGACACTGATTGAGTACAGGTGTGTGTGGGGGGTGGGGAGGGCTGCTCAACCTCGATAGTCTGGTCAGACCGAATACATAATAAACAGGCAAAAAATTTGGGGGAGCATACCCATGTATTTCCAAAGCTGCTGCAGCTATGAACCAAGAGACATGTATATTAAAAAAGAATAGCGCGCAAATGCAAAAGAAATAACTACCAAATCTGAAGAGAGTCCATAAATAAAAATGGGGGTTTGGTCCCACCATATGGCCATATCGTGCTCAAGCCCACTACTGCGTCAAAGTACCCCATTATCAGTGGGTCCTACACTATCCATGAAAAAGAGATGAATCCAGCCCTTCTAACCCTTGGAGATAACGCTCCTTGCTGGGGAAGATGTGCAAATGCACTACAGGGGACTCCTCCCATATCCACTAGATGGTGGACACTGATTGAGTACAGGTGTGTGTGGGGGGTGGGGAGGGCTGCTCAACCTCGATAGTCTGGTCAGACCGAATACATAATAAACAGGCAAAAAATTTGGGGGAGCATACCCATGTATTTCCAAAGCTGCTGCAGCTATGAACCAAGAGACATGTATATTAAAAAAGAATAGCGCGCAAATGCAAAAGAAATAACTACCAAATCTGAAGAGAGTCCATAAATAAAAATGGGGGTTTGGTCCCACCATATGGCCATATCGTGCTCAAGCCCACTATTGTGTCCTGCCATGGTATGAGTTTAGTAAATTGGTATAGAGATGACACGGGATTCTCAAAAGTTCCATTTAAGAAATCCCAGCATGTGGATCATATGTGGAGAAAGCTCTGTTTTAAGTTTTCCCCAGGGTTGATATTCCCACGTCTGGGCCTAGAGTCTGAAGGTATGGAAGTGTCTTGAGTGGGAGGGAATGTTCAATCTTGTGTCCGGACTTTGCGCGACACCTGCAGCCTGTGTGAGTGCACAGGTCTGCAGGGTTTGTTATAAGCCTAGTCATAGCTACAGCAGTTGTAGTTTCTGCGTTTCAGAAATACAGACAGAGTGTGAGGATAGAAATGTGCTCCAGCTAGGAGAGGTGACCTACTGGGGAGACAAGACTCCACAAGATTCCCTTACCTGCAGGACCAAAAGAGAGTCCCCTGTAGTGCATTTGCACATCCTTCCCAGCAAGGAGTATTATCTCCAAGGGTTAGAATGGCTGGATTCATCTCTTTTTCATGGATAGTGTAGGACCCACTGATAATGGGGTACTTTGACGCAGTAGTGGGCTTGAGCACGATATGGCCATATGGTGGGACCAAACCCCCATTTTTATTTATGGACTCTCTTCAGATTTGGTAGTTATTTCTTTTGCATTTGCGCGCTATTCTTTTTTAATATACATGTCTCTTGGTTCATAGCTGCAGCAGCTTTGGAAATACATGGGTATGCTCCCCCAAATTTTTTGCCTGTTTATTATGTATTCGGTCTGACCAGACTATCGAGGTTGAGCAGCCCTCCCCACCCACACCTGTACTCAATCAGTGTCCACCATCTAGTGGATATGGGAGGAGTCCCCTGTAGTGCATTTGCACATCTTCCCCAGCAAGGAGTGTTATCTCCAAGGGTTAGAAGGGCTGGATTCATCTCTTTTTCATGGATAGTGTAGGACCCACTGATAATGGGGTACTTTGACGCAGTAGTGGGCTTGAGCACGATATGGCCATATGGTGGGACCAAACCCCCATTTTTATTTATGGACTCTCTTCAGATTTGGTAGTTATTTCTTTTGCATTTGCACGCTATTCTTTTTCAATATACATGTCTCTTGGTTCATAGCTGCAGCAGCTTTGGAAATACATGGGTATGCTCCCCCAAATTTTTTGCCTGTTTATTATGTATTCGGTCTGACCAGACTATCGAGGTTGAGCAGCCCTCCCCACCCCCCACACACACCTGTACTCAATCAGTGTCCACCATCTAGTGGATATGGGAGGAGTCCCCTGTAGTGCATTTGCACATCTTCCCCAGCAAGGAGTGTTATCTCCAAGGGTTAGAAGGGCTGGATTCATCTCTTTTTCATGGATAGTGTAGGACCCACTGATAATGGGGTACTTTGACGCAGTAGTGGGCTTGAGCACGATATGGCCATATGGTGGGACCAAACCCCCATTTTTATTTATGGACTCTCTTCAGATTTGGTAGTTATTTCTTTTGCATTTGCGCGCTATTCTTTTTTAATATACATGTCTCTTGGTTCATAGCTGCAGCAGCTTTGGAAATACATGGGTATGCTCCCCCAAATTTTTTGCCTGTTTATAATGTATTTTTTCCCCACAAATAGAGCTTTCTTTTGGTGGTATTTGATCACCTGTGCGATTTTTAGTTTTTGCGCTATAAACAAAAAAAGAGCGACAATTCTGAAAAAAAAATATTTTTTACTTTCTGCTTTATAACATTCCCAAAAAAATATTTAAAAATCAATTTTTTCATCCTTTTAGGCCACTTTGTATTCTGCTACATGTTTTTGGTAAAAAAAAAAAATCCCAATAAGCGTGTTTTGATTGGTTTGCGCAAAAGTTATTGCGTTTACAAACTAGGGGAAATTTATGTCATTTTTATTTATTTATTTTTACTAGTAATGGCGGCAATCTGTGATTTTTAGCGGGACTGCGTCATTGCGGCGGACAGATCGGAAAATTTTCACACTTTTTGGGTTGGACCAGCGACATTACTTACAGTAATCAGTGCTAAAAATATGCACTGTTACTGTAAATATGAACTGGCAGGAAAGGGGTTAACCAAGGGGTGATCAAAGGGTTAATTGTGAGCCTAGGGGTGTGTTTTCTAACTGTGTGGGGGAGGGACTTGTGAAATTTACACAGAGACCTGTGATCCTATAAAGGACATTTGTAGCAGCAAATATTGCCTGCCTGGTCTGAATCTGAAGTCTAGAAAAGCTGTTGAAACCTGCCTCATAGCAAATATCTCTCTCATAAGCTCTCTTGTCAAGTCTGTCTCAGAGAATATGGCCTGTCATAATCTGGATAGCTACACACTATTCAATTGGCTGGCTACTCATGCTTGTCAAGCCTTACTAATATCTACTGCTCTCAAAGTAGGATGGTTGGCTAACAAATAGACTGACAAATGTTGTCCTGCCTAGTCTATTTCTGAAGGCTAATAAAGCTGATCAAGCCTGCCTCTTTAAAAAAAAAAGGAATACTATTAGCACTGGTAAAGCCTGCCACCCTTCCCACAAACCATGCTGTACCCCAAATCATATTAATTAGTGCTCCCAAAAAAACTAGAACTCTACATGTTTCACTTAGTAAATAAGCTTTGTCAGGAGGGAAAAATAAATGCACCAAAGAAAAAGTGTCAAAGGGTAAAGAAAGAAAATGGAAGGGACCAAACTATCCCCACATGGTTGGAGTAAAAATGGCGGTCTCCCCTTCGTCCCTCTATTTATAGGGTTTTCCCATGTTATTTCTGCATTTGCATCATCATGCACATTTCCAAATTTGCATCATGACGTAATATGATTTCATGACGTTACTGCGGAATCGAATCATGATGTAAATATACGTCCAGACGCAATTTCAGTGGGGAACATCACCAGTCTGGTGGGGAGTAACCAGAAAACAGTCTCCCAATCTGGGAAAATGTCAATAATTCACCCAAATCCCCAAGAGACCTCTTTAAAAGTTAATTTAAGAAGGCATAGAGACAATTAAGTAAGGACATATTAATATTCCTATTTCTATCTCTAAATACTTCTTCGTTATGTTCCCAGTCTTCGTTAAACCATTTTTAACAGTCCAGAACATTATAGGCTTATATTCAATTTAAAGGGTAACTCAGAATGCACACAGCAAAACATGATCATTTCTTAATAAAGGGCAGATAAGTAAAACCATCATTTAAGCCTGATTGTGTCCACAAGTTTAACCGGAAAATCCACCTTGCCTCGGTTTTTAATAAATATTTATCCAGGTTTACCTTACTTGCACCCAGTTTTGGTTATTCAATGACCCAGAACTTGAGTTGGTATGGTTCCTTACTATGCACCTGTCGCATATGTATAGCCAAGGTTCTATCTCTATTGAGTGTTATATACCCAATGTACTCCAAAACCCATCACCGTAGCTGTCGAATGGTCTTGCCCACATATAATTTGGGGCACCGACACTTGGCTGCATTGATTACTCCTTCTGAGCTGCAATTGAAAACATATTTTAATTGGATCATTGTATAATCCTTTGGGTTTACAAATTCCTTAGTTATTGGGATCTATGTGCATGCCTTGCAATGACCGCATTTAAAGCAACCCATGGGTTGTCACGGTAACCAAGTGGAAGTAGATGGTTGTGCTGGAGTTCTGTCGAGATGGCTATGTATTAGCATATCTCTTAGATGTTTACCCCTCCTATATGTAATTAAAGGATTCTGGGAAAGGACACCATGCAGGTCCTTGTCCTCATGTAAGATATTCCAATATCGTTTTATGACGTTGAAAATCTGGCCTGACTGATTAGAATATGAGCCAATGATTCAAAGAGCTGCCTGTGTGCCCTTTTTCCTCCTGTTTGTCAACCAATAAACTTTCTCTTGGGATGTCTTTTACCTTTTGATATGATCTTTTAAGGTCATGCACTTTATAACCCCTCCATGAAAACCGTTCTATTAGCAAGGAGCTCTCTGTCTCTCTGCTCTGTTGAGCAATTTAGTTTGGCTCGCATGTATTGGCCAGTGGGTATACCATTTTTAAGGGATGCTGGGTGGTTGTTGTCCCAGTGGAGTAGGGCATTTTTGGATGTTGGTTTCCAATATATATATATATTTTTTTTTTATTTTTTTTTTAATATATTGTTGTCTGAATTAAGCCCTGGGCATCTCTTCTGATCGAAAGATCTAAAAAATTGATCTAAAAAATTGATACTGTTGTAGTTGATCTCACTCGTAAAATACATACCAATCTCATTCTCATTCAGACAATTCACAAACTCCACAAAAGTTTCTGTGTGGCCCTTCCACAGATGAAAACTGTATATCAGCTATAAAGTGTACCCAGAGAAGGATTATTCATGTATAATGAGCCATAGCTTCACTGAATACCAGAGTGCGCTCCCACCAGCCCAAAAATAGGTTCAAATATGTCGGTGCACATGCAGTGCACATGGCAGTGCCTTTCTGCTATAAAGGAGAAAAAACAACTGCGCTAATTCAAAAAAGCAAAGCAGCAGCTTCAAGTGCGACTGACACCCCAAGAAGAAAATATATAAATAAAGCTGCGCTAACAAATGAAACAGTCCATGTGAATGTCCATAAATAAGAGGGAAAAATGATGACCCTTGTGCAGGTACCGCTTACCAGATTCCAATCATTAAAGAGCCAAGAAATTTAAAGGCAGAGTCTTCAAATGTGGAACACAGCAAGCTTCATAGGGCTCCGATGTAAATCTCCTCAGTGGTATATGAATAGAAGGAGAAAAACAACACCATAGTGTAAACCAGTAACAAAAATGGAAAAAATTGCGTTATGACTTGTGCGGGTACAGCCACCACCGAAGAGGGTAGGTTCCCTTATAGACTGTACCTAGGTCACGGCGTGCTGACGTCACACCCACCTACTTGTTGTGAAGGACGGGCGAGCGGAGCCGTCCGGCCGGCGGCTGTTACCTCCCTCCAACCCCTCTCATCCACGTTCCTTGTCGTCTGATATTTGTAAGTGCAATACATTTTTGTGTCAATAAATAGTCGTTGGATTTTATGCTATGGCTCTCCCCTCCTCATTTCTTGGGTAACCTGCATCCCTCCCTGAGTCTGGTTGACGAGCGCTATCAGGAGTGTTGTCCAGCGTCACTTTGAACCCCCGCTCAATTAATATCTGGAGCTGGTAAGAGTACCCATTCTCACTGGTGCCCTTTAGGTTCTATTATACGTCTACCTTCTAGTCTATCTGGTAAGCGGTTTATCTCACTACCTGCTTAAACTTCTTGGTACAGTCTATAAGGGAACCTACCCTCTTCGGTGGTGGCTGTCACTATTCACCACTATTGGATTTTTAGTTATCACTATTTGGGTGTTATCATCGTTTGTTTTGTGGTTTTACGCTATGGCGTTTGCCTTTTTTTTCCCTCATTTAAACGTATCCCTGGACACCTGCATCACCACGGTACGGGTTGCTGCCTTCTGAGGTCTGTGGATTCGGTTCCCATTATTTTGGCTACAGTATCTGCTACTTCTGGTAAGCGGTACCCGCACAAGTCATAACGCAATTTTTTCCATTTTTGTTACTGGTTTACACTATGGTGTTGTTTTTCTCCTTCTATTCATATACCACTGAGGAGATTTACATCGGAGCCCTATGAAGCTTGCTGTGTTCCACATTTGAAGACTCTGCCTTTAAATTTCTTGGCTCTTTAATGATTGGAATCTGGTAAGCGGTACCTGCACAAGGGTCATCATTTTTCCCTCTTATTTATGGACATTCACATGGACTGTTTCATTTGTTAGCGCAGCTTTATTTATATATAGTGCCTTTCTGCTGCCTATATATTTTTTCCATCAAATAGAAAGAAGTTGTGTTCCAGTATGAACTTTAACGGTTCCAAAAGGAACTCTGTGTGTGTCCGGAAAACAACTCCTGTCGCATCCTAGAAGAATTTGCATGCCTTTAAGCACAAATCATGTCCGATATTGCTGTATTGGACTTCAACATCCAGGCTTGCTATCCATGTTTCCTCTTCCAAGACTACACAAAAATGGAAAAGGGGGTCCCCCCTGGGTGCGGGATTTTAACGGCAAGTACGCTTCCACAAATGAGTCAAATGTAAATCATTTAATTAACAAAAATATTAAAATAGATCTATGGAAGATCTGAGGTATACAAATATTACAATATATAATATATATACAAAGAATGTGTATGGATGTAAAACCAAGGAAGTAGAGATGATGTTTGATTTGAAGGAAATCCTCCCATCCGACGCGAAGAAAGGCAAGCAGGCCTTTCTTCAGGGGTCTGGATGTGGAGAGATTTGATTTCCTACATAACATAGTAGATAATGCTTGTGTTAGTTACATAGGTTATAATGTGTTACATTCATATTCCTTTAAGGATATGGCAAAGTAGTTAGTCATTACATATGTGGATATCATTTTGGATGTTCATAAATGCATACCTATGGAATAATCCGAGTGTGGCAAGGGAGTCACAGATGATAAAAGCAAAGAGGGGAGAAGTCCGCTGTGTGCGGTGCCGACAGTGCACCAAGGGAACCATAGAGGTACTGGTCCTCCCGCATGTGGCTTCAACGAGGATGCCAAATAAGAGGTCGCAAAGACGTCTGTGTTGGCACATGTAAGGAGATATGCAGAGTGTTTGTATTATTTGAGATTACCATAAGGTCTGTTGGTGGGGTGGATAGTGAGGTAGAAAGAAGTATACCTTGTAGAAAGTATTAGTACGTCTGTGGAAGCGGGCTCCTGTTTTAAGAGGATCCAAGTGCAGGGAAGTATATTTCCAGTTTAGAATTAATTTCCTGCAATGTATATATCTTAAGTGAGTACTGATCTATGGATGGAACAATTTTATATTAAATTAAAGGATCTGTGTTACACCGTACCTTGGTATGTCAGTAGGTACATGAAGGTGTGATCAGAGTCCTCCAGAGAAGATGATCAGAGGGTCCGGTGTCCCCCCAGAAAGAGGAGTAGGCGGGGATAAGATGGTCCCAGGAAAGGTACTGAAATGGGAGTATATATTGTTATATATCGATATATGTCATGTATTGTCTGTATGTGGAGTTGGTTGATAAAATTGTACCTGAATAGAAGAATTCAAACGTGTCCAATTCCTGATTCAGGTTATTGGGTCATAAACCTAAAAAAGTGCAAAATATATATGCCAAACTGTATCAGGATCAGTAGAGTAATGTAATCGGTGCTTTTTGTAAGGAGGGAAGAGAGAGGTACCTGGGGAGGCTGAGCACAAATAGCCAGGGCTGTAAGTGGGATGCAGTTCCCGGTTGGATTCCTGTAATGGCAGAGTCTTCATCAAATAAGGTAAGTTGTGTCATAGCAAGTATTACTGGGTGAGAGGGTTATAGTGTACCTTCAATTTTCCTGGGTGTCCTGGTCCGGATAAAAAGCAGCAGATCGGTATGAAATGTCCGCTGCTGTTTAAATGAGGTAGTGTGGACGCCGGCGCATGCGCAGTGCGGGCCAGAGCTCGCTGTAGCGCAGGCGATGCGGCCAATGGGATCCCCCGCCGGTGAAACGCACGCTCCGCCCCCAGATGCGGAAGCGTTGCCTGCGTTCCAGCGGCACCGACGCACGCACTGGCCTCATCGAAAAAGGGGGGGCCGAGCGAGCCGGACGATGCCTGTAGGAGGAGCCAAGATCTGGGGGACATGTGCGAGGCACGACCCCCCCGGGTGCGCCGGGTGAAGCCGCTGCGGGAGGGAGGACCAAAGGGAGTGTGACTGAGGGCACGGTACATGTCAGCGCACACACAGCGGTCTGCTCTTCCTGGAAAAAATAGATGGGGAAAGGAGAAAAGAAGGAGAAAAATAAGGATAAGGAGAAAAGATGGAGTGCCGAGGTGGTTCATCAGATTATAGTTAAACAACATACTCTGTGGTACAGTGTAAATAGACATGTAAGTGCATAATAGTACAGTTGTTATTTAGTCCATTTGGTCCATACATATTCATGTTAAAATACATCCATATATGTGTTGGAGTATATTCGAAGCTCGGAAGAGCCCGGGATTGGTCAAAAAAAATGAAGTTATAATATATAGACAACAAACAGCTGTAAAAGTAAATAAAATGCAAATAAGGTGTTATAGAAGTATGTTACATTGTGCACAGGTGTGAATGGTAGATAAATTGGTAACTAAACCTGGAACCGGGAACCTCTAACGGTCTAGGAGCAGCAGACCTGGTTGATATAAACAGAGTGGTGGGCAGCCAATACAAAATCAACGCAATGTATTACATGGAAATGTACAATGTCAGAAAACATGATATATACATGGAGGATGGTCAAGGGAATGAAAGGGGGGGGGAGGGGAAAGAAGAAAGGAGGTCAAGGGGGGCCCTGTGTCACGATAGGAGGAGGTGATGTGCCTCTGGGTACTAAATCGTGTGAAACTGGCTTGGTCGTTGATCATAGAGGATGTTGTTTATTTTTCCGTTCCTCCTGAGGAGAAACCCTCCAAGAAGGGTCTGAAGCTGAGGGAGTCGTTAAGCCCTGGGGGAGAGGTGGCATTAAGTTCCACTATCCACCGTGCTTCTCGTTGTAGTGTTTTGTTCCAATCGCCCCCTCTTTTGTTGGGGTGTATTCTATCCAAAATCAAAAATTGGATGGCAGGGAAATGGCCCTGGTGGAAATCTCTTACATGCCTACCCAGGGGAGGTCGGGATTAGCTGTCTTCATGCTCAATACGTGTCGATAGGCTCTGTTGTGGAATTCTAATTTTGTTTTGCCCACGTAATAGCTGCCGCATGGGCATAGTAAAAGATATACCACCCCAGCGGTTTTATAATTAGCGTAGTGGTGTGGTTTATATCTTTTGCCGTTTGGCAGGATGATGTTGGTGGTAGTGCACATATATTGGCAATGGGAGCAGCCTCCGCAGCGGAAGGTCCCTGGTCATTTGCATGGATCTCGTCTGGATTCACCTGTATATTCACTGTGAACCAGCATGTCTTTAAGTGATTTGGTTTTTCTAAAGGTTATTGCTGGATAGTGTTGCGCATGCGGGTTGAGAGTGGGGTCAATTGTCAGGAGATGCCAATTTTTAGTGATAATTTTCCTTACTGTTTCGTGTTGTTTCGTGTATTTTGTGATGAGGCGGACAGTGTCTGATTTCCTCGCTGTAGATTGTTTCGATGGTTTGGGGAATAGTAGATCGGCCCTGTTTTTTGAGGCGGCGCGTTTGAAGGCCTTTTTGAGGCAGGTGTTTGTATAGCCCCGTATACGTAGTCTGTCTCTCAATTTGTTGGCTTCAACTTTAAAGGTCTCGTCGTTTGAACAGTTTCTACGGATTCTAAAATACTGACTATAGGGAATGGATTTCAGGAGGGGAGCTGGGTGTGAGCTGGTGGCATGCAGAATGGTGTTCCCAGCGGTGGGTTTCCGATAGATTGAACTTGTGAGTAGGCCTATGTCGTCTTTGTCAATGGTGACATCAAGGAAGTTTATGGTTTGCTGGTGGCAAGTCATGGTGAATGATAAATTTAAATAATTTTTATTCATGCACCTTATGCATTCATGTAGTATGTCCTGAGATCCAGTCCATATGACGAAAATATTATCTATATACCTGTGCCATGAGAGAATGTGGTCCGTAAATGAGGTTAGTGTAGGGTCAAGAAGGAAAGAACGTTCTCACTCCCCCAGGTACAAATTGGCGTAGGATGGGGCACAACCGGTCCCCATCGCTACGCCCTGCACCTGGAGGTAGTGGGAGCCGTTGAAAGAAAAGGCATTATGGGTAAGGATTAGGGTTGAGCGGACACCTAGATGTCCGTGTTCGACGGGTTCGGCCGAACTTTAAAAAAAAGTCCGGGTCCGTGTCCCGGACTTTTACCGAACTTTTCCCGGACACCAAACCCCATTGAAGTCAATGGGGACCCGAACTTTAAGGCACTAAAATGGCTCTAAAACACCAATGGAAAGGGCTAGAGTGCTGCAAATGGCAGCAAAACGTAGTTAAGAGCATGGCAAGTGCTCTGCAAACAAATGTGGATAGGGAAATAACTTAAAACAACAAAAAAAAACAGAAAAATTAAACAATGTTCTTCATCTCTGAAGGACGAGGCCCATATGGAGTAGGAGGGAGGTTGAGGTGGTGGTGGATGTGGCGGTGTCATAGGCGTGCGCACAGGGTGTGCCGGGTGTACCTGGGCACACCCTAATCACCTAGGGCACATAGCATTATCTCTCTGTTTGCCAGTGAGGAGATGGGAAAGATCTCCCTCGGACCTGCTCTGCTCTATTTCTCTTTGCCAGCAGGGATAGTAATGTATCGGGGCCATGTACATATAGGCAAACACATGCATGTGTATTTCAACTTTGGGGTGCACACCCTAATGCAATAGGCTGCGCACACCTATGGGCGGTGTAGGTAGAAGCGGCGGTGGAGGAGGACCAGGGCCGGATTAAGAGCATCATGGTCTTGGTGCTGAGGATTTTGAAGGGCCTTAAGGGCCGTGCCTTGGCATGCACCCAGAGGAGGAAGGGTGCAGCCATGCATGCCTAATTCAACATGGGATGCTGTCTCTGAAGCCCATAAACACATCCATGCATCGGCAACTGTCCCTCCTTGTCAGGCCTTCGCGCTGTGTGGGGAGGTTCTGAGGGTGCTCCTGGGGAAGCGAGCATAGAAGCCAGACTTCTGTGTTTACAAGTGACAGAAGAGCGGTCACAGTGAATATGGCCAACCCGGGGCCTATATAAAAGGTAGGGGCCTGGAGCTGCAGCTCCAATAGCCCCTACGTTAATCTGGCCCTGAGGAGGAGGACGAGGTAGCCAACACTGCTTCTTTTCACAAATTTTAAATGAGGGTACACCCCAAAAGAGTGAGAAAGAGCAAAAATGGAACAATGGGTGGGTAAGGTCAGTATCCATTGCTATTCTGCACAAGGTACGGAAAAGTCCCGTGGGATCCATGCCTGGTTCATTTTAATGAACGTGAGCTTGTCCACATTGTCTCTGGACAGGCGGCTGCGCTTGTCTGTTATAACGCCCCCAGCCGTGCTAAATACCCGTTCAGATAATACACTGGCTGCAGGGCACGCCAGCACCTCCAAGGCGTAAAGGGCAAGCTCAGGCCATATGCCCAATTTGGAGACCCAGAAGTTGAAGGGGGCAGACCCCTCATTCACTACATGTAGGCGTGTGCACACATACTGCTCCACCATGTTGGTAAAATGCTGCCTCCTGCTAAGACGTTCCATCTGAGCTGCTGGTGCTGCTGTTTGTTGTGGCGTGCTGACAAAGCTTTTCCACATTTCAGCCATGCTAACCCTGCCTTCTGAGGTGCTGGCGGTGCCCTGGTTGCGTTGGCGACCTCCTCCTCCTCCTCCTCCCCTGCCTTGTGCTTCCACTGTGGCCCCGCTGTCAGATGGGAATGCCAGCAGCATCGCATCTACCAGCGTGCGCTTGTACTCGCGCATCTTGCGATCGCGCTCCAGTGAGTGAATTAAGGACGGTACGTTGTCCTTGTAATGGGGATCCAGCAGCGTGGCCACCCAGTAATCAGCACAAGTTAGAATGTGGGCAACTCGGCGGTCGTTGTGGAGACACTGCAGCATGTAATCGCTCATGTGTGCCAGGCTGCCCAGAGGCGACGAAAGGCTGTCCTCTGTGGGAGGTGTATCGTCCGTGTCCTCTGTATCCCCCCAGCCATGCACCAGTGATGGCCATGAGCTGGCCTGGGTGCCACCCTGCTGTGAACATCGTTCCATCTCCTTCTCCAGCTCCTCCTCCTCCTCATCCTCCAGAACTGTGCCCCTGCTGGACAATTGTGTCCCTGGCATTTGTGTGTGCAGGAACCCACCCTCGGAGCCCCTTGCGAATGACTGCCCTGAAAGCCTTTGAAATGTTACCTCTTCATCCTCCTCCTCCTCCTCCTCATCCTGTGCCACATCCTCTTCCATCATCGCCCGAATTGTTTTTTCAAGGAGGCATAGAAGTGGGATAGTTAAGCTGAGAACGGCGTCATTGCCACTGGCCATGTTGGTGGAGTACTCAAAACAGCGTAACAAGGCACACAGGTCTCGCATGGAGGCCCAGTTATTGGTGGTGAAGTGGTGCTGTTCCGCAGAGCGACTCACGCGTGCGTGCTGCAGCTGAAACTCCACTATGGCCTGCTGCTGCTCGCACAGTCTTTCCAGCATGTGCAAGGTGGAGTTCCACCTTGTGGGCACGTCACATATGAGGCGGTGAGCGGGAAGGCCGAAGTTATGCTGCAGTGCTGCCAGGCGAGCAGCAGCAGGGTGAGAACGCCGAAAGTGCGCACAGACGGCCCGCACTTTCTGCAGCAGCTCTGACATATCGGGGTAGTTTTTAAGGAACCTCTGCACCACCAAATTCAGCACATGCGCCAGGCAAGGGATGTGCGTCAAACCGGCTAGGCCCAGAGCTGCTATGAGATTTCGCCCATTATCGCACACCACCAGGCCGGGCTTGAGGCTCGCTGGCAGCAACCACTCATTTGTCTGCTGTTCCATGCTTCTCCACAACTCCTGCGCGGTGTGTGGTTTGTCCCCCAAACAGGCAAGTTGTAAAACTGCCTGCTGTCGTTTAGCCCTGGCCGTGCTGAAGTTGGTGGTGAAGGTATTACGCTGTCCGGATGAGGAGGCGGTAGAGGATGAGGTAGCGGAGTAGGATGAGTTAGGAACAGGAGGCAAACTGAAGCGCCCTGCAATCCTCGGTGGTGGAAGGACATGCGCCAAATTGCTATCCGCCTCAGGCCCATCCGCCACTGCATTTACCCAGTGTGCCGTTAGGGAGATATAACGCCCCTGACCATGCTTACTGGTCCACGTATCGGTAGTTAGGTGGACCTTGGCACAGATGGCGTTGCGCAGTGCACACCTGATTTTTTCCCCCACTTGGTTGTGCAGGGAAGGGATGGCTTGCCTGGAAAAGTAGTGGCGGCTGGGCACGACGTACTGTGGGACAGACACCGACATAAGCTTTTTAAAACTGGGCGTCTCCACCAGACGGAATGACAGCATTTCAAAGGCCAATAATTGTGAAATGCTGGCATTCAGGGCCAGGGATCGCGGGTGGGTAGGGGGGTACTTCCTCTTCCTCTCAAGTGTTTGGGAGATGGAAAGCTGAACACTTCCACGGGACATTGTGGAGACGGTTGTTGGTGACCCAGGTGGTGGTGTTGCTGACAGATCGTCTGTTTGCGGCGTGGCAGGTGCCGGTATGACTACAGAGGTGGCTGGAGCGGCCGAGACTGCAGCAGAAGAGGAAGCAGGATGAGCCAGAGACGTTTCTTGGTTTTGAAGGTGTGTACTCCACTGCAGCTCGTGCTTTGCCTTAGATGCCTGATCATGCAGGTTGTGCTCAGGTTGAGAAGGTTTATGCCTCGCTTCAGGCTTTGATTGCACAGGGTGCAAACCACTCGTGTCCTGTCTTCAGCACATTTTCTAAAGAACTTCCAAGCTAGAGAACTCTTTTGAGCTGACTTTGGTGCGCTCGTTCCCTTGCTGCGTTGGGCAGTAGCAGGCGTAGTGTCTAGGGCACGGCCGCTCCGCTTCTGCACCCTGCTCCCTCTTCTTCTGTGCTGGTGGCTCTGTGCGACCACCGCCTCTTCCTCCAAAATACTCAGGTCACCTGCATGACCTTCATTCCATGTGGGGTCGAGGACCTCATCGTCCTCCACATCATCTTCCACCCAGTCTTCACCCCTGCCCTCCCTGTCGGTCTCCACAATGCTGAACGCTGCAGCAGTTGGCACCTGCATTTCGTCATCATCGGAGACGTGCTGTGATGGTCCTTCCATGTACTCATCTTGAGAAATAAGTGGTTGGGCATCGCTGCACTCAATCTCTTCCACTTCTGGGGCAGGGCTAGGTGGATGGCCCTGGGAAACCCTGCTGACAGAGTCCTCAAAAAGAATAAGAGACTGCTGTATGGCTTGGGGCTCAGACTGCTTGCCTGATTTGCAAGGGGGTGAGGTGAAAGACGGTTGGACATTGGCTGCAGGTGCCAACTCTGACCTTTCTGCAGTAGACTGGGTGGGAGACAATGTGAAGGAACTGGAGGCACTGTCAGCAGCAAACCAATCTACTATTGCCTCTCTGTGTTCTGGCCTCATCACTTCTAGAGGCGTATGATGCCCTACCAAATACTGCTGCAGGTTCTGTCGCCTACTCACACTTGAGGAAGGTGTTTCACTTGTGCGTGTAGCTGGCACAGATCGACCACGTCCTCTCCTTGCAACAGGAGCTCTAGCAGCAGCACCACGACCCCGGCCACGGCCCCTATTTGACGCTCTCCTCATATTTCTGAAATTTAAGATCTTGCCCTAGAAAGGTCTTTATTGAATAGCAGAACAAAAGAACAACAGTATCGCACGGGTGTATCTCACAGTCAAATATGCAAACTATGCCGCAATTTAATGTTTTTTACACCAAAAGGGTGTGTATTGAATAGCGGAATAGGATAAAAAACTGTGTATCTCACACGTACAAACACAGACTAGGCCCGATTAAATCTTTTCCTACCCTAAAGGGAGGATGAGGAAGAGGAGTATGGAACAGGCAGCACCCTCAAAGCTTCAGAAGTATGAGATGAACCCCAAAAACTTGGAAAGGTGGATCTCACACGTACCGACACAGACTATTCCGCAATTTAATTGATCCCCAAAGGTTTTTATTGAATAGCGGAATAGGAAATATGATCAAAAAAAGTGTATGTATCTCACACGTACAGAAGCACACTAGGCCCCAATTACTATTGTTTGTACACCTAAAAGGATGGATGAGGAGGAGGAGGAGGAGGAGTATGGAACAGGCAGCACCCTCAAAGCTTCAGAAGTATGAGATGAACCCCAAAAACTTGGAAAGGTGGATCTCACACGTACCGACACAGACTATTCCGCAATTTAATTGATCCCCAAAGGTTTTTATTGAATAGCGGAATAGGAAATATGATCAAAAAAAGTGTATGTATCTCACACGTACAGAAGCACACTAGGCCCCAATTACTATTGTTTGTACCCCTAAAAGGATGGATGAGGAGGAGGAGGATGAAACAGGCAGCACTCTCAAATCTTCAGAAGTATGAGATTGTGTTCACTGTACCCCACAAAGATTGTGTTCACTGCACCCCAAAAGGATTGTCTTCACTGCACCCCACAAAGATTGTGTTCACTGTAATCCACAAAGATTGTGTTCACTGTACCCCCCAAAGATTTTGTTCACTGCACCCCACAAAGATTGTGTTCACTGTACCCCACAAAGATTTTATTCACTGCACCCCACAAAGATTGTGTTCACTGTACCCCACAAAGATTGTGTTCACTGCACCCCAAAAGGATTGTCTTCACTGCACCCCACAAAGATTGTGTTCACTGTACCCCACAAAGATTTTGTTCACTGCACCCCACAAAGATTGTGTTCACTGTACCCCACAAAGATTGTGTTCACTGTACCCCACAAAGATTTTGATCACTGCACCCCACAAGGATTGTCTTCACTGCACCCCACAAGGATTGTCTTCACTGCACCCCACAAAGATTGTGTTCACTGTACCCCACAAAGATTGTGTTCACTGCACCCCAAAAGGATTGTCTTCACTGCACCCCACAAAGATTGTGTTCACTGTAATCCACAAAGATTGTGTTCACTGTACCCCACAAAGATTTTGTTCACTGCACCCCACAAGGATTGTCTTCACTGCACCCCACAAGGATTGTCTTCACTGCACCCCACAAAGATTGTGTTCACTGTACCCCACAAAGATTGTGTTCACTGCACCCCAAAAGGATTTTCTTCACTGCACCCCACAAAGATTGTGTTCACTGTACCCCACAAAGATTGTGTTCACTGTACCCCCCAAAGATTCTGTTCACTGCACCCCACAAGGATTGTCTTCACTGCACCCCACAAGGATTGTCTTCACTGCACCCCACAAAGATTGTGTTCACTGTACCCCACAAAGATTTTGTTCACTGTACCCCACAAAGATTTTGTTCACTGCACCCCACAAAGATTGTGTTCACTGCACCCCAAAAGGATTGTCTTCACTGCACCCCACAAAGATTGTGTTCACTGTACCCCACAAGGATTGTCTTCACTGCACCCCACAAAGATTGTGTTCACTGTACCCCACAAAGATTTTGTTCACTGCACCCCACAAGGATTGTCTTCACTGCACCCCACAAAGATTGTGTTCACTGTACCCCACAAAGATTGTGTTCACTGTATCCCCCAAAGATTTTGTTCACTGCACCCCACAAGGATTGTCTTCACTGCACCCCACAAAGATTGTGTTCACTGTACCCCACAAAGATTGTGTTCACTGTACCCCACAAAGATTTTGTTCACTGTACCCCACAAAGATTGTGTTCACTGTACCCCACAAAGATTTTGTTCACTGCACCCCACAAAGATTGTGTTCACTGCACCCCAAAAGGATTGTCTTCACTGCACCCCACAAAGATTGTGTTCACTGTACCCCACAAGGATTGTCTTCACTGCACCCCACAAAGATTGTGTTCACTGTACCCCACAAAGATTTTGTTCACTGTACCCCACAAAGATTGTGTTCACTGTACCCCACAAAGATTTTGTTCACTGCACCCCACAAAGATTGTGTTCACTGCACCCCAAAAGGATTGTCTTCACTGCACCCCACAAAGATTGTGTTCACTGTACCCCACAAGGATTGTCTTCACTGCACCCCACAAAGATTGTGTTCACTGTACCCCACAAAGATTGTGTTCACTGTACCCCCCAAAGATTTTGTTCACTGCACCCCACAAAGATTGTGTTCACTGTACCCCACAAAGATTTTATTCACTGCACCCCACAAAGATTGTGTTCACTGTACCCCACAAAGATTGTGTTCACTGCACCCCAAAAGGATTGTCTTCACTGCACCCCACAAAGATTGTGTTCACTGTACCCCACAAAGATTTTGTTCACTGCACCCCACAAAGATTGTGTTCACTGTACCCCACAAAGATTGTGTTCACTGTACCCCACAAAGATTTTGATCACTGCACCCCACAAGGATTGTCTTCACTGCACCCCACAAGGATTGTCTTCACTGCACCCCACAAAGATTGTGTTCACTGTACCCCACAAAGATTGTGTTCACTGCACCCCAAAAGGATTGTCTTCACTGCACCCCACAAAGATTGTGTTCACTGTAATCCACAAAGATTGTGTTCACTGTACCCCACAAAGATTTTGTTCACTGCACCCCACAAGGATTGTCTTCACTGCACCCCACAAGGATTGTCTTCACTGCACCGCAAAAAAAGATTGTGTTCACTGTACCCCACAAAGATTGTGTTCACTGCACCCCAAAAGGATTTTCTTCACTGCACCCCACAAAGATTGTGTTCACTGTACCCCACAAAGATTGTGTTCACTGTACCCCCCAAAGATTCTGTTCACTGCACCCCACAAGGATTGTCTTCACTGCACCCCACAAGGATTGTCTTCACTGCACCCCACAAAGATTGTGTTCACTGTACCCCACAAAGATTTTGTTCACTGTACCCCACAAAGATTTTGTTCACTGCACCCCACAAAGATTGTGTTCACTGCACCCCAAAAGGATTGTCTTCACTGCACCCCACAAAGATTGTGTTCACTGTACCCCACAAGGATTGTCTTCACTGCACCCCACAAAGATTGTGTTCACTGTACCCCACAAAGATTTTGTTCACTGCACCCCACAAGGATTGTCTTCACTGCACCCCACAAAGATTGTGTTCACTGTACCCCACAAAGATTGTGTTCACTGTATCCCCCAAAGATTTTGTTCACTGCACCCCACAAGGATTGTCTTCACTGCACCCCACAAAGATTGTGTTCACTGTACCCCACAAAGATTGTGTTCACTGTACCCCACAAAGATTTTGTTCACTGTACCCCACAAAGATTGTGTTCACTGTACCCCACAAAGATTTTGTTCACTGCACCCCACAAAGATTGTGTTCACTGCACCCCAAAAGGATTGTCTTCACTGCACCCCACAAAGATTGTGTTCACTGTACCCCACAAGGATTGTCTTCACTGCACCCCACAAAGATTGTGTTCACTGTACCCCACAAAGATTTTGTTCACTGTACCCCACAAAGATTGTGTTCACTGTACCCCACAAAGATTTTGTTCACTGCACCCCACAAAGATTGTGTTCACTGCACCCCAAAAGGATTGTCTTCACTGCACCCCACAAAGATTGTGTTCACTGTACCCCACAAGGATTGTCTTCACTGCACCCCACAAAGATTGTGTTCACTGTACCCCACAAAGATTGTGTTCACTGTACCCCCCAAAGATTTTGTTCACTGCACCCCACAAGGATTGTCTTCACTGCACCCCACAAGGATTGTCTTCACTGCACCCCACAAAGATTGTGTTCACTGTACCCCACAAAGATTGTGTTCACTGTACCCCACAAAGATTTTGTTCACTGCACCCCACAAAGATTGTGTTCACTGCACCCCAAAAGGATTGTCTTCACTGCACCCCACAAAGATTGTGTTCACTGTACCCCACAAGGATTGTCTTCACTGCACCCCACAAGGATTGTCTTCACTGCACCCCACAAAGATTGCGTTCACTGTACCCCACAAAGATTGTGTTCACTGCACCCCAAAAGGATTTTCTTCACTGCACCCCACAAAGATTGTGTTCACTGTACCCCACAAAGATTGTGTTCACTGTACCCCCCAAAGATTTTGTTCACTGCACCCCACAAGGATTGTCTTCACTGCACCCCACAAAGATTGTGTTCACTGTACCCCACAAAGATTTTGTTCACTGTACCCCACAAAGATTGTGTTCACTGTACCCCACAAAGATTTTGTTCACTGCACCCCACAAAGATTGTGTTCACTGCACCCCAAAGGATTGTCTTCACTGCACCCCACAAAGATTGTGTTCACTGTACCCCACAAGGATTGTCTTCACTGCACCCCACAAAGATTGTGTTCACTGTACCCCCCAAAGATTTTGTTCACTGCACCCCACAAGGATTGTCTTCACTGCACCCCACAAGGATTGTCTTCACTGCACCCCACAAAGATTGTGTTCACTGTACCCCACAAAGATTTTGTTCACTGCACCCCACAAGGATTGTCTTCACTGCACCCCACAAGGATTGTCTTCACTGCACCCCACAAAGATTGTGTTCACTGTACCCCACAAAGATTTTGTTCACTGTACCCCACAAAGATTTTGTTCACTGCACCCCACAAAGATTGTGTTCACTGCACCCCAAAAGGATTGTCTTCACTGCACCCCACAAAGATTGTGTTCACTATACCCCACAAGGATTGTCTTCACTGCACCCCACAAAGATTGTGTTCACTGTACCCCACAAAGATTGTGTTCACTGTACCCCCCAAAGATTTTGTTTACTGCACCCCACAAGGATTGTCTTCACTGCACCCCACAAGGATTGTCTTCACTGCACCCCACAAAGATTGTGTTCACTGTACCCCACAAAGATTGTGTTCACTGTACCCCACAAAGATTTTGTTCACTGCACCCCACAAAGATTGTGTTCACTGCACCCCAAAAGGATTGTCTTCACTGCACCCCACAAAGATTGTGTTCACTGTACCCCACAAGGATTGTCTTCACTGCACCCCACAAGGATTGTCTTCACTGTACCCCACAAAGATTGTGTTCACTGTACCCCACAAAGATTGTGTTCACTGTACCCCCCAAAGATTTTGTTCACTGCACCCCACAAGGATTGTCTTCACTGCACCCCACATAGATTGTCTTCACTGCACCCCACAAAGATTGTGTTCACTGTACCCCACAAAGATTGTGTTCACTGTACCCCCCAAAGATTTTGTTCACTGCACCCCACAAGGATTGTCTTCACTGCACCCCACAAAGATTGTGTTCACTGTACCCCACAAAGATTGTGTTCACTGTACCCCACAAAGATTTTGTTCACTGCACCACACAAAGATTGTGTTCACTGCACCCCAAAAGGATTGTCTTCACTGCACCCCACAAAGATTGTGTTCACTGTACCCCACAAGGATTGTCTTCACTGCACCCCACAAGGATTGTCTTCACTGCACCCCACAAAGATTGTGTTCACTGTACCCCACAAAGATTGTGTTCACTGCACCCCAAAAGGATTGTCTTCACTGCACCCCACAAAGATTGTGTTCACTGTACCCCACAAAGATTGTGTTCACTGTACCCCCCAACGATTTTGTTCACTGCACCCCACAAGGATTGTCTTCACTGCACCCCACAAGGATTGTGTTCACTGTACCCCACAAAGATTGTGTTCACTGTACCCCCCAAAGATTTTGTTCACTGCACCCCACAAGGATTGTCTTCACTGCACCCCACAAGGATTGTCTTCACTGCACCCCACAAAGATTGTGTTCACTGTACCCCACAAAGATTTTGTTCACTGTACCCCACAAAGATTGTGTTCACTGTACCCCACAAAGATTTTGTTCACTGCACCCCACAAAGATTGTGTTCACTGCACCCCAAAAGGATTGTCTTCACTGCACCCCACAAAGATTGTGTTCACTGTACCCCACAAGGATTGTCTTCACTGCACCCCACAAGGGTTGTCTTCACTGCACCCCACAAAGATTGTGTTCACTGTACCCCACAAAGATTTTGTTCACTGCACCCCAAAAGGATTGTGTTCACTGCACCCCAAAAAGATTGTGTTCACTGCAGCCCACACACAGAAAAATGGATGTGGATCACTGACACCTGCCTATCTCCTATCCCACACCACACAGCAATATCGATTGTAGTTTGTAGAACACACTGACCCTATAATTCAGCAGACTCTATCCCTAAAATGCCTACAACTCGCCCTGCCTAAACACTCCGACCTGACCCTAAATTCTATCCGGACACCAATTCGTTTTCCCTGCCTGTCTTTCCCTAATCAGCAGCCAGCACGTATGTGTGCTCTGTCCCTGAGCTAAGCAGCAGAATGACACCGCTGCGGCTGCCTCGAACTTATAAAGACTTGGTCACATGCTTCAGACGGCCAATCACAGCTACTCATACATTTGCAGGCATGGCTGGGATAGCTTAAGGCACACCAGTTAAACGATTGTTGATTGGCTGTTGAAAGCCCGCCATGAAAAGAGCGCCAAAACATGCAAAACCCGGAAATAAAACGACCGAACACGGATTTTTTACCCGAACATACAGTAAAGTGTCCGTGTCCGTGTTCGGGTAACAAAAATCCAATTATTCGGTACGAACACGAATAATACAGTCCGTGTTCGCTCAACACTAGTAAGGATGTATTCCAATGTTAGGATTAGAAATTTGTTGAATGGTGTGGGTATGGGGTTAGACTGTTGAAGAACACATTGAATGGCTGATATACCCTGTTGATGTATTAGGGAGCTGTATGAAGCTTCAATATCCACTGCCACCAATAATGCTTCAGGGGGTATTATGAGGCCTTCAATAATTTGTAATAGGTGGATAGTGTCTTTCACGTATGATGATAGATCTTCTACATACGATCTTAATTTCTCATCGATTAGTCTGCTTAAGTTTTCGGAGATGCTGCCTCTACCTGATATGATCGGTCTGCCTGGCGGGTTTTTAGATCTTTATGTACCTTAGGAAGGCCGTAGAATGTAGGGATTTTAGGGTGGTTGGTACGAATGAATTCCTAGCACTGCTTGTCTATGGTGTTATGGTAGTAGGCAGTGTCGACTAGTAAATAGAACTCCTGATAATATTTGTCAATGGTAGATTTGGGGATAGGTCTGTACCAATCTTTGTTTTGTAAGATTCTGTTCCACATGGATATGTATTGGTTATTGTGCATAATTACAATATTACCACCCTAGTCTGAAGGTTTGATGGTAAGTTCAGATTGTTGTAGTAAGGTTTCCAATGCTCGTTTCTCTGAAGAAGTTTGAGCCGGATGCGGGTAACTTAAGTTTCTTTATGTCTTGGATGGTCATAGTCAGGAAGGCATTGAGATTGGGGTTAAGGGAGGGGGAGGGGAACTTGTCAGATTTCTTTTTTAGTGTAGTTGTGTTCATGGAACTCTCTGGTGGTGGATCGACATGTGCATTTAGAAGGGTTTCCAGGTCAATCTTATCTATTAGATCAAGGCCTTCTTGTTCTTCTAACAAGGAAATGAGTGTGTTGAGAGCCACGTTTTCAGCGGGTTTTTTTCTCTATGGGTTTGGTATAGAAACCTTTTAGTAGTAATTTTCTGGCGAAAATCTGAAGATCTTTTATTACTTCAAAGCTGTCAGTGTTGGAGTCTGGGCAAAAGCTCAGACCTTTGGTGAGTAAGTTCAGTTGGTCATCTGATAATGGATAGTCGGAGAGTATTTCAAAGGGTGGAAATAAGGAAAAAGGGGGAGGATAGGGGAAGGGGACAATAGGGGAAGAAAAGGAAATTGGGACTTTAAATGAGACCTGTACTATGGGGTCTCCATCCCTAATGTATACAATTAAAATAGGAACACATAGTGTTCAAGGCTGGAATGCAGGCCACGTTTCCGCATCTGGGGGCAGGGCATGCGTTCCAACGGCGGGGGATCCCATTGGCCGCATCGCCTGTGCTACAGCGAGCTCCGGCCCGCACTGCGCATGCTCCGGCGTCCTCACTACCCCATTTAAACAGCAGCGGACATCTCATACCGATCTGCTGCTGTTTTTCCGGACCAGGACACCCAGGAAAATTGAAGGTACACTATAACCCTCTCACCCAGTAATACTTGCTATGACACAACTTACCTTATTTGATGAAGTCTCTGCCATTACAGGAATCCAACCGGGAACTGCATCCCACTTACAGCCCTGGCTATTTGTGTTCAGCCTCCCCAGGTACCTCTCTCTTCCCTCCTTACAAAAAGCACCGATTACATTACTCTACTGATCCTGATACAGTTTGACATATATATTATGCTCTTTTTTAGGTTTATGACCCAATAACCTGAATCAGGAATTGAACACGTTTGAATTCTTCTATTCAGATACAATTGTATCAACCAACTCCACATACAGACAATACATGACATATATCGATATATAACAATATATACTCCCATTTCAGTACCTTTCCTGGGACCATCTTATCCCCGCCTACTCCTCTTTCTGGGGGGACACTGGACCCTCTGATCATCTTCTCTGGAGGACTCTGATCACACCTTCATGTACCTACTGACATACCAAGGTACGGTGTAACACAGATCCTTTAATTTAATATAAAATCATTCCATCCATAGATCAGTACTCACTTAAGGTATATACATTGCAGGAAATTAATTCTAAACTGGAAATATACTTCCCTGCACTTGGATCCTCTTAAAACAGGAGCCCGTTTCCACAGACGTACTAATACTTTCTACAAGGAATACTTCTTTCTACCTCATTATCCACCCCACCAACAGACCTTATGGTAATCTCAAATAATACAAACACTCTGCATATCTCCTTACATGTGCCAACACAGACGCCTTTGCGACCTCTTATTTGGCATCCTCGTTGAAGCCACATGCGGGAGGATCAGTACCTCTAGGGTTCTCTTGGTGCACTGTCGGCACTGCACACAGCGGACTTCTCCCCTCTTTGCTTTTATCAGCTGTGACTCCCTTGCCACACTGGGAGTATTCCATAGGTATGCATTTATGAACATCCAAAATGATATCCACATATGTAATGACTAACTACTTTGCATTATCCTTAAAGGAATATGAATGTAACACATTATAACCTATGTAACTAACACAAGCATTATCTACTATGTTATGTAGGAAATCAAATCTCTCCACATCCAGACCCCTGAAGAAAGGCCTGCGTGCCTGATACACATCGGGTGGGAGGATTTCCTTCAAATCAAACATCATCTCTACTTCTTTGGTTTTATATCCATACACATTCTTTGTATATATATTATATATTCTTTGTATATATATTATATATTGTAATATTTGTATACCTCAGATCTTCCATAGATCTATTTTAATATTTTTGTTAATAAAATAATTTAAATTTTACTCATTTGTGGAAGCGTACTTGCCGTTAAAATCCCGCACCCAAGGGGGACCCCAATTTCCATTTTTGTCCAGTCTATAGGGATGTTGGCAACTCACTTCCACCTTTTCATTTAACTGAGGCATACAACATTCTCTTCCAAGACTATGTCAGTCAGCTTGTTCACAAAGTCCCCTGTGTCCTCAATATAATTTGTGTACGAATGGACGCATGACAAAATCTAAAGATTTGCTAGCTCCTTCTGTCAGATTCTCATTGTCGGATACAATTGGACGACCTGGAGGTCTATCTCGCTGTTTGTGCACTTTAGGGAGAGCGTAGAAGGTTGCTATAGTAGGGTGATTATTGATAATAAATGCATGCTCATTCTTGGAAAGTATGCCTCTATCAAGTGCAGTTTTTAGAATACCTTTCAGTTGTTCTAGGTATTCTGGTGTGGGATCTTTTAAGAACACTTCATAATTAACTTCATTGCTCAAGATGTCATGACACATAGTTAGTCAGGTTGAAAAAAGACCATCTGGCTCAACCAATAAAAAACAAAAACCAGAAAAGAAAACCCATCCATACAATCCCATATACACAATCCTATACCCACAGTTGATCCAGAGGAAGGTGAAAAAAAACTCAACTGATCCAATTTGCTACAGCAGGGGAAAAAATTCCTTCCTGATCTCCCGAGAGGCAATTGGAAATTCCCTGGATCAACTTTACCTATAAATATTAGTACCCATTTATATTATGTACACCTAGGAAAGAATCCAGGCCATTTTTTAAGGCAATCTAATGAGCTAGCCATAGCCATCACTGGAGGGAGTCAATTCCACATTTTTACAACTCTTACGGGGAAGAAACCTTTCCATATTTGGAGACAAAATCTGTTTTCCTCTAGACATAAAGAGTGCCCTCTTGTCCTCTGTGTAGACCTTAAAGTGAATAACTCAACTCCGAGTTCACTATATGGACCCCTTATGTATTTATAAATGTTGATCATATCTCCCCCTTATCTCCTCTTCTCAAGAGAGAATACATTCAGTTCATCTAATCTTTCCTTATAGCTGAGCTCCTTCATGCCTCTCATTAGTTTGGTTGCCCTTCTCTGCACTTTCTCCATTTCCCCAATATCCTTTTTAAGAACTGGTGCCCAAAACTGTAAAAAAGGAGCAAGTAAACAATATAAAACCGGGGGACAAAAAACCTGCTCAACCGGCGCTAGCATAAAAGGTTAAAATACAATGTGAAATCACATAAAATGAGCTGCTGCTATAACAGAGAGTCATATAGATGAAGGTGCATGTAAAATTTACAATAATCCAATATAGCAAACTAAAACGCACTAGCAGCGCTAGAATGAAGTGCAATCCAGGAGGTAAGGTCAATAAAGTTCATGCATAGTGCCCGAGGGGTATCCACTGATGACAGTCCTAAGCACACAAGAAATCCTTGGTCTTACAC
Source organism: Pelophylax lessonae (assembly GCF_965119305.1). Lineage (NCBI taxonomy): Eukaryota > Metazoa > Chordata > Amphibia > Anura > Ranidae > Pelophylax > Pelophylax lessonae. Next base: position 510,936,354 of record NC_138769.1, read on the forward strand.
CACATCTGACCCTCCACCACACCAGGGTGCTCACCCTTAAGTGAATGCACTCACCAGAACTCGGATAAAGAGGAGCTCCACAAACAAGCCGATCACCCACTGCAAGTAGATCGTACGATCCCCCTTTGGCCAGGACCAAAGAGACTCCAGACACAGCACCTGATAGACCTCGGTCTCAGCGGTATGTGTGGCAAACCAGGATTCAATGGTGGTACATGTGGGAATAATAGATCTCATAGAACAGCACCGTTTGACTAAAAAGCCTCTTTATTTCCCCAACCAAGACAATCCCCTGTAGCTATTGCACTTACATGTCATACAATCAAATAAGCATGAAACAACTGAAGTGAGGCATAACCTGCATCCTGCAGCCGGTCCCCGTAATGGTGGTTCGCCGCTGGTACCTAGCTAAAGCGAGCCTTCGGGTCCGGCGTCTGACGTGGGTCGTACCTCGTGACCGCGTGACCACGCCCTGACGCGTTTCGTCAGTAAGTGACTTCAACAGAGGGCGTAGCCACGCGGGAACGGTCACTGCTATTTAACAGCGCCAGAGGGGGCGGTGGCTCCAATCAGCCGTATGACGCGGAACGCTCCGCTATAGTCGTCACTTCCGCCCACTCTGCGAGCCATACCATGTACTATTAACTTCCGCCCATACTTGGCGTCCCCGCCGTCTTCGATCAGTTTTACTTGCCGCTTCCGGTGTCAAAGGACACATATACAGCGGGCGTTCAAACAATCGGATCATGGGCAGATCATGTAGCCTTTACATGCAAAGAAACAACGTTTATAGGCGGCTTCATATAACACATTGAATACCACCTTTATATAAACATAGTACACTTAAAATCCATAATATACATTATAACAGAGAAAAAAATTCCCTAAAATGATAACGTTAATTTCCGCCCATACTAGGCATCACCGCCATCCCCGATCAGATTTACTTGCCACTTCCGGTGTCCGGGGACACGTATATCGGGCGTTCAAACAGTCGGATCATGGGCAGATCATACATCCTTTTAAATATAAAGAAAAAAACATTTGTAGGCGGCTCCATATAATTCATTATATGCCACCTTTAAATATACATAATACACTTTAAACCAAAATATGTATTATAAAAGGAATACAACCTTGATTATAAACAGACTAAAATACTGAATACTAAAATACTAAAATCCTAAAATCCAGAACAAGGGAACAAGGGTAAAAGCAAACATCAATAATCACTGATAAAACAGTTGATGTCAAATAACAATATTTTTAACATTTTTTTATATGAAATCCCCCCCCCAAAAAAATGTAAAAATCTAATTTTTTTAAAATTTTTGGCCAATTTGTTTTCTGCTACCTATGTTTGGTAAAAAAAATCACGATAAGCGTATTTTGATTGGTTTGCGCAAAAGTTATTGCGTTTACTAACTACGGGAAAGATTTCTGTCATTTTTGGTGTTTTTTTTTTAACGCGTAATGGCGGCAATCTGCGATTTTTTTTGCGGGACTGCGACATTGCGGCGGACAGATCGGACCCTTGACTGACATTTTTGACACTTTTGGGGGTACCAGTGACATTACTGCAGTAATCAGTGCTATCTATATGCACTGTTACTGTAAAAATGACACTGGCAGGGAAGGAGTTAATTTTATTGGAGAGGGAGGGGTTAATGTATGCCTGGTGCTTACTGACGTGTGGGGGGGGGGGAGGTGACTGAGTGACAGAAGGACAGATCGGATGTTCAGCTATGCTGAACACTCCGATCTGTCAGTCCCTGTCACTTAGGAGATCCGCCCGCTCTGTTTACACAGGCGGGCGGATCTCCTCACTCGATTCCCCGACGATCGGGGCAGAGCAGCGGCGATTGCCGCTGCTCCTCCCCTGGCCCGACTCCCGCTGTGACTAAACACAGCAGGAGCGAGCCTCCGGCGGCACGCGAGCGCCGCCCACAAGGGGCGGAGTCCAGCGACGTAGGTCTACGTCGCTGGACGGGATCGTGCCACATTGCAGCAGTAGCAGCAATGTGAGCAGGGTTGAAGTGGTTAAGGATGCGTGGGTGAATGCCATCTGGTCTAGGCACTTTATCCACGCTTATTTTGTCTAAATATTTCTGGACCATTTCACTTTTGAGCCATTGTGGATCATTTGGGGCTGTGTCAATACCGTCCTCATTATAGTCATGAGTTTCCCTATCCTCCTTTATATACACAGAGCTGAAAAAGTATTTAATAAATAGGTTTTATTTTTAGCCTTTTAAACCTTTTGCCCATGGGAATATACTTTGCAGTGAGTTTGCATAAAGTCTTTTTGAAAAATTCCCATTTCTGTTTTGTGCTCATCCATGCCAATACTCCCTCCCAGTCTAAATCCCAGAGAGCAGCCCTCATCTTTGGAAAATTTGCTCTCTTAAAGTTAAGTGTTTTTACATTTCCTGTATGTGGTTTTTGCTTACAGCTAACATTAAATTAAATCATATTATGGTCACTGCTACCCAGATGTTCTTTTATATGAACATTATTGATAAGCTCTGCATGGTGTCAGATTATCAGGTCCAACAGTGCATCATTTCTCGTTGGGGGGCCTCAATAAACTGTACCATAAAATTGTCTTGTAATAGGTTTATACATTTTTGCCCTTTAGCTGTTCCAGCAGTGCCATTACTCAATGTCTGGGTAGTTAAAAATCACCCATTATTATCACTGTACCAGCCCTTGCAGCTCTTTCTATCTGTGCCAGGAGCTAAGTTTTCACCTCCTCATTAATACTGGGGGGGAGGGGGGGGTCTATAACAAACTCAAATGATAATCTTTGTATTACACACACCCATGTACATTTCCACCTATACTGCTTCAGACTCATCACACCCTCCATCAACTAGGTCCTCTTTCACACTCACTTTGAGATCATTTCTCACATAGAGACAGACACCACCACCTCTCCGTTTTACCCTGTCTTTCCGAAAGAGAGCATAGCCAGGAATATTATTAGCACAGTTATGTTGAGATATGAAGCCAAGATTCAGCAATTCCAATTAAATCATAGTTCTCCTTGTGCAACAGAGCTTCCAACTCACCTATTTTGCTTGGCAGACTTCTGGCATTGGTGAACAAACATTTTAATTCAATGTCACATTTTGCACACTTATTTTGCATATTTTTCATTTTGGTACAAATAGTACCATTTCCAATGGTTGTTTGTTTGTAACATGGTAACCTTCTTATCCTCCTCCGCCATAACTGACCCCTGTCTGACTTGTCTGCCCCATTGTTATCTAATTCACCCTCCCCCTTCAATCCTAGTTTAAAAACTCCTCCAGCCTTCCCATAAACCTCCCTCCTAGCACAAAAGACCCCCTTCCATTTAGGTGCAAACCATCTTTAGCATATAGGTTGCATCCCTCTTTTCTTGGTGCTAGTTTCCTGGCAAATAGATTTATATCCTTTACCCATTCGAATAAATAAAAATCCTAAGTGGGTATAAATGATAGGCCTCTTTTAAGCACCACCCACTGTGCTTCTGTCAGTCTTATATCAGACAAATTATAAACATGCAAATCAACCTGGGTGGATGTTGATGGATCTATTGTTGTTGTTTGTTCCACCCTCTCTTGGTTCCCGTGTATCCCCATTTTTCCCGATTCCTCAGATGTTGCAGTTGTCCTAAAAAATTATCCTCTCTATTTCTTGGGGGTCTTATTCTGCTCCTCCTACCTCGATCTCTGAACTGGGTTTGTCTATAGCCGGGATGTGACACTTCAGAGTCACTAGGTCTCTCCATCCCAACCTCGGTTCCTAAATTCTCAGGCTCACAAGTGGTCCCTGACTCTGAACTGTAGGTGGGTTGTGTGGTCCTCCCCCCCCCCCTCCATTTTCCATGCCCAGCTACAGAATCCCTAACAATTTTTTTATGTTTTTTTACTTTAATAACTCTTTATGTTTTTCCCCTTGTCTTTGTAATTTGTCTACCAGTTTCTTAAAATCTGGATGATCTTTATATTGGAGGATATTGGTCTGTTCGGCTTTCAGTTTAGCATTCAGCTTATCTGACTGGGATTTCTCAATGTGCTCCAAAACCCATCGCTATAGCTGACGAATGGTCTTGCCCACATATAATTTGGGTCACGAGGCACATTGGGGATATGACACTCAATAGAGATGGAATAGAACCTTGGCCCAGACAATTGCGACAGGTGCATAGTAAGAAACCATACCAACTCAAGTTCTGGGTCATTGAATAACCAAAACTGGGTGAAAGAAAGAGAAACCTGGACAAATATTTATTAAAAACAGAGGCAAGGTGGATTTTCCATTTAAACTTGCATGCGCCATCAGGCTTAAATGAGAGTTTTACTTATCTGCCCTTTATTAAGAAATGATCATGTTTTGCAGTGTGCATTCTGAGTTCCTCTTTAAATTAAATATAAGCCTATAATGTTCTGGACTGTTAAAAATGGTTAATGAAGACTGGGGATATAAAGAAGGTGTATTTAGAGATAGATATAGGAATATTAATATGACCTTACTTAATTGTCTCTATCTTATATGGACTTATATGGACTTTTAAAGAGGTCTCTTGGGATTTGGGTGATTTTTTGACATTGGTGATATTCCCCACTGAAATTGCGTCTGGACGTATATTTATGTCATGACGCGATTCCGCGTCATGACATCATATTATCAAATATATCATCAAATTTGTGTCATGATGGGATGGGCGTGATGACGCTAATGCAGAAATAACATGGGAAAACCCTATAAATAGAGGGAAGAAGAGGGAGACCGCCATTTTGACTCCAACCATGTGGGGATAGTTTGGTACCCTCAATTCCCTTTCTTTATCTTTTGACACGTTTACTTTGGTGCATTTATTTTTCACTCCTGACAAAGCTTATTTACTAAGGGAAACATGTGGAGTTTTCATTTTTGGCAGGACTAATATGATTTGAGGTATAGCATGGTTTGTGGGGAGGGTGTTTCTTTAGGGTTGGCAGGCTTTACCAGAGCTAATAGCATTCAGTTTTTTTGATGAGGCAGGCTTGATCAGCTTTTCTAGCCTTCAGAAACTGACTAGGCAGGACAAGATTTGTCAGTCTATTTGTTATCCAACCATCCTACTTTGGGAGCAGTAGATATTAGGAAGGCTTGACAAACAAGAGTAGCCAGCCAATCTAGTAGTGTGTAGCTATCCAGATTTGACAAGGGAGCTTATGAGAGAGAGATTTGTTATGAGGCAGGATTGAACAGCTTTTCTAGCCTTCAGATTCAAACCAGGCAGGCAATATTTGCTTCTTCAAATGTCAGACAGCCACTAAGCTTTGTGAGCAGTGAACATACAAATACTAGCTCCAGTGGATTGCTTTGCTACAAGAGAAGATATTTAGGATATATATGAACCAGAGAGATAGATCCTTACAGCTTTCAGTGCCATTTATTAGGTAGACTTGATGGGTAAGAGGAGCAAGCATAACCATTACTGTGCAGCTACCTAGATTTTTATAGACCATCTTAACTAGGCAGGCACAATTCAAGACTTCATAGAAGTGTGGGGTATGGGTTGGTTTCTCAAGCCAAAGGGTGGGACTTTTACGGGCAAGTGAAAGATACACAGTTGTATAAAATAAATGGTTGCAATTTATTGCGAATACAATTGTATATTCAATAAAAGAGATATTTTAAAAGACATTTGTGGTGATGTGAGGTGTTTAGGTTACAGACCCAAGGTGCATAGAAGAATGCTAGGTTTGGAAAAAGAGTTTCCGTGACAGTGGTGCAATATGTGTGACTTTATTTTTGATGAAAGAGACTCTGTTTCTCCAGGCTGGATTGCTTGGATGTTTCACAGAGAATTCATCAAAACGTTGACCCGACGCGTTTCGGCTAACAGAGTAGCCTTTGTCAAGGGTTTTGTGTCACCAAGTCTGTAGAGATAGTGACGGATTTAATTATCATCTGAAAAACACTGAAAGTACATACGTTTGACCTGTTTTGGTGATATTTATTCAAGTCTTAGAAGATCCGCAGCGAGAATCAATTGTGAGCAACCTGCAGGTATGGTGAGTGGTAAATATCAGGAGATACTGAATAAAAAGATTTTTGAAAAGTCTAACATTATTGGTGGTGGCATCAACTTACTAGATATTGGTTGGATGATCTGTTTATGCCTGTATTGGCAGATGAAATTTGGCGGCAAACAATATATATAAATATATATCTGGACGTCCTTGTATGGTGGCCAATCTGTAGGTGTATAATATATACATAGTGTTGGTATCCCAAATTTTTGGAGAAGGTGTGTAAAAAGGAAGGTAAGTCTTCCACTACTTACAAAGTATGTTGCAAGTTCACGGTTTCTGGGCAGCTCAGGATAACTTATAAGTTATTTTTTCGGTGCACAGGTGCAGCCGTCCTCAATGTCCACTCTGTATTTTTGGGTTCTATGCAGGTATCTAGATGCTGGAATTACATGTGACTTGTTTTGGTTAGAACTCCGAAAAAGACACAGGCAAATGGAGCCAAGTATAGTGCTTTTATTAGGGAGTGGTGATTTTAGCAATGAAAGGTAACACTTACAATTGTTTGGGGGTTCGCTGCAGGTTGTGTCCGCTCTGTCTCCTCATTTCCCTCGGTGTGAGGGTGATGTGAGGAGACGCTGATTCCCCGGCCTTTTTAAAGCCCGTCGCGCGTGCGCACTGTGAGCCGCACGTACCGAGCTTCTTGTGCGACTGACGTCATTCCCTGTTGTGCGCACGCGCCTGTGGGGTGCGTGCGCATCGGGAGACTAGTCGCACATTATTGGCCGCCGACACGGGAGGAAGGAACCAAGATCCCGGGAGGGGGGTCTTACGGAAGATGGTATATTCCGAGGTGCCTAGTTTAACCCCTGGCTTGCCCAGGGGCTTTCCGTGCCGGGTGCGTTCTTCATGATTGAAAAATTTCATCAGAGGTCAATAAGTTATATCAAATATATTGAGAAGATGTAAATATACAATAAATAATGCAGAGTATATATTTATTTATATAATCAAGTATTATAAGTTTTAACAGCAGAAGGAAAAAGAAAGGAAAAAGGGCTCATTGTACCTTGGAGAACAAAAAAGTTTGGAGGTCATGTGGAAATGAAGGGGGGAGGGGGGGGGGGAGAAAAAGGGGGGGGGGCTAAAAAGGGGGGGGGGGGTTGTTTTTTGTCAGAGTTAGTATATAGTCACGAATATGTGTGTTCATAAAAGGGATTTTTTTGAACATAAGGTGGATTTAAACCTATTTTTTAGTATTACGCTTTTAGGGAGGTTTTATGTTTTAATCAGTTTTCCCTGATACAAAACCTTCCAAAAAAGGGCGATAGCTTGCTATTTTGTTTAGGCCCGGGGGTACGGTGGCTTTTAGACGTTGTATCCTCCGTAGTTCTATTTGGAGGAGGCGTTTGTTCCAATCCCCCCCTCTATGTGGAATATGGATTCTGTCTAGAGCCATAAAGTTTATTTTGGGCATTTTGTAGCCATGTTGGTACGCTACATGTCTTCCTAGTGGGAGGTCAGGATTACATAGTTCCATGTTGTTTACATGTTTTCCAATTCTTTTTCCCATTTCTTGTTTTGTTTTCCCAACGTAGTATGCTCCGCATTCGCATCTCATCAAGTAAATCACACCCTTTGTCTTGCAATTTGCAAAATGTCTTGGTATAAATTTTTCCCCATTTGGTAGTGTAGTTTCCACACATTTTTTAATGACGTTGCATTGAGCACAGGATCCACAAGGGTACATTCCTTTAGTTTTGCAGGGGTCTTTCCTGATGTTTTCTTTGAATTCACTGTGTATGAGGTTTTGTTGTAAGGAACCTGCTTTACGATATGTTATTGATGGGTTGTCGGAAACCAGATGTTTTATTTTGGGGTCCTCTTTTAGAATGGGCCAGTGCTTTTGAAGAATGTTTTTTATGGTGGGATGTTCGTTGGTATATCTTAATATAATCCGTGTGTTGTCTTTTTCTTGTTCTTTTTCTTTGTGTTTTTTGCCACCTGGTTGTTTGGTTGGGAATAAGATATGTTGTCTTTCTTGTTGGTTCGCTTTATTGTAGGCTTTTTTAAGTGTAGTCTTCGTGTAGCCTCTTTGAAGTAGTCTGTTTGTCAGGAGTCTTGCTTCATTTTGGAAGTCTTTATCTAAGTTACAGTTCCGTTTGAGTCTTAGATATTGACTGTATGGGATGGCTTTCTTGAGGGGTGTCGGGTGAAAACTGGTAGCATGTAAAATCGTGTTTCCTGCTGTCTCTTTTCTGTATAGAGTTGTTCGTATCGCGCCCTCTTTGTCCTTTATAATCCAGGTATCCAAGAAGGGGACTTTATGGTTGCTGTAATTGAGTGTGAGGAACATATTGTAATTATTTGAATTCATTGCCTTCAGGCATCCCTCAATTAGCTCTTCCGGTCCGTCCCATACAATCAAGATATCGTCTATATATCGTTGCCATAATGTGATGTGGTCGGTATATAGGCTGTTTTCCTCCTTTGTTAGAAAGTCCCGTTCCCATGCTCCTAGGTATATGTTGGCGTAGGATGGGGCACAACTTGTGCCCATCGCTACGCCACATGTTTGTAAATAATAGACCCCATCAAAGGTAAAAAAGTTGTGGTGGAGAATATATTCGAGCATTTGAGTAATGAAATTATTGAACTTTAAATCGGTGTTACTTCCTTGGCTCAGTGTTTTTTTGATAATTTCTATACCTTTTTTGTGGGGAATATTGCTATACAAAGATTCCACATCCACCGTAATTAGAAAGGCATTTTTTGGTATGATTATGCCCTCTAATGTTTGTAGGAGGTGTACGGTGTCTTTGATATATGAAGGTAATGTTGTAACATATGGTCTGAGGTGTGCGTCAATGACCTGACTTGTGGCTTCCGTGATGTTGCCGTTTCCTGAAATGATGGGTCTCCCAGGTGGGTTTCGTTTGTTTTTATGCACCGTTGGGAGTGCATAGAATGTCGGTGTTCTAGGATGCTTGGTTTTCAATAAGGTCCAGAGTGTTTGCGTAATTGTCCCTTCTTGTAGGGCTCTATCTAGTCTTTGGTAAAAGTCTTCTTTGAAGGAGTTGATCATTACTGGCGATATTTGTTTGTAACAGACGGGGTTGTTCAAGATGTTTAGACACATTTGTTTGTATTTTTCATTACTCATGAGTACAATATTGCCCCCTTTGTGGGCTGGTTTTATTGTAATGCCTTCAAGGTTCTGCAGTTCTTTAATCGCTGACTTTTGTCTTCTAGTAAGGTTGTTTGTCTTGTAATCTTTTTTAATTCTTAATTTTTCTATGTCTTTGGTTGTTTCGCGAACAAATAAAGCAATCGCCGGATTCAAGTTGAGTGGAGGAAATTTTTGAAATTTTTAAATTCTGGTATTGTTTTTTCTTGAGTGGTGTGGTCCTCCTCTTCATCTTCATCTCCTTCTGGTTGGTTGTCTTCGTCCGGCCAATCCTCCAGGCCTCCTTCTTCCAGGAGTAGGTTCAAGTCTCTGATTGCTCTGAGCTCGGCTGCCGTCAAGTTGGATGGTTTTTCTATCGTTGGGGTTTTTTGGTACATTGTTTTAAAGAGCAATTTTCTGGCGAATAAGTTGATATCTTTTATGATTTCAAAGGTATCTGATGTTTTGTTGGGGCAAAAAGATAAGCCTAATGTCAATACTTCTGTTTGATCTTTAGTTAGCATATGTGAGGATAGATTTATAATAGTTACACCTTCCATCTCTATGGTTTTGTCTGTTTTTGTGTTTTCGTCTGGGTTTTCGGGTCTGTTTGCCCTAAAAAACCTTTCTGTTTTTTTGGGGGGTTTTCCTTAGGCTTATATGATCTTGTGAACATTTGATGATTTTTCTGGGGTGCTGATGTTTCTCCTTCATTTGTTGAGGTAGGTTCAAGGGTGTAAGGTTCTTCTTCCCTATCTTCGGTTTCATAGTTTTGTGGGGGGATCTGTACGTCTCTCCTTCTTGCCATTCTTTGTTCAGTTCCTGATGCGTAGGAGGAGGAGTCTGATGAGTAATGTTGTCCTGCATTTCTGGGTTGTCTGTAGTTTGTTCTTCTATTTAGTCTAGGATTTGACCATTTGTAGGCTCGGTTTTGACTGAATGCGTTTTTGTCCCTCCAGTATTTTTGCTCCTTCTTTTTTAATATTTCCTTACTGTACTCCTCTAGATGTTGTTTAAGTTTCCTTTCTTGTTCGCTATAGAGGGCAATCTTTTTTAATGGTGTTAGTTTTTCGTAGATAAGTTTGATGTCGTTTTCCAGGCTTTTGATTTGGCGTAGATATTCTTCTTGAAGTAGTATCATTAGATTCTTTGAGCACTCATTCAAGGCATTTTCCCAATCTTTTTTCATCTGGTTTGTGATGTTGTCCATGGTTGGGAATATTTGTATTCTCAGACCAGCAGGGTTAATTTCCTCTGTAATGTATCTCTCAAAAGATCTTATGTGCCAATGTAGGGCCGCTTTTCTCTCAAGATGTTTTTTGAGATTATTGAATAATGATGTAATATCTGAATCTTGTTGTTCATTTCCTTGGAAACTTTTCTGAATAGCTGACATTAGGTTTTCCCATTCAGTTCCCATTAGGTCTCCATCCTGTTTGTCCTCCATGGTTATCAATGAGGGAGTTTCTTCCTTAAATCGACTATTGTTGGAACAATAGAGGGTTTGGCTGTGGAGATGCGATTTCCCTTTCCTCCAATAGGCTCTATGCCTCGGAGGGCGGAAATGTATGGATCTCCTAGCTTGCTTACAATGAATATATGTTAGGGTCCTGCTGAGCGACCTTATGAAGTATAAGGAGAAGTTTTTTTAGATTGTTTTGCTTTCTAGAGATCGTGAGAAAAGTGGATGTGTTATCCATCCAATGGTCTATGGAGAGGTTTTTTGGGTTGATCTCTGGAGAGTTTATAGTTGTGTTTTGCCTCCGTCCTTTAGAGTCTAGTGTGGGGTATGGGTTGGTTTCTCAAGCCAAAGGGTGGGACTTTTACGGGCAAGTGAAAGATACACAGTTGTATAAAATAAATGGTTGCAATTTATTGCGAATACAATTGTATATTCAATAAAAGAGATATTTTAAAAGACATTTGTGGTGATGTGAGGTGTTTGGGTTACAGACCCAAGGTGCATAGAAGAATGCTAGGTTTGGAAAAAGAGTTTCCGTGACAGTGGTGCAATATGTGTGACTTTATTTTTGATGAAAGAGACTCTGTTTCTCCAGGCTGGATTGCTTGGATGTTTCACAGAGAATTCATCAAAACGTTGACCCGACGCGTTTCGGCTAACAGAGTAGCCTTTGTCAAGGGTTTTGTGTCACCAAGTCTGTAGAGATAGTGACGGATTTAATTATATCTGTATATATCATAATATTTTCATATAGTTGGTTACATAATGTCGGTGAGGAAAAACACTGAAAGTACATACGTTTGACCTGTTTTGGTGATATTTATTCAAGTCTTAGAAGATCCGCAGCGAGAATCAATTGTGAGCAACCTGCAGGTATGGTGAGTGGTAAATATCAGGAGATACTGAATAAAAAGATTTTTGAAAAGTCTAACATTATTGGTGGTGGCATCAACTTACTAGATATTGGTTGGATGATCTGTTTATGCCTGGATTGGCAGATGAAATTTGGCGGCAAACAATATATATAAATATATATCTGGACGTCCTTGTATGGTGGCCAATCTGTAGGTGTATAATATATACATAGTGTTGGTATCCCAAATGTTTGGAGAAGGTGTGTAAAAAGGAAGGTAAGTCTTCCACTACTTACAAAGTATGTTGCAAGTTCACGGTTTCTGGGCAGCTCAGGATAACTTATAAGTTATTTTTTCGGTGCACAGGTGCAGCCGTCCTCAATGTCCACTCTGTATTTTTGGGTTCTATGCAGGTATCTAGATGCTGGAATTACATGTGACTTGTTTTGGTTAGAACTCCGAAAAAGACACAGGCAAATGGAGCCAAGTATAGTGCTTTTATTAGGGAGTGGTGATTTTAGCAATGAAAGGTAACACTTACAATTGTTTGGGGGTTCGCTGCAGGTTGTGTCCGCTCTGTCTCCTCATTTCCCTCGGTGTGAGGGTGATGTGAGGAGACGCTGATTCCCCATCCGTCACTATCTCTACAGACTTGGTGACACAAAACCCTTGACAAAGGCTACTCTGTTAGCCGAAACGCGTCGGGTCAACATTTTGATGAATTCTCTGTGAAACATCCAAGCAATCCAGCCTGGAGAAACAGAGTCTCTTTCATCAAAAATAAAGTCACACATATTGCACCACTGTCACGGAAACTCTTTTTCCAAACCTAGCATTCTTCTATGCACCTTGGGTCTGTAACCCAAACACCTCACATCACCACAAATGTCTTTTAAAATATCTCTTTTATTGAATATACAATTGTATTCGCAATAAATTGCAACCATTTATTTTATACAACTGTGTATCTTTCACTTGCCCGTAAAAGTCCCACCCTTTGGCTTGAGAAACCAACCCATACCCCACACTAGACTCTAAGGGACGGAGGCAAAACACAACTATAAACTCTCCAGAGATCAACCCAAAAAAGACTTCATAGAAGTGAGTAATTGTCTTCTCTTTTCTCATTATCAATCCTCTCTTTTGGCTTGATTATTTATCCTTGTGTGCACTCAATCATCACTACCTTATTGGCCAACCAATAAACCCACCCTCCCTTTTTGTACATGTATATAGTCCAGACAATGTTTTATAGTTATGAATAAAAGTTATATTTTAAATACCTATTGTTTATGGTGCGTAAGGGAACGCACCCTCCGTTCAGTGTTTTTTGATTTATTACCACTTTAACTCTGTACTTCTGAAGCCCTGTTATCCCTCAGTGACAAAGTGAAACTAGTTCAAGAGATGTGCATGGAGGGTTTTATGACTAATAAAGGTAAAAAAGGATATTCTGTGATGTCTTTACTGTAGGACATTTCATTTTAAATGTTATAGCTGACAGGTTTAAAAAATTGGAAGATCTTTAGGTGCAATTTAGCAAGACACCTGCTAGGAATTGGTAGATTCTGTTTAGTAACACACAGTTTATTGAACACATGACACTTTAACCAGGTTGCAAATTGCTTTTTATTTTCTTTACCATGCACATATGAATTTATGTTTATTAATCTTTAGGTAGCACCCTGCAGAGTAGTTATAAAAACGTTGTCTTTAAAGTGCTCTCATTTCAGTTTAAATCTACCCATAAAGCTATATAATTTGGAATAGAGCCCTTTATCTCTGTATGGTTTCTTCTTTGTTGTTTTGTAGCTTTGCCTTTAGCTTCAAACCTATTTCTTTCTATGCTTCTAAGAACCGATGGTAATTTTTGTTTTAGTCATTAAAGTGTTATACATACAGTAATTGTTCTGGAATTTCATATGTGCCTATTTCTTTTCATTGCTTTAACACCTTATATATGTATACATCGATATATCAATCAGGCTTTGTAGGAAACAGAAAAAAAGTGCATTCACTATACTGATGACTTTTATAGCATAGAAAACACAACTACTCAACAGGATGAAATATTGACTGGTGCTTTTGAAATGCATTATTATGATCTTGAAACACGATGTATAGTTTTATTTGTAGAGAACTCCCATGCTGTTTCTTTTGAATGCATGGCCACCTAACAGGCTCTGCTTGATGATCTTTTTCTTTTGTTAATTTTTTTTTTTTTTTTTAAGTGACAACCTAACTAATTTATATTTTATTGTCACAGTTTCTGAGCTGTATAACCAGTGATGGTATTGTATTTTGTCAATTTACTCACCCTAGGCTGCTTTCTTCATGAGTTTTATAAAGATTAAAAAATAGTAACAACATACAGGATATCATATACAGGTATATATATTTATTGTCCTAAAAATGGACCTTGCAGTAAAAGCAAGGTCCACTTAATATAATAGGGCCTTCCCCTATTGTAAATACCAACATGAATGTAAAAAAAAAAAAAAACACTTGCAGGAAAAAAAGTTCTTTAGTAGACTTACCTAACCCTGGTTTCCATACTGCAGGAAGTGATGTCAACATCCTTGTGATGAGATCCATGGAGTGCGAGATTCAAATTCTTGAGAGATGATGCTCTAGCACAGTGCAGGATTGTCTTCTCTCCTGGCCTATGCAGCATTTAACTGGGATCTTAAAGGAAGGATAATGACTTTATCCTCCCCTAGGTGCTGCACGCAGAAGCTAGAGGTAAAGTATATATATATATATATATATAAATATATATATATATATATATATATATATATATATATTACATTTATCCATGCCTTTCTAAATACATTTTCTCAGTAATTATGTAATTAGGCAGCATTATTATCTATTTCACCCCCCAGATCATTAATTCATAGATTGAAAAGACCTGGACCCAACACTGATACCCAAGGTTCTGTGTTGGGTCCCTTACTTTTTAATATCTTTTAGAAATGATATAGGGTCTGGGGTTAAAAGTAACATTTCAGTCTTTGCAGATGACACCAAGCTATGCAGTGGAATAACATCCTTACAGGATGTCTCCAACTTTCAAGCTGACCTCAATGCACTGTTAATTGGGTGACTATGTGGCAAATGAGGTTTCATGCTGTTAAATGTAAAATTATGCACTTGGGGACTAAGAATATGCATGCATCCTTCATACCAGGGGAGTACAACTGGGGTAATCAATGGCGGAGAAGGATCTGGGGGTTTTGGTACATCATAAGCTTAATAATAGCATGCAATGCTAAGCTGCGGTTTCCAAAGCGAGCAAAGTCCTTTCTTGTATTAGAAGAGGCATGGACTGCAGAGAAAGAGATCATTTTGCCCCTGTAAAAATCATTAGTAATACCTCATCTGGAATATGCAGTTCAGTTTTGGGCACCATTTCTCAAAAAGGATATCAGGGGAACTAGAGAAAGTACAGAGTAGGTCAACCAAACTGATAGGAGGCATGGAGAAGCTCAGCTATGAGGAAAGATTAGAGGAACTGAATTTATTCTCTCTTGAGAAGAGGAGATTAGGGGGGATTTGATCAACATGTACAAATACATAAGGGGTCTATATAGCGAACTTGGTGTCAGGTTATTCACTTTAAAGTCATCACAGAGGACAAGGGGGCGTTCTTTACATCTAGAGGTAAAGAGGTTTCATCTCCAAATACAGAAAGATTTCTTCACAGTAAGAGCTGTGAAAATGTGGAATAGACTCCCTCCAGAGCTGGTTCTGGCCAGCTCAGTAAATTGCTTTAAGAAAGCCCTGGATTCTTTCCTAAATGTACATAATTAAAACTGGGTACTAACATTTATAGGTAAAGTTGATCCAGGGAACATCCGATTGTCTCTTGGGGGATCAGGAAGGAGTTTTTTTCCCCGCTGGAGCAAATTGGATCATGTTTTTCACCTTCCTCTGGATCAACTGTGGGTATAGGATTGTGTATATGGGATTGTATGATTTTTTTTTTTTTTTTTATTGATTGAACTGGATGGACTTGTGTCTTTTTTCAACCTGACTAACTATGGTACACCACTGCTAACATTTTCCCATTTTAAATATTTTCGGTGTTCTAATTGGACAACTACCCCTTGTTTTCTGCCCTTTAAGCAGTTTGTTGTCTTTACCATCCTCAACCTCTGTACAATGTTTTTATGAGGAACAGTACTAAATGCTTAATCCATGGGATATACTGGCAAATAAATCTCTCTGCTATTGAGAAATTTAAATACTTTGTTCCTCATCATCTCATTGGCAGCATATTGACCTCAGTGTGCTGAACATGAGGATACTGCCAACACACAGTTACATTTCTCAGCAGCAAAGTGATGAAATTGCCAGTGTAGCCTTAGCAAAACGGAGTTATATTACATATATCACGTAACCAACATTCAGATTTACACTTTCCTTGACCTATCTTCCATAAACTTTTGCTGATTCTACTGTATGCTATTAGATTGATTGCTACTTCTGTATACATTTCTGTATGTCTGCAAAACAAAATAGTTTACACACAACAGGCAGGTTCTAACTTTTTACGCTTTTTAAATAATGGCACAATGTCCACTGCATGCATTCTTGTGGGACTGTCCTCCTTAAAAGAGAGTCCAAGAAAATGAGATAAAGCAGTTTATTAGTAAAATGTATTTAGCACACAGGGGCTCGATGGCATCTAGGCCTGGTGCGTTGCTGTCTTTATTTTATTTAGGTAGAAGCACATCTGTATTAAGATATTGGCACTGATGGAAAGTAATAGTTACCATATTATCTGGCAGTAGACAATTGTTATGAGCACAGGTCATGTATATGCTTTCAAAAATGCATTTATTTGTCCTCTCAAATTTAAAGGTCTTTTTTTTTTCCTTTTTCCTTTTTACCATACTCCTCTTAGGATTTGGGGGGATTTATTCTGTTTTTTTAAGCTTCAGTCACAGCTAAATGTGTTTATTTCTTGGCCTCTTTATTTCATTCCTTATATTTGAAAAAAAGTATCAGCATCTTCAAACTTTAAATTTAAATTTTTTTTTTTTTTTTGCCCCACCATCTTTCCTATTCAATGACACACGTTTTTTTTTTCATTACTGGAGACTTCGTTTCCGAAGGTTTTGCATTTTGCTACAGTGTTTGTTTAAAATTAAATATTTCTAAAATTGTCGGTTTCATTGCCTTTCATTGTTTTTCTGTAGACTACTTCTCAGTGAGTTGTATTCGAGTAGGTTAAAAGTACAGTCAGCATGATAGAGTGGAGGGGAAACAACAGATGCATCATTTCTGAAGGTATGGCTCCGTTCACACTTGTAAGACTCCAAAGTTAGGCAACTTTGACACAACTTTGGATGTGTTTGACTTGGATGCAACTTATTGTCCCTCTGAAAAATCTGACCCACTATTGTACCACTGATGCATGTAAAACATTCAGGTAAGATTTTCATGCAACTTTTAAGGGTTAACATTGAAAAAAAAACCATTGAAGTCTATGGCCCTCAAGTTGCATGAAAGGCAGATCAATATAGTCCATGAACTACTTTGAAGTCACTGCAACTTTAGGTTGCACATAAAAAGATGGTTATCAATGGACAACATGGGGAAACATCTCAAACTGATTGCCGACCGCCTCACAACTATTTACTGCGGCAGTCAGTCGCTTACAGGCAAAGCGACGTAGACCTACGTCGCTCGCCCACAAGCCTGTAGGGGGCGAGTGCCACCGGCGGGTCGGATGGCTCCCCAGGGAATGAGCAGGGCGGGAGCGCGCGGCTGTGGCGTGCACTCGCCCCCTACAGGCTTGTGGGCGAGCGACGTAGGTCTACGTCGCTTTGCCTGTAAGCGGCTGACTGCCGCAGTAAATAGTTGTGAGGCGGTCGGCAATCAGTTTGAGATGTTTCAAAGATCATTCAGTATTCATTGATAGGTGAATATGGCTCTGTGGTTACTTCACTAGCCACGCCCCCTGACAGTTAGAAGCACGCCCCTAGGGACACACTTAACCCCTTGATCACCAATAAAGTTAACCTCTTCCCTGCCAGTGTCATTTTTACAGTAACAGTGCAAATGTTTAGCACTGATTACTGTAGTAATGTCACTGGTACCCCCAAAAGTGTAAAAAATGTCAATCAGGGGTCCGATCTGTCTGCCGCAATGTTGCAGTCCCGCAAATAAAATCGCAGATCGCCGCTATTACTAGTTTAAAAAAAAACATTAAAAATTACATAAATCTTTCCCATAGTTAGTAAACACAATAACTTTTGCGCAAACCAATTAAAATACGCTTATTGCTATTTTTTTACCAAAAATATGTAGCAGAAAACAAATTGGCCTAAAATGTAAAAAAATTTAGATTTTTACATTTTTTTTAAAAAATTTCATATAGAAAATGTGAAAAATATTGTTATTTTTTCAAAATTGTCTTTCTTTTTTTGTTATTAGCGTAAAAAATAAAAATCGCACAGATGATCAAATACCACAAAATAAAGCTCTGTTTGTGGGAAAAAAGGACATCAATTTAATTTGGGTACAGCATTGCACAACCGCGCAATTGTCCGTTAAAGTCACGCAGTGCCGAATCGCAAAATAGGGTCTGGTCAGGAAGGGGGTAAAATCTTCCGGGGCTTAAGTGGTTAAAGCCACGCAGTGCCGAATCGCAAAATAGGGCCTGGTCTTTGAGCAGCCAAATCCCGCGGGGCTTAAGTGGTTTTACCTTGAAAATTTCTTCTTCAGCGGAGCCATCTCAGGTGTGGGCAGCTGAAGCCAGCGCCTCCTCTTCTGCGTCCTCTTCGGTGAAGTTGGAGTCCCAGAATGCCCTGCACCGGCCCCACTCGTCACTTCCGGTGCAGGTGCGGCATCCCTGCATAGCTTCTGGGCATGCCCAGAAGCTATTTAGCAGGAAATGCCGTGCCTGAACCAGAAGTGACGAGCGGGGCCGGTGCAAGCGCATTGACTCCTGGGAGCGATGACGTTCAGCTCCCAGGAGTCATCGCAAGCCGGAAGTGACGGTGCGGGCCGCGGCCGCAGAGGGAGGAAGTGGAAGGAAGGTAAGTATATTTTCTTCTACAACAAGGTAAGTGAACAAAAAAAAAAAAAAACGGGAGCATCCATTTTTTTTTCAGGGGACCCTCAGCAAACGGATGGCCCAAAATCGATTTTTTCGATTTTGAGGCCGGAACTCCGCTTTAATTAGACTGACTATATCCAAGTTATAGAGAAAGATTACATTCTTATGATACATAAGGTGGGCTGTACTAAAGTGTACAGCAGGCTGATGCTGGAGATGCAGCAAAGCAGAAGAAAGAGTCCCATTGAAGACATCTTGATTTTGGTCCTTGTGAATTGTGACCATTGCTCTTATGCCATTGGAACAAATACTTCATAAGGCGAGGGAAGAAAATGGACCATTTAGGAAATCACCCCCTTTCAATTTAATTTCCGCTTGTATGTGATGTATTGGATGTTCAATTTTCATTTTGATAATTGAACCTTTTACTCATCTCAACAATGAATTCTCACAAAAGCATAATGTTTTATGTCATCCTAAATGTCTGAAATAATTGTGAACTATTTTTCTGCACATTTCTGAATACATCAGTCTATATTTGGAGTTGTATTCTTTGCTCTTCGTTATACCAAATGTGCATTTCAGTGCTAATGCAGAAATAATGAAAGGCAGGTAATGCACAATATGTAATCACAATTATTTATCTTCCATTTAGTAACATTCTATTTCTTCAAGTACTGAGGAATCCAAAAGCACAATGGACTCGTAAGTAGCTCTGCATTATGACTTTGTAGCCCACTGCTGCGATGAAAGCAATGAAAAAGCCATGATACAACCTTTTCACCAACTAAATAAATAATACATAGGATTAAACAAAAAATCAACAAACAAAGCAGAATTGTGTTATATTGTTACAGAGCTAGCCGAGTCATACAGACTGCCAATGGTGAAAGCAGAATTGTCATGGCTTTGCGTCTTTTCTTTCAGTGTGACATTTTCCATGAGGACTTCCAATAAATAATAAACACATTCAGTAATAATTAACATTCAGGGCTCATAACAGAATGTGTTTACAGGAACATGACTTTTATGTTCTTTTGAGGCTTATTTTTGGAGAAAATTAACATACTGGCAAGAATGAAGATGTTTATTATTGTGGTTGATATATTATTTTTACATAGATTTTAGCCTCACATTTCACATAATCGTATGTGCCCTTTTTAATTAAATTGCACAAGGCTGTTACATCCTTGTTTAACTAATTTTGTTATTAATGTTTTTTTAATATATTTTGCATAAAATCACAATTTTTTTATTATGGCTTTTTGTAAGCACACACAAAAAAATATAACGTTAAACCTGCTGACAGCTGAGGAGTTCTTGGTCATTAAGAACACTGCAATCAGCTTCCCAGCCCATTCCTTAACAATCAACTATTCGGATCAGTTGATAATTTTTCAACCGATCCCGATTCGAATCGTGACAAAAATTTGGAATTAGTTAGAAAACAAATAACCAAAATTAAACTAAACAAATTTCAATGAAATTCGTTACTATTGTCATTCAGAGATTCCGATACATCCGAATAACTCATCCAAATTTAGATTTGGACTGAAATTAATTGCACATGTCTACACACTACCGTTTTGCAAACTACAGTATGTTAGATTATATTGAATTTGCATGTTTTGCATGTGTTACATGTTGCAGGCAGGACTGGCTTTTTGCCTAATCAACACATGCTGTGGTTCTGAGAGTAGTACGATTGCCAGGGTTGGCACAAAGCTATATACACTTCATGGGACCAACTGTCAGCAACACATTTCCATTATAATGAATAGTGATGGATGAACATTGACCGGGGTGGTTCGTGAACGTTATCCGCAAACTTTCCCAAACGTTTGCGAAGCGCAAGTTTGCGGCGGGCCCCATTGATTTTAATGGCAGACGAACTTTAAAAACCTTTAGGTCATATTTGCAGCCACAAAATACTTACTAGCTATGCACAAATAGTCCCACAACATGGACACTGTCATAACAGAAGTATTTCTATTGGAAAAGTTGCCCTAAAAATTTATTTATTTTTTTTCAGCAAAAAATATATATATTTTTTTCTAAATCAGCCAAAACTGACAGCAGCCGGTAAATACATGTCAAATACATATAGGGTCCATTCACACGTCTGTAAAATGGGTCCGCATCCGTTTCACAATTTGGTGGAACGTTTACAGACCCACTGATTTTCAATTCCTCCCTGAAAAATTAGGCATTCACAGGATAAAGAAGTAAGTGTCGCCCATTCCAGGCCCCAAAAATTAGCCCACATGCGTTTACCTGACAGCTAAGAACGTTGTATTCTGTGGCTGAAGGTACATTAGGCATTCACAGGATACAGAAGTAAGTGTCGCCCATTACAGGCCCCAAAAATTAGCCCACATGCGTTTACCTGATAGCTAAGAACATTGTATTCTGTGGCTGAAGGTACATTAGGCATTCACAGGATACAGAAGTAAGTGTCGCCCATTACAGGCCCCAAAAATTAGCCCACATGCGTTTTCCTGACAGCTAAGAACGTTGTATTCTGTGGCTGAAGGTACATTAGGCATTCACAGGATACAGAAGTAAGTGTCGCCCATTACAGGCCCCAAAAATGAGCCCACATGCATTTACCTGACAGCTAAGAACGTTGTATTCTGTGGCTGAAGGTACATTAGGCATTCACAGGATAAAGAAGTAAGTGTCACCCATTACAGGCCCCAAAAATTAGCCCACTTGCGTTTACCTGTCAACTAAGAACGTTGTATTCTGTGGCTGAAGGAACATTAGGCATTCACAGGATACAGAAGTAAGTGTCGCCCATTACAGGCCCCGAAAATTAGCCCACATGCGTTTTCCTGACAGCTAAGAACGTTGTATTCTGTGGCTGAAGGTACATTAGGCATTCACAGGATACAGAAGTAAGTGTCGCCCATTACAGGCCCCAAAAATTAGCCCACATGCTTTTCCTGACAGCTAAGAACGGTGTATTCTGTGGCTGAAGGTACATTAGGCATTCACAGGATAAATAAGTAAGTGTCGGCCATTCCAGGCCCAAAAAAATTAGCCCACATGCGTTTACCTGACAGCTAAGAACGTTGTATTCTCTGGCTGGAGGTACATTAGACATTCACAGGAAAATTAATTGTCAGGCATGAAAGGCCCCAAAAATTAGTCATTCAATGGACATGAAATGTCTCTTATGCCGCTATAGTTACCAAAGACAAGGACCATGAATTGTTGTGGGTTTATGGCGGTCTGGCGGATATTTGTGGCCTGTCATGTGGAATTTTAATCAAACATGGTCTACTGGTCACATGTGTTGAATTCCTCTGAGATCCATAGAAACATAGAAACATAGAATGTGTCGGCAGATAAGAACCATTTGGCCCATCTAGTCTGCCCAATATATCTGAATCCTATGAATAGTCCCTGGCCCTATCTTATATGAAGGATAGCCTTATGCCTATCCCATGCATGCTTAAACTCCTTCACTGTATTTGCAGCTACCACTTCTGCAGGAAGGTTATTCCATGCATCCACTACTCTCTCAGTAAAGTAATACTTCCTCATATTACTTTTAAGCCTTTGCCCCTCTAATTTAAAACTGTGTCCTCTTGTGGTAGTTTTTCTTCTTTTAAATATGCTCTCCTCCTTTACCGAGTTGATTCCCTTTATGTATTTAAAAGTTTCTATCATATCCCCTCTGTCTCTTCTTTCTTCCAAGCTATACATGTTAAGGTCCTTTAACCTTTCCTGGTAAGTTTTTTCCTGCAATCCATGTACTAGTTTAGTAGCTCTTCTCTGAACTCTCTCTAGAGTATCTATATCCTTCTGGAGATATGGCCTCCAGTACTGCGCACAATACTCCAAGTGAGGTCTCACCAGTGTTCTGTACAGCGGCATAAGCACTTCTCTCTTTCTACTGCTTATACCTCTCCCTATACATCCAAGCATTCTGCTGGCATTTCGTGCTGCTCTATTATATTGTCTTCCCACCTTTAAGTCTTCTGAAATAATTACTCCTAAATCCCTTTCCTCAGATACTGAGGTCAGGACTGTGTCAAATATTCTATATTCTGCCCTTGGGTATTTACGTCCCAGGTGCATTATCTTGCACTTATCCACATTAAATTTCAGTTGCCAGAGTTCTGACCATTTTTCTAGTTTTCCTAAATCCTTTTCCATTTGGCATTTCCCTCCAGGAACATCAACCCTGTTACATATCTTTGTGTCATCAGCAAAAAGACAAACCTTACCATCGAGGCCTTTTGCAATATCACTTATGAAGATATTAAACAAAATTGGTCCCAGTACAGATCCCTGAGGTTCCCCACTGGTAACATGACCTTGTTCTGAATGTTCTCCATTGACTACAACCCTCTGTTGTCTGTCACTCAGCCACTGCCTAATCCACTCAACAATATGGGAGTCCATGCTCAATGACTGCAGTTTATTGATAAGTCTTCTATGTGGGACAGTGTCAAAAGCCTTACTAAAATCTAGATATGCAATGTCTACTGCACCTCCACCGTCTATTATTTTAGTCACCCAGTCAAAAAAATCTATAAGATTTGTTTGACATGATCTCCCTGAAGTAAACCCATGTTGTTTTTCATCTTGCAATCCATGGGATTTAAGATGTTCCACAATCCTAACCTTTAATAGGGTTTCCATTAATTTGCCTACTATTGATGTCAGACTCACTGGTCTATAGTTGCTCGATTCCTCCCTACTACCTTTCTTGTGAATGGGCACGACATTTGCCAATTTCCAATCTTCTGGGACGACTCCTGTTACTAATGATTGGTTAAATAAATCTGTTAATGGTTTTGCCAGCTCACCACTAAGCTCTTTTAATAATTTTGGGTGTATCTCATCAGGACCCTGTGACTTATTTGTCTTCACTTTAGACAGCAATCTTAGAACGTCTTCCTCTGTAAAGACACATGCATCAAACGATTCATTAGTCATCCTTTCAAGTGGAGGTCCTTCTCCTTTTTCTTCTGTAAAAATTGAACAGAAGTATTCATTAAGGCAGTCGGCTAGCCCTTTATTCTCTTCTACATACCTTCCGTCCTTTGTTTTTAATTTAGTTATTCCTTGTTTTAATTTCCTTTTTTCATTTATATATCTGAAGAATGTCTTATCCCCCTTTTTCATAGACTGAGCTAGTTTTTCTTCTGCCTGCGCTTTAGAAGTTCTTATAACTTGCTTGGCCTCTTTCTGCCTAATCTTGTAGATTTCCTTATCTTCATTGCTCTGGGTTTTTTTATAATTACAAAATGCTAGCTTTTTATTTTTAATGATTTGGGCCACTTCTGCTGAGTACCACAGTGGTCTCTTCCTTTTTTTGCTTTTACTGACAAGTCTAATGCAATTTTCTGTTGCCTTCAATAATGCACCTTTTAAGTAGTCCCATTTCTCCTGGACTCCATGTAATCCGTACCAGTCTGATAAGGACTCATTTATGACTAATTTCATTTTTGAAAAGTCTGTTTTTCTAAAATCTAAAACTTTTGTTTTTGTGTGGTGTGACTCTTTCACAGTTCTTATATTAAACCACACTGACTGGTGATCACTGGATCCCAAGGTTTCGCCTACAATGACATCATATACCGAATCCCCATTTGTGATGCCTCATTCATTTTTATAAATGTGAGGTAGTCAACACTGTTATGAGCTAGGCGAGTGTGCTTATAGGTCACGATCCCCCCTGCTGCTCTGAACGTCCTTTCGGACAGGGCACTGGACAGGGGGCAAGCCAACAGTTCCATTGCAAACTGTGCAAGCTCTGGCCAGAGGTCAAGCCTGCCCACCCAGTAGTCCAGGGGTTCATCACTCCTCAGAGCGTCCACATCGGCCGTTAACCCCATGTAGTCGGACACCTGTCGGTCTAGGCGTTCCCTGATGCTGGATCCAGAGTACAGCTGTCGATGGGTCGGCTGAAAGAATGATCTCATATCTGAAGTGACCAACACATCTTCAAAATGCCCTCCTCTTGCAGGCGCTGTTGGATTGCTACCCGCAACTGTTCTCTGTGAGTGGAAATTCCTCTGCCAGTGCACGCAAAAGCAGAATGCAGCATTTCTCGAAGCAAAGCCTGGAAGTGTTGCATTCTGATCGCCCTCTGTGATGGTGGTAACATTTCCGCCATTTTTTGTTTGTACCGGGGGGTCTAAGTACGTTGCCACCCAGTACTTGTCCTTGCCCTTTATGCTTTTTATACGGGTGTCCCCCTTAAAACACTGGAGCATGAAGGCCCCCATTCGCACTAAACTGGAAACGGTGTAGTGGCCTGGCTCCAGCTCATCATCCAGGATAATGTCGTCCTCGTTCTCCTCCCTCCATGCACGGATAACACCAGGGATCCCAGAAAGGTTTAAAACATGCTCTTCTTGCTCCTCCTCATCTGCCCCAGCACCATCCTCCTCTGACTCCTCTTCAAACTCCTGTTGTTGACTTGTCTCAGATGGAGTAGCACCCCCTGGGAATTCATCCAACATTGCGACTTCCTCATCTTCCTGCTCCTACTCCTTGACAGCTTGATCAATGACACAACGCAATGCGTGCTCCAGAAAGAAGGCGTAAGGTATGATGTCACTGATGGCGCCCTGGCCGTGACTGACCAGTTTGGTGATCTCATCAAATGGCCGCAGAAGTCTGCATGTGTCGCGCATGAGCAGCCACTGGCGCAGTGGAAAAAACCCAAGCTCCCCAGAACCTGTCCTGCCGCCGAGTTCATACAGGTAGTCGTTAACTGCACATTTCTCCTGGAGCAGCCTATCAAGCATATACAAGGTTGAGTTCCATCGCGTCAGGCAGTCACAAATAAGACGCCTGACGGGCAGGTTGTGTCGCTGCTGAATGTCAGCAAGCCGAGCAATGGCTGTGTAAGATCTTCTGAAATGGCCCTAGATTTTCCCGGCCAGTATGTTTGGCACTGTGTGTAGCAGAGTTAACGCAGCAAAAGAGGCAATATTTTTGCAGGACACAAATACGCTGTTATAAAAGTATACTGTTAGATAACACCCCGCTTCAATCTGTGGTATTGGGGGCCACTGGTCTATCACACCAGTTCTACAAAAAATTGTCCAGTAACTCTTGTCACTGTGTGTAGCACATTTAACTCAGCAAAAGAGGCAACATTTTTGCAGGACACAGATACACTCTTATAAAAATATACTGTTAGATAACACCCCACTTCAATCTGTGGTATTGGGGGGCCACTGGTCTATCACACCAGTTATACAAAAAATTGGCCAGTAACTTTGGCACTGTATGTAGCAGAGTTAACATAGCAAAAGAGGCAATATTTTTTTTGCAGGACACAAATACACTTATAAAAGTATACTCTTAGATAACACCCCATGTCAATCTGTTGTATTGGGGGGCCACTGGTTTATCACACCAGTTATACAAAAAATTGGCCAGTGGTCTATCACGCCAGTTATAATACTTTTTTAAAAGTGCTTTTGTCACTCTTTGTAGTTGTAGTATTGCTGCAGAATCACTCACCACACCAGTCACAATGCTGCACAGTGCACAATACAAATCCACTATAATATGCTTTCTATATTAGAAAGTATATTATAAGTGTATTACGCCCCTATATAGTGCACTGCACACCAAAGAATAGTACACCTATACCCTTGAAAGGACTTTTGTGGTCCTATAACAGAGCGATCTGTGTCACTGACAATCTCTCCCTGCTCCCCACAGCTAACCTCTCCCTACACTGACAAAAGAGACAATATAAATAGAGTACACCTATACCAAATACCAGTCCTTAAAAGGACTTTTGTGGACCTATAACAGAGCGATTTGTGTCACTGACAGTCTGTCCCTGCTGCACACAGCAAACCTCTCCCTACACTGACAAAAAGCAGAATGTAAAATGGTCGCCAGGTCAGGTCTATTTATAAGGTAGGGGGTATGTCCATGTGCTGAAATGTCTCAATTGGCTGTCCTGTTCCACCTAAAGGATGCGTTATGGGTCAAAGTTCTCCCCAATGTAAACTAATATGGCCGCCGCGAACATCGCCATATGTTCGCAATATCGGCGGACTGCGAGCGAGCAGAGTTCACCCCAAACTGACCGCCGGGCGAACCGCAAGGCCATCCTTACTAATGAACAGTCCAATGCTGCAATGATGGCTGACTGGTGTTTCTTCTGCCTATAGCAGCCTCCTTTTCCTTAAGGAAAGCGTGTCAACTGGTACTGAGTTTTCTCTTTAGGTCTTAGAAGATGATGCTATTGTCCCTGGCCAGAGGGCACCAGAACTGAGTGCATGAGGCAAAAAAGGGTGCCTGTCTACCTGTAGGAAACAATCTAAGGTTAAGTTCAGTAGGCAACCCAAACAGAAACCTGGTACAAGGCAGGGGTCAACAAAAATTATTCCAACTACAGGTCACAACAGAGATCTGGGTTTGTTATGTTTAGAGTGCCACATGAGCACAGCCTATCATGTACTGACCATTCACCCACATTGGGTGTGTACTTATAGCCGAACAGCTGAGAAATGAGACCAACAGGTAATGTGATATTGAAACTTGTTTAAAAAACAATCACAGTCTAGGTATGCAGTGTATCCTTCATATTCTTGGTACTAGGACTAGCCAGTCAGCTTGTGGGGCACTACAATACACCAGGAGTTCAGGAAGCAGGGCTCCCTTTGTAAGGGCAGGGTGTAAATGAACACAGCAAAAGGAATGACTTTACCTATACTGCATCTGGAAAGGCTTCAAGTAAGGTGTTAGCATAAAAGCTATTTGAAGTTGGATAAAGAAGTGTATAAAAGTTTTTGCTAGAAGTTCTATTTATTACAAACCCGATTTCAAAAAAGTTCGGACACTGTACAAATTGTGAATAAAAACAGAATGCAATGATGTGGAAGTTTCAAATTTCAATATTTTATTCATAATACAACATGGATGACATATAAGAATAGGAATAGGAATGTTGTCCCATTCTTGTCTAATACAGGCTTCTAGTTGCTCAACTGTCTTAGGTCTTCTTTGTCGCATCTTCCTCTTTATGATGCGCCAAATTTTTTTTATTGGTGAAAGATCTGGACTGCGGGCTGGCCATTTCAGTACCCGGATCCTTCTTCTATGCAGCCATGATGTTGTAATTGATGCAGTATGTAGTCTGGCATTGTCATGATGGAAAATGAAAGGTCTTCCCTGAAAGAGACGGCGTCTGGATGGGAGCATATGTTGTTCTAGAACTTGGATATACATTTCAGCATTGATGGTGCCTTTCCAGATGTGTAAGCTGCCCATGCCACATGCACTCATGCAACCCCATACCCAGAGATGCAGGATTCTGAACTGAGCACTGATAACAACTTGGGTTGTCCTTATCCTCTTTAGTCCGGATGACATGGCGTCCCAGTTTTCCAAAAAGAACGTCAAATTTTGATTCGTCTGACCACAGAACAATTTTCTACGTTGCCACAGTCCATTTTAAATGACCCTTGGCCCAGAGAAAACACCTGCGTTCTGGATCATGTTTAAATATAGCTTCTTTTTTGGCCTATAGAGCTTTAGCCAGCAACGGCGAATGGCACGGTGGATTGTATTCACTGACAATGTTTTTTGGAAGTATTCCTGAACCCATGTTGCGATTTCCATTACAGTAGCATTCCTGTATGTGATGCAGTGCCGTCTAAGGGCCCGAAGATCACGGGCATCCAGTATGGTTTTCCGGCCTTGACCCTTACACACAGAGATTGTTCCAGATTCTCTGAATCTTTGGATGATATTATGCACTGCAGATGATGATAACTTCAAATTTTGCAATTTTTCTCTGAGAAACTCCTTTCTGATATTGCTCCACTATTTTTCGCCGCAGTATTGGGGGAATTGGTGATCCTCTGCCCATCTTGACTTCTGAGAGCCACTGCCACTCTGAGAGGCTCTTTTTATATTTAATGTTGCCAATTGACCTTATAAGTTGCAAATTGGTCCACCAGCTGTTCCTTATATGTACATTTAACTTTTCTGGCCTCTTATTGCTACCTGTCCCAACTTTTTTGGAATGTGTAGCTCTCATGAAATCCAAAATGAGCCAATATTTGGCATAACATTTCAAAATGTCTCACTTTCAACATTTGATAGTATGTTATCTATATTATATTGTGAATAAAATATAAGTTTATGAGATTTGTAAATTAGTCCATTCCTTTTTTACTCACAATTTGTACAGTGTCCCAACTTTTTTGGAATTGGGTTTGTATTTTATTACCTAATTTTAGTACTTTTTTATTAATGTGTATTTTTCTCAGACGGAGGTCAACAATGACAGCCCCCCTATATCTCTCTGAACATGGTTCCTTTAAACGGCTGATTGGACACCCGTCAATCAGCCACCCGTCCTCCATTCATACATCACGTTTCATTCATATATAGTATGGCTAGAGAAAGGCCGAAAGGTATGGCATAATTGAGTACTCTTGCTGAATACCTGTTATAGCACCCTCCCTCAGTTCTTTTAAACTCCAGTGCACCAGAAGATTATGGAGGTGGGAGTTTGGAGGGGGGGATTAAAGGATGAAGATTTTAATGAATGCAGAAGCCAGCAGCACAAAGGACACATTGGATTATTACTAATTAATGGCCCTTATTTATTATTTTTTTCTTACTAAACGTAGACTTTAACTGTTCCTCTGCATTCATAATTAGCCTTTCGAAAGCATTGATCCAGTGTATCTCATGTTTATTCCTATAACTACTAATAAAACTGCTCTATTACCCCTACTGTTACTAATATACTGTATTATGCTATAGTTAACAATCAGCATTACATGTATATGGAATGATTGCTTTGATGCTAGCCTCAAGGTAAACAGCACCTTTGTGTATCACTTTATTTAGGTAGATTTGCCTTTGCTTGCAAAGTTATTAAATTACTTTACAGTGCTGTCTTCACATTGTAGAATCCAAAAGAATTTGTTTAAATGTGAAAAATGTCTGTTATTGGATGTTTTGCTTGCAGTAGTTCATCAGATCCAATTATTGTTAGCTGCAGGAAATTGCCAACAGGATGAAGACACACATTCATAGAGGCAATTTAATATTTGAATAAAGGAAAGAAAATATATATTTTAGCTATAGTATTATACAGTATATCATTTTAAATGTCAGTAAGAAATATTTTTCTCCAATAGTTCCAGGTAAACAAGATATTTTTTTTCCTTAGCTAATGTTAGTGTTACAGCAAATGTGATTATTTAATCTTATTTGCAATGGGTCTGATCGGTTTTGAGCTTCATGCAATGGTTACCATGGTTATTTGAACTTAACTCTGGTACTGTGAAAAAAAGTATTGAGAGTGTATTTATTACATATTATAAAGGATTATTGAACTATGTAATTAATAAAATCTTCTTTGTATCATTGTTAAATAAGTGTCAAATACTAAATATCAAAGTTAAAATATTCAGTTTGGATGTTTAATGTACACGGGTGCTATGGCCCGTACAATTCTCAAATAAAAATGAGTCCATTCTGCAACAGTTTAACCACTTAAGCCCCGGAAGATTTTACCCCCTTCCTGACCAGGGCCTATTTTGCGATTCGGCACTGTGTGACTTTAATGGACAATTGCGCGGTCGTGCGAAGCTGTACCCAAATGAAATTGACGTCCTTTTTTTCCCACAAACAGAGCTTTCTTTTGGTGGTATTTGATCACCTGTGCGATTTTTTGATCATGCACTATAAACAAAAAAAGAGTGTCAATTTTGCAAAAATAACAATATTTTTCACATTTTTTATATGAAATTCCCCCCAAAAAAATGTAAAAATCACAATTTTTTAACTTTTTCGGCCAATTTGTTTTATGCTACATATGTTTGGTAAAAAAAAACGCAAAAAGTGTATTTTGATTGGTTTGCGCGAAAGTTATCGCGTTTACTAACAAAGGGAAAGATTTTTGTAATTTTTGTTGTTTTTTTTAACGCGTAATGGCGGCGATCTGCATTTTTTTTGCGTTACGGCGACATTGCGGCGGACAGATCAGACCCTTGACTGACATTTTTGACACTTTTGGGGTTACCAGTGACATTTCTACAGTAATCAGTGCTATACATATGCACTGTTACTGTAAAATTACACTGGTAGTGAAGGGGTTAACTTTATTTGAGAGGAAGGGGTGGTGTGGCATAGTGGTACATTCTCCAAAATAAGTGGCAATAAATTATCACAATATTCATATACCCAGGGGCAGGGTTAACCATATATACACATCCAATGATGTGGCCTATCAGTGTACCTATTTCACTGAATATTTGTATTGGGGGATATTTACAGCTATTAGGTTTTTGCCCTGGGTGGTTGTCTCTTGGACTGGTCATAAACATTCCTCTGGTCACTTGTGTGTGCATTTGCTGTCCCTTTGGGCCCCCCAGAGCCTAGAGGTCTGAGGAGATGGTATCCATTTTAACCACTTAAGGACCAAGCCTTTTCTGACACATGGTGTTTACAAGTTGAAATCAGTATTGTTTGTGAGAAAATTACTTAGAACCTCAAAACATTTTATATATATAGGGTCAACACTGGCACCCCGTTTACTCTTGCTCCTGAACTGGCTAGCTAGCTCCTGGATCCCCACAACCTTCACTGGAGTGGTCCCCTCTCTCTCTAGGCAGACCCCCAGGGGGCAGTTTGCAGTACTCTTGAACTGGGAATGCTTTCCTGAAACTGGACCCCTCTCAGCTCCGCTGGTCCTCCGCACCAGATCCTTTCTGCAGCTCAGCTCAGCCTTCTGTCCCCTCTCACTAGGCAAGCCGCCTGGGACACCCGATTCCTCTGACAGGAGGAGAGACAGCTGTACTCTCCCTCCTGGGACTCTGCTTCCCGCCAAAGACGATGCGTCATGTGCTCCCCTCAAACTTATACCCACTCCCAGAATGCTGTGCGGCAGAATCTGCCTTTCTGGGGTCATGGCCCTGCTGTCAAGCAGAAAAGGCCCACTATACTTTACCTAGCACCTACCTTGTAGGGTGCTACATATATATATATATATATATATATATATATATATATATATATATACATATATATTTAGCAAAGACTCTAGAGAATAAAATGGCGGTTGTGGCAACAAGCTATGGTACCTAAAAATCTCCATAGATGACATTTAAACATTTTTAATGGTTACCAGTTTAGAGGAAGTCTTTTGCTAGAATTATTGCTCTCACTCTAACAATCGCAGTCTCGCAATCTCAAATGTGTGATTTTAATACCATTTACATTTACGGTCGCGACTTACGTATACGCTTTCTTTGGTGCACAAGCACACAGGGACGGGGGCACTTTAAAAAAAAATAATAATAATTCCTATTAATTTTATTTTATTTTTTACTTATTTATATTTATATACAGTATATATATATATATATATATATATATATATATATATATATATATTTATATTTATTTTCATTGTTTCTTTAATAAAAAAAGAAAATCTGATCACTTTTATTGCAGTCACAAGGAATGTAAACATCCCTTGTGACAGTAAAAGGGAGTGACAGGGACTCTTTATGGGGGGGATTTGGGGTCTGAAGGACCCCAAATTCCTCCTTTGAACTTAAAAGTATTCAAAACGGCAAAATCTGCAGTTTTGAATACTGTCAGTTTTTTTTTTTTTTTTCCCAATCGGTGCCATTGGCAGGCAAGTAAACTGGAAGTTACGTTTTGACATTGCTGCCAGGTTACTTCATTGGAGCCCCAATCTAAGTCGAATCTGTCTTCATTCGGGTTTCTGACCAGCCGGTTGACGTGTCGGCTGCCGGCTGATGATTTGTACAGGGGCAAAATGATATTGCTCTCTCTGTAGTCCATACCCCTCATAATAAAAGAAAGGTCCTTACTTGCTTTGGAAACCACAGTTTGGCATTACATGCTATTATTAAGCTTATTATCTACCAGAATGCCCAGATCCTTCTCTGCTATGGATTCCCCCAGTTCTACTCCACATAGTATGTATGATGCATGCATATTCTTAGCCCCCAAGTGCATAACTTTACATTTATCAACATTAAACCTCATTTGCCACATAGTTGCCCAATGAAACAGTGCATTGAGGTCAGCTTGTAAGTTGGAGACATCCTGTAAGGAAGTTATTCCACTGCATAGCTTGGTGTCATCTACAAAGGCTAATGTATTTGATGTATTTAAAGGTTTCAATAATGTCTCCCATTTCCCTTCTTTCCTCCAGACTGTACAAGTTTAACTCCACACTGTACAAATATTTGCAGATGACAACAAGATATGTAGTCGAATAATGTCCTTACAAAATGTCTCCAATTTACAAGTAGACCTTAATGCTCTATTTGATCATGTAGTTCTGTGGCAAATGGGGTTTAACCACTTCTTGACCGGAAGTTTTTACCCCCTAAATGACCAGGCCATTTTTTGCGATTCGGCACTGAGTTACTTTAACGGAAAATTGCATGGTTGTGCGACACTGTACCCAATTAAAATTGATGTCCTTTTTTTCCCCACACATAACGTTTTCTTTTGGTGGTATTTGATCCCCTGTGCGATTTTTCTTTTTTTGCACTATAAACAAAAAGTGAGCAACAATTCTAAAAAAAACAAAAAAAAAAACAATATTTTTCACATTCTGCTCTATAACATTCCCCATAAAAAAAAGTTAAAATCAAAATTTTTCAACATTTTAGGCCAATTTCTTTTTTGCTACATATTTTTGGTAAAAAAAGTCCCAATAAGCGTACTTTGATTGGTTTGCGCAAAAGTTATCACATCTACAAACTAGGGGAAAGATTTATGTCATTTTTTACCAGTAATGGTGGCAATCTGTGATTTTTAGCGGGACTGCGACATTGCGGCAGACAGATCGGACCCCTAACTGACATTTTTGACACTTTTGGGGGGACCAGTGACATTACTAAAGTAATCAGTGCTTAAAATATGCACTGTTACTGTAATAATGACACCAGCAGGGAAAGGGTTAACCCAGGGGTGATCAAAGAGTTAAGTGTGAGCCTCGGGGGTGCTTTCTAACTGTATGGGCGAGGGACTTGGGGAATCAACACAGAGACCTGTGATCCCTAATTGGAGGATCACAGGCATTCTGTGTTCATTCCAGAGATAGCAACTGTCTGCTGTGTTTACAACAGCAGACTGTCGTTCTCTCTCAGCAGGGAACGATCACGGGTGCCCGTTGGCAATCGTGGCCGCCGGTCCTGTGGATCGGCTTCCCCGCTTCCCCATACCCATACGTCAGTTCGTACAGCCGAGCCAACCTGCTGCAGTATATCTGCGGTAGGCGGTCAGCAAGTGGTTAAAGTGACTGATTGTAAACAATCACTTTGTAAAACAATCCATTCAGTCTAAAAGAAAAATTAAAGGCAAAATATTTGTGTAAAGATATACAAAACATTATAAGTACCTTTTTTTTATAAGTGATAACATTCCCTCTGTTCCCTCTGTTCTCAGCTGTACAAGAGCTGGGAGGGCAAAGGAGAAACAGCACACTGATCTTCCCAGTGAAAGTCTGTGTGGGGAGGGTGTGTCAGGACAAATCTGATCATTGGAGGAGAGAACACATAGTTCCCAGCATAACTAGAGAACTGACAAAGCTGTGTTTTCCTGCTTAGTGTGGTCAATTTTTTATAGGAAAGCAGAGGGACTGGCAGAGCCATCAGGGCTTTCTCACAGAGGAAGCAATACAAAGAGAAAAGGATACTTTTTCATACAAGTACATAGTACAGCAGCTACATACCAGGAAGACGAAATGTTGGGGTAAAAAACACTTTAATGTTATGTAGCAGGATTCCCCACCGTTGTGCTGGATATGGGTCCCCCTGGGCCACCGAGTGCAACACAAGTACCGTAGTGCATGCTCCCTTTAAGTGTGAGTGCTGAGACAATGATCAGTTCAGTATCTTTGGTTTTTTTTTGGTTTATTTGAGAACTTGGATGGGAGAAGAGGATGAGTGGGATACTCCTCTGGCTCAACTATGCACAGTTTTCTAGGGACAACTGGAAACGCTTCTTGGCGCTAACTTGACGCTGGTCAACGCTGGTTGACGCTGGTTAACACTGGCTTGCTGCCTGTTAACTCCAAACTGATTTTGGACTGCTTTCTCACTTAAAGAAGTCCTTTCTTTAGCTCCCTAAGCACTCCTTGCTGAGGTAGCTACTTGTACTGCTGCTGCGCTGCCAAACACTTCAGGGCCCACATCGGCACCCCCTTTCTCTCTATTTTCTTCAGGGCTTCAACACTGGCACCCCCTTTCTATAATCCTTCTCCTCAGGTTAGCTGGCTCCTGGATCCCCTTGACCTTCTGGAGTGGTTCCCTCTCCTAGGCAGACCCCTGGGCAGTCCCAAGTACTCACGATACTGTTTTCCTCGAAACGTCTGTCCAGCAGCTCCACTCAGTCCACAGCACTCTGGATCCCTCTCTGCAGCCCAGCTCAACCTTTGTCCTCTAGGACGACCGCCCAGGACACTCTCACTTGCGCTGACAGGAGGAGAGACAGCCGTCACCCTCCTCCTGGGACTCTGCTTCCCGCCAACGACACTGCGTCATGTGCTCCCCTCAAACTTATATCCTCTCCCAGGATGCTTCTGCCCTCTGAGATGAATACAAGCCCTGGTGTACTACTGGCTAGGTTTCCTCCACTGTCCAGTGAGAGCCCTAATTGGACATAGTGAGGAGATTCCCCAGACCCAACAGACACTCTGGAAAACACATGACAGCCGAACAAATTAACCAGGTCTTCCTGATATGCAGACAGGGCCACCCATGCTTCTTCCTAGCACCTACCTAGGAGGGTGCTACAGTTAATAAATGTTATGCATAAAAAAAGTTATGCTCTTATGGTCTAAAAACATGCATGCATCATACATTCTAGAAGCGGTACAACTGGGGGAGTAAATGGGGGAGTACAACTGGGTGTTCTGGTAGATCATAAACATAATAATATCATGCAATGCCAAGATACAATTATATGTGAAAGAATACCACGCTACAATAGACAAAACATTGTGATAAAATATATAGAGTGAAAGTGCAGCGCTAAACAAAAAAAAAAACTATTTATTGTAAAATGTATCCAAAAAATATATGTCATATAAATTATAAAATGCAAAAGTGCCAGTTGTGGAAATAAGCAATAATGGTAATAAAGTCCGCGTAATAAATGTAAAAGTCCACAGAAAAAGAAAAAGGTTCCCGATGCAATCACAGTGATCAGAGTTAGCAGTACCACCATCCATGCCTCAATCACCAATGTGTCACAGACCACCACCAAATGGGGATAATCTTCTTACCAGAGCCTGTGGACTCAAATACCAATAGCACTGAGTCAACAACTCTTGAGTGGAACCATAGTATGATGTTCAGAAGGCAGCTCTAAGGGTCTCCAATCCTAGCCTGAAGACAGGATTCACAACGTTGTATCATGCAATGCGTTGGACCATAGGAATAAAAGAAGCCTCCACATAGTGTAAAACTGTAACTTTATTTAAAACATAAAACACCTACATTTTGTCCAAGAAACAAGTGCCTTTAACAAGATCCAGCAAGAAATATTTTATGGAATGCAACAGCCTGAATAGTTTGAAAATCTGGTGTGTTTCATCCTCAAAGACATCATCTGGGGTCTGTGAAAATTCCAGTCATTGCATATATATATAACATAGCCTGGTAATTACAATATTCGATGCCTAAACTGACATGCCTTGTAATCCAGATTGTTACTTCCTGGACAAAAATATGGCATCACAGCATGCACTCCAAGCCTCTCTATCACTCTTAATATATGCATTTCACATGTCTTTTTGAATACAACAACTGCGCATGCATTGTTTGAATGGTCATAGTGTGCACACGTCGGAAATCATGGGGCATAGGCATCATCAACATACAGATCGTAACAACTAATCAAATAGCAGTGGAGGTGTGGTTACTTCATGTAAACCAAGCCTCACTTTAGACGTTAATGTCTGAAATAGACCATGGATAAAAATCATACACTTGCCCTAGTATTTCTACAGAAGTCCAAGCCTCGCTGTGAAAATAATCTTAAGTGAAGAGAAAAAAAGGGCGATCTGCAAGTTATATAGAAAAATCCCCTAAGTAAAGAAAACTATATCTATACCCCTCTAATGTCAAGCAAGCAACATAGACGTATGCCCTATTGATAAATTCATTCACGTTCCACTTAAGACTTATACCATGGGGTCAGAAAGACCTCAACTCATAAATCCAATAAGTTTCTAATTGGGAGAATCCTTGTCTAATTGTTGAACTTCTCCTCCATGGAGGGACATATTTGTCAATGATCTGAAATTGGGTACCTCTGGGGTCTTTATTGTGGTACCATAAATAGTGTTTAGAGACATTATGATTGGTTAGACCCTTCTTTATGTTATCAATATGTTCATTAAACAACATTTTTGGTAGCACATGTGGTGAAGAATTTAATGGTATATAGACAGTTAGGGATGGTGGATTGAAACTCCAGAAATGTTCTTCTAATACAAGTGTTGTGTAGACATACATTACACTTATAACTTGGAAAATAACCAGTGAGGTTATGGAAAAAAGAAGCATGTATAGGGGGATTGATTACATTTGGAGTGATTTTACTTTGTAATGAAGGGGCTTTCCTATATATCACTTTAGCTCGCTCAGGTAATAATTGCCCCGAAATGCGATCATTTTTGAGGACATCCCAGTGCTTGTTAAGAATATTCCTAACCTGTCTACAGTCAGAGCCATAAATATTGGGACATCAAAACAATTCTAATCGTTTTGGCTCTATACACCACCACAATGGATTTGAAATGAAACAAACAATATGTGCTTTAACTGCAGACTTTCAGCTTTAATTTGAGGCTATTTACATCCAAATCAGGTGAAAGGTGTAGGAATTACAACAGTTTGTATATGTGCCTCCCAATTTTTAAGGGACCAAAAGTAATGGGACAGATTAATAATCATGAATCAAACTTTCACTTTTTAATATTTGGC
This sequence comes from Pelophylax lessonae, assembly GCF_965119305.1. NCBI lineage: Eukaryota > Metazoa > Chordata > Amphibia > Anura > Ranidae > Pelophylax > Pelophylax lessonae. The sequence goes on from NC_138769.1 coordinate 510,973,905, forward strand.
TGCAAATCCTTTGCAGTCAATTAAAGCCTGAAGTCTGGAACGCATAGACATCACCAGACATTGGGTTTCATCCCTGGTGATGCTCTGCCAGGCCTCTACTGCAACTGTCTTCAGTTCCTGCTTGTTCTTGGGGCATTTTCCCTTCAGTTTTGTCTTCAGCAAGTGAAATGCATGCTCAATCGGATTCAGGTCAGGTGATTGACTTGGCCATTGCATAACATTCCACTTCTTTCCCTTAAAAAACTCTTTGGTTGCTTTCGCAGTATGCTTCGGGTCATTGTCCATCTGCACTGTGAAGCGCCATCCAATGAGTTCTGAAGCATTTGGCTAAATATGAGCAGATAATATTGACCGAAACACTTCAGAATTCATTCTGCTGCTTTTGTCAGCAGTCACATCATCAATAAATACAAGAGAACCAGTTCCATTGGCAGCCATACATGCCCACGCCATAACATTACCACCACCATGCTTCACTGATGAGGTGGTATGCTTTGGATCATGAGCAGTTCCTTTCCTTCTCCATACTCTTCTCTTCCCATCACTCTGGTACAATTTGATCTTGGTCTCATCTGTCCATAGGATGTTGTTCCAGAAATGTGAAGGCTTTTTTAGATGTTGTTTGGCAAACTCTAATCTGGCCTTCGTGTTTTTGAGGCTCACCAATGGTTTACATCTTGTGGTGAACCCTCTTTATTCACTCTGGTAAAGTCTTCTCTTGGTTGTTGACTTTGACACACATGCCTCCTGGAGAGTGTCCTTGATCTGGCCAACTGTTGTGAAAGGTGTTTTCTTCCACCACATTTGTTTTCTGTGGTTTTCTGGGTCTTTTGGTGTTGCTGAGCTCACCGGTGCGTTTTTCTTTTTAAGGATGTTCCAAACAGTTGATTTGGCCAAACCTAATTTTTTTGCTATCTCTCTGGTGGGTTTGTTTTGTTTTTTCAGCCTAATGATGGCTTGCTTCACTGATAGTTAGAGATGTCCCGAACTATTCGCCAGCGAACAGTTCCCGGCGAACATCGTTTGTTCGTGTTCGCCGCGGCGGGCGAACATATGTGAAGTTCGGTCCGTCCCCTATACATCATCATTGAGCAAACTTTGACCCTGTACCTCACAGTCAGCAGACACATTCCAGCCAATCAGCATACCCTCCCTCCCAGACCCTCCCACCTCCTATAAAAAAAGCAAGGACAGCATCCATCTTAGATTCATTCTGAAGCTGCAGAGTTAGTTAGAGCAGGGAGAGTGCTGCTGCTCCTGCTGAATTGATAGGGAAATCATTAGCTAGACCAGTGTTCTGTGCCCACTCCTGCTCTAAGGACAGAGTCCTGACAGCACCCCAAAAAGCCCTTTTTAGGGCTGGTATATCAGTCTGCTTTTATTTATTTTTTTCTATATACCGTGATTCCCCAAAAATAAGACCGAGTCTTATAATAATTTTGGCTACAAAAAACACACTAGGGCTTATTTTCAGGGAATGTCATATTTATTTATGGCATGTACAATAATCTACATTTATTCAAATACAGTTATGTTATCATGACAATCTTAAATTGGTTGTAACCCTAAAAAAAAAAAATATCCTGATCCTTTAAACAATGATAGACAGCACAGTGCTTGTGCTGTGTCATTTACCCCTCTCTATGTTCTAAAAAACTGGAATAAAATAATAAAATGTTTTTTAAGAAGTTCCTGTGTCCTCTGTCTCCTCTCCTTCTCTCCCCCTATCAGCTCAGGAGTCAGCATTATGACATTCCGTAATCCCAAAAATAAATCTCCCTCCAGAGAGAGGGAGAGAGAGACATAATTTTCCCCTGTAAAAAGCATTATTAAGACTGCATCTGCAATACGGAGTTCAGTTTTGAGCACCAGTTCACAAAAGGATATTGGAGAACTGGAGAAAATGCAGATAAGGGTACCCAAACTTATAAGAGCCACAGAGGACCTCAGCTTTGAGGAAAGATTGGCTTAACTGAATTTATTCTCTCTTGTGCAGAGGCATTCTCCCCCAATGGATCAAAATGGACTGTGCTTTTAAAGGTTTTTGCCTTCCAATGGATCAACTGTGGGTAAAGGCTTCTGTATATGGAGGTTTTCCATTTATTTATTTTTTCTAATGGATGATCAAGACGGACCTGTGTCTTTTATCAACCTCACTAAGTATATAAGACTTAATTGGGTCTCCCCTTTCTTTTAGGCCGTTAACATATGTGTGGCCGCGGGTTCGTGCCTAGCGTCCAGTTGGTGTGTGTTCACCGCTTCAGGTGCGATTCAGGTTTGAATTTTTGCCTGAATTCACACCTGAACTGGACCCAAACACACAAATGTCCCTTTTGCAATCCGCTCTGCGGCCGCACTGGACCTATGTTAACCGGCTCCATTGAGAGCCGGTCACGCTCGCATGTCATGTGAACTGGATGTGGGGAAACAAATTCTTCGGTAGAGTCCCTTACCATTCTAGCAAACAATCTTCAAACTATAGATGTTAAGCTGGCTGGTTTGTAGTTTCCTTGTAGACATCTAAACCCTTTTTGAACATCGAAACCACTCCAGGAAGAGCATCTTGGTTATCACTAATCTAAACCTCCTGAGAACTTTTGGGTGTAAGCCATCTGTCACCGGTAATTTGTTTGTCATTTGCTTTTAAAGTCATCTTTGGACCCTGCTTTCTGACAACCACAAGGGTACTTCCTTTACACTGGTATTAGCATTACTATTCCTTCTAATAAACCTTTATTTTTCCTGTGTGTAAGATGAAAAGAAAAATGTATATAACACGAATAATAAGACTTATTCATGTAATTTTTGACCAAAGTCCATGATTTATCCATTCATCCTTCATAATGCCTACATGTTCTGTCTTAACATTTTTACTGTTGCTATAATTATAGAACTTTTTCTGTTTTTTTTTTTCTTGCTTGCTGTAGGGATATGTTTCTCATGGTCCGATTGTATGCTTGCATTTATTATTATATTCCTCATAGCCTCGTAACCATTAATTGCCAAATTTGTTCCTTCCATTTTGTACTTTTGAAAGCCAGTTGTATATCTAGAATTGAGACACATAGGCTTAGACTTGTTATATTTTTTACCTGACAAAATGCAGTGATGAATGGTATTGTTTTCAACACACTCTCAGTTCTTCTCTGTGTTTTTTTGTCAGGAACATTTGACCAAATTATATATTACATAAAAAAGAGCACAACTTGTTGAAGTTGGAAATTTGGAGTTCTAGTGATACCCACATGTTTCACTTCCCTATAATTGCTCATCTTCCTACATTGCCTTGATTCCTGTCAGGTTTGTTCTCTGCCCCCCTCCCCGATTACACCCCCTTCTATATCCTATGCCTGCGTTGGTACCTTCATCATACAATACATTCTCTTCAAATACCTCCCCCCACATTCTAGGTTAAAGAGGTTCTAAAGCCTTAAGTTTTGTTTTACCTTCTCTGCATTAAGGTAAAAACCTTCTGTGCCCAGGATCCCGCCCAGCCCCTGTTTATACTTTTACCAAAATGAGGGGCCAAAGTGGCCCTCCATATGAAGTAGTCCTATAAGAGAACAGACTTCGGTTTTTGCCTTAAAAGCAGGTAACTTTATTAAAAAATAAAAATGTCAAAACTCAATCTCATAAATACATACAGTATACCTGTATGACTTCCATCTTTTAAAATGAAAAAATTACAACATTGTCATCCACCCAAAAATACAAAAGCCAGAGCTAGCATTCACACAACCAAACAAAGACTGCAAGAAAGTCACATAGAGATTTAAAGATCCATTCCGTATTGCACAGGCTGTGACTTGTAATATTTTGGCTCTACTATGTTAGGATGGAAGAGCTACACTGACAGCCAAGCGTTGCTTTTACAATTTCATCAACATTCCCACATCAGGATTTAATAGCAGTGTAGTGGACACCCATCCACATAGTGACGCATCAAAGCACTTTGAAATCATCATGACCTAACAAGCGAAGGGAAATCGCTTTATTCATAATGTCCGGATAAATACTGGACAGTTCACTAAGCAGGCATCAGCTACAAGATAGTACACAGAGGGTAGCCTGCAATGTAATAGTCCAGATTATTATACAGTAAAACCTTGAGAGAGTTTTGCAAGACAAGCAAAATTTTTAAATAAATTTTGACTTGATAAAAAAGAGTCATCTTGATATAAGTAGCATCTTGTCACAACTGAGTCTAAAAGAGAAGAAAGGCACCTCTAAGTGTAGCAATATGGTTACATTTAATCAAGGTACAACATTTAGCAACTCACATGGTTGATGATTTAAAAAGGCACATCTAAGTATGCAGGCATCCGGGGTAAAGCTGTCTACATAGACTATCCTCTGCACCATCAATGTCATCCCTTCCACGCTGTGCTCCACGAGCGCTTCATGCCTTGCTTTAAAATCGCTCTACTGCAGGGTAGTCTCTCAGGTCCGGTCACGATTGCAGACTGACAGTGGTGAGAGCCGGCAATGTGGAGGATGGACTATGTGGACAGCTTTACCCCAGATGCCTGCATACTTAGATGTGCCTGTATTAATCATTAACCATGTTAGTTGCTAAATGTTGGACCTTCATTAAATGTAACCAAATTGCTACACTCAGAGGTGGCTCTCTTTTCTTCTATACACTGTAGGTTCTGCTGGATTTTGCTTCTAATCCTCTTGTGGAGGTTGCCGTTTGTGAATGGAGAATTATGGTTACACATTACATTGCTATCATCTTTTTATATGGACTATAAATGGAAAGACTAACTGAATAAATGGTTGTGGAATGAATCATCTGAGTTCCCATTATTTCTTAAGGGGAAATTCACTTTGCTATAAGAGTGCTTTGGATTACAAGCATGTTCCTGGAACAAATTATGCTCGCAATCCAGGGTTTTACTGTATAGGGTCACTTATCAGACCTAAATAGTCCAGTCACCCTCTGCTGGAGTGCAAGCAAGCAGATTGAGGAAGGAGAGACAGACGAGTTTTAACAGTGAGGAGTCAGGAGGTTAAAGTCATAAACCCACATCATAAAAAAACTATCAACAAATGGTGTATTATATGCTGTCCATACTCACTCAGTCACAATAGGATTTGTTTTCTGTATTCTGCAAAAAAAAACCTTTTTGATCCTGCTGCTCTTTATCTCCACCTTCTGTTCATGTCCCCAATTCACCTAGGAATTTTGCAGCTTAGGTGGCAACTCTGCACATGCTAAGTTTCCAGTGAGTTTCTATGCTGAGCATTTACTCCCTATCACATCTGAGCAGCCCATGTGACTATAGAGTCACACATGTTGGCGTATACACAGTGGTAAATGAGAGCCTGCTCCCTCCCTCCTCCTCCATGCTTACTAACCAGCTAAACACAATGGGGGTGGGATATTATGTGTAGATTAATGGAGGCTTTACCTCCCTCTTAGGGTGCGCCTGGCACGGATTGAAAGGAGGGGGGGCTATGCCTTTTTTTTACATTTTTGTATTGGAATGTTTCTTTTACATTCAGCTGCCAGCGGTGCATCTGTTGTTAAGTAAGTGGTGGCCAGCTTCCCAGCACGCTCCTTAACATCCAGCTAATCACTGGTTAAGGACGCAGAAGACCTCTGCCTACAAAAAAATTTAAATAAACGCTGCTAAAGGCTGGACACCAGCGTTTAGCAGAGTTTGTGAGAGCTTAGTAAAGTTTAGAAGCTGTCTGAGTTTTTTCTATCAAAGCGCTGCTGCTCCAGAACGCGCTGGCCCTGGATTTTTCTTACAGCTTCTGAACATCTATGTCACTAAAAGCTCCTAAAAGCCTATGTGTGCATGGACACATAAAATAACATGGAGAGGAGTTTTGAAGCTCTAAAAAAAAAAAAAAATGGCTGAAGCTGCTAAAAGCGGCAGTAAGAACACCCTGTGTGCATGAGGGGTTCCTGTCTGTGTATCTAAACTTGGTGTGCTGATAATATTATGGAGTGGATTTATGCTTTGGCAGTGCCATCCACTGTTTCACCACAGAACCCTCATTTTACTGAGTTTAATTACTGTATGAAGCACTCTTTGTGATAGTATCTTCTAATAATTTAATCTTCTACCATAATTATTTATCTGTCTAATCCAATACACTTATTCTCTTCCTTGCTGGAGCATTCTCCTTGCAACTAGAAGAGTTACTTTGCACCATCATTGCTATCCCCGAATTGATAGCCCTAACATCATGCAACTAGGCAAATTTATTGAGGTGCATCACAATCCAAGCTGGCCTCTCTAATGCTATTCCTTCTTACCTGCCTAAATGTAACCCAGCTAGCCACCTCTGGATCCCTTAATTCAATTTCTCCATCCTCTTCATACTTGCCCCTGCCAACACTTGATTAGTAAAGTCCAAACTCTTTTCCAAATTGGTAATGCTTCTCAGTGTTGCCAGTTGATTTAGATTCAGTGTTGATATCTTCCTTGAGTCAGTTTGCATAATTACTATGTCTCTTTTCCCACACAAGTAGTTAATTTGTAATGACACCTTTTTCAAGTTGTTAGTTTTGAAACTTGGATGGAATTTGGATGTGCATGCATATTAAAGCCTGCAAATGGGGTGGGGGCAGAGACACCCATAGTACTGGCCTATTCTCACATGATGATGTAGTGTTTAGCTGAAAACAAAATCAAACCCAGTCAGTTACTATTCCTCTAAAATAGATTGGCTGGGGTATATCTGTAAGTGACTGAACAGAGTTACAACAGTTTATTTCTATAGGTAACTTTGCAGTGACTATATATTGCACAGTTTTTGCAAAGTTACTAATTTATGCATCGCAATTAGTGCATGAAAGGTTGCCTTCTAAGGTATTACAGGCACTTGCAAGGGTTGGATATGCCACAAACTGCAGACATTTTAGAAAATAATAATAATAATTGGCTATAATTTCCTTTTCACCATATAACGATTGAAGCCAAGCCAAGACAACAGACAACAGGCTTGGCAGTGGCATGCAATGCCAAGCCGCTGCAAGCAAAGCCAACAGAATACTGGAATGTATAAAAAAGGGGATTCACTCCAGAAATAAAGAGATTATTCTCCCACTCTACAAGACTCTGGTCCGGCCAAATCTGGAGTATGCTGTCCAGTTCTGGGCACTGGTCCTCAGGAAGGATGTGCTGGAACTGGAGAAAGTCCAGAGAAGGGCAACAAAAATAATTAGGGGAATGGAGGGCATCAGCTATGAGGAAAGACTACAAGCACTGAACTTATTCTCTCTGGAGAAGAGACGATTGAGGGGGGATATGATATCAATGTACAAATATTGTACTGGTGACCCTAGCATATGGAAAAACCTATTCAGAGAAAGGAAATACAATAAGACATGTGGCTACTCACTAAAACTAGAGGAAAGGCGGTTTAACCTTAAAATACGCAGGGGGTTCTTCACTGTGAGAGCAGTAATGATATGGAATTCTCTTCCACAAACAGTGGTATTAGCAGGGAGCATTGATAGTTTCAAAAAACTATTAGATGGGCACCTTAAAGACCACAACATAGAGGGGTATACAATGTACGGTTAACAGCAAACACACACATCATAGGTTGAACTGGATGGACTGGTGTCTTTTTTCAACCTCACTAGCTATGTAACTATGTAACTATGGAAAGCCTTCCGCTACATGTATGTTTTTTTTTTTTTTTTTAATAATATATTTCTATTTTTTACAGCTCCATACTTTAGCAATACATTTTTCCAATGCAGTGTCTTTTGTTATTACATGATTTACAGCAAATGGATCCTATTGTGTCTGTGACATTATGATGACAGTTTTTATCATGAGATGATAGAAGAGTTTTCTTTCTGCTTCACTTTCATCCCTTCAGTTGGTGTTTTTTTTGTCTTATCTCTTCCAACATTTTCCTGTAATGAACTAAAAAACAAACACTTTATCACAAAGCTGGAGCCACTGAGCACTTGTCTTTGGATGCAGATAATGCCTTAATATATTATCATTATAGGTTGTACAACATAGCAATGCTAATTGAAATCATAAACAGTCCTACTGGAAAATTGTTAGAACAAATACACGGTGTTATTTTATGCTATCTTTTAAAGTATAATTAAAATGCTTTCAATGCTTTGCTTATATAATACATAGCTGCTTTGTTTTTGATGGCTGCATAACAATGTTATGATGGTCTCTTAGTTAGGTAGCTTTGGTTATATTTGAAATCTAAATATGAGAAATGTAATAGTATATCAATTTTACTAAATATAACCTTAAATTGATTCTAAAGGCAGAAGGGTTAACGACCAGCTATGTCCCTGTATGTCGCTTGACTTTCGATGGTTATACTGGGATGACGCCTGCAGCCGCAGGTATCATCCCGGTACCATTTTTTAGAGCCGGCGGTCAGCTCTCTTTTAATAGCAATCAAAGTCGGGATCATCATTTCCGATTTATCCGGATGTCAACAGCGCCATTTCTTAAATATCAAAAGGATTCAAAAACACAGATCTTGGTGTTTTGAATGCTTTTAAGGGCAGAGGAGGAATTTGGGCTTTCATAGACCCCAAATCCCTCCATAAGGAGTACCTGTCACATGTCTATTGTTGTCACAAAGGATGTTTACATTAAAATAAAAGTGATTAAAAAAAATTAAAGGAACAGTATAAAATGTAAAAAATAAAATAAATGAATAATTAAAAAAAAAAATTAATGTGTCCCACCACCCCCCCCCATGCTAACCGCAAAGGTGAACATGCACGTCAGTCCCGCACGCACAAAAACAGCGATCATCCCACACATGTGAGGTATAGCCGCGAACGCCAGATGATGGGCAGTAATTCAAGGAATAGACCTCCTCTATAAATTTAAAATGTTAATCTGTATAGGCTTTTAAAACATTGTCAACAGATAGTAAAATATACGTAGTTTGTCCCCTGTTTTTAAAGCGTGACATGTTTGGTATCTATTCAGTCGATATAACATTATTTATACTTTACCAAAAAATTGGGTTATGTATTGTGTTTTTTTGCTTTAAAAGTAAAAAAAGTGAATTTCTTCCAAAAGAAGTTGCATTTGAAAAACTGCTGCACATAAAAAATGGCAACACCCACCAATTTATTCTCTAAAAATATATAATATAAGGAAATGATGCACTTCCAAAAATCCTTTTATTGAAGCTTCATATGACAAGTGGTTGACAGATGGAGCAGGGGAGAAAGAGGTAGATGTGTTTCACGCACATATCAGCACTTAGTCATTACCAAGATTTTTCATTACCATTTTAAAAAATATATAATGTTTTTTTTTTTTTTTTTTTTTTTTTTCCATAAGAAATTTTTTTTTATTGAGTTTTAAATAGAAAACATACATAATATACATTACACATAAGTACAAAAGCATGGAATGTATACACAAATAAAGAAGAGTGGATGGTAAGATAACACAAACTTGAAATAACATGGCAAAAATTAAGCGGAATAAACATCTTCGTTATAACAGTGGGTTCATGGAGAGTAGTCATACAGATAACATGGCCACGAGTCTGTCTAAACTGAAAATCGGGGTTACCTGAGGCAGGGGGCCATATTAGTTAAGGATATGCGTGGGGAAGGCAACATGTGCCACAGCGGCACCATTAACTGGGAAGTGCTATCCATGTTGTACATAGGGCAGGGGTTGAATATGGCCGGGATGCAAGCTAGTACCCACTAATTATCGGATAGGTAATCAATTTTTACCAAGAAGAGGAGACAAACAGACAAACAACAGAACGGGTGGGAATGATGGGGAAGGGGAAGAGGGGTGAGGGGTGGGGAAGAGGAGGGGGGGGGGAGCAAGGGATGTAGAGGGGGGTGAGTGGGGGTTAAAGTAAAGAAAAGAGGGCAGGCGGGGATGAAAAGGAACAGTATATGATCAAAGGTGTATCAATTAAATCATGAAGTGTTGTCTTTGGTTTCCATAATTGATTTGTAAGTGGCGGTATCCTTGAATCTGATCCAATCTATCCATAGGGCTGAAAACTTGTGGATTTGATCATTTGAAATGCTGATTAATTCCTCCATTTCCTCAATTCTATTGAGTCTAAGGAACCATTCCCTAGAAGATGGAATGGAGGTTGATTTCCAATGGCATGGCAGGCATAGTTTAGCAGCAGTTAGCATGTGGCGGGCAAGGATCGGCCTGGGTGTGTTTTGAGTGGCTGGGACGTGGTTGAGAAGAAAATGGCCGGGGGTCAGGGGAAGGTCATAAGACGTGACCTCACGCACCAACCTGTGAACCATCTCCCAGAAAGGCTGGATATTGGGGCAGGACCACCAGATGTGAAGCATGGATCCGGTTTCCTGACGGCACCTCCAACAGGTGTCGGGAACCCCAGGTTGAAATTTATGAATTCTATCTGGCGTCCTGTACCAACGCGTTAGGATTTTATATCCATTTTCCTGGGTGGTGACGTTAATAGAGGCCCGGTGAACCGAGCGGCACATAGTTTCCCAGTCCTTTTCAGAAAGGGAGAGTTGGAGGTCACGGGACCAGGCTTGCGCAAAGGGGGCCAGAGCGACTGGAGGAGCGTCGAGTAGGTGGCCATAGAGTTCCGAAATCAAGTGTCGCTGTGGTTTGGCGCGGATGCTGATAGCTTCCAAAGGGGTCGGGGGTCTCGACCAATCGCTAGAGGTAGCTGAGGTAGTAAGAAAGTGTCGAATCTGGAAATAGGACCAGAGTGGAAGAGTGTAAGGTGTTATGGAGCGATTAATCCCTTCCCAGGAGAGGAGATTTCCATCCTTGAAAAAACAGTGAGCAAGTATTTCCTGATGAGGCCAATTGTGTCGAAGGAAATTAAGTGAGTTGCCGGGTGGAAATGCGGGATTCATCCTCAAAGAGGTTAAGGGGCCAACCCGCGGGTTGATCCGGAGCTTTTTGCGCCACTTGTCGTGGACCAGGAGCGGAGGTCCAATAAGGGGGTGACATTTAAGAGATAGGGGAACGGAAGAGAAGGGCATCCAAGCCAGTAAGTGAAGCGGGATTACTGAAAAGGAATTTTCAAGATTCACAACCAGTTTGCTGGAGGAGTGAAGATTCCAGTCCAGAAGTCTGGTCAGGATGCATGCCTTGTGATAGGTCTGTAAGTCCGGGAGGCCCAGGCCACCTTTGTGTTTAGGGGCCATCAGGCGGGTGAGTTTGATCCTGGGAGGTTTCCCATCCCACAAAAATTTAGAACAGGTAGTCCGAAGGGTCGTGAAGAATGAAGCCGGGAGTTGAATGGGAGCCGCCTGGAATAGATACAACAGTCTGGGAAGGATAGACATCTTGAGTAGGGCGGCCCTGCCAAACCACGAAACGCGTATGTTCTTCCACGCCCGTAGGTCGCTGCAAATAGCTGTCAGTAAGGGTTTATAATTGGTGTCAAAGAGGGATTCAAGGCGGCGGGGTATGTGCATGCCCAGATAGGGGATGGACGCTGGTGCCCATATGAAAGGGAAATTAGTTTTGCATCTCTGCAGGTCCACATTAGGTAGAGTGACATTCAGGGCCATGGATTTGGAATAATTAACTTTAAGATTTGAAAGGGAGTGAAAGAGTGCAAGGTCTTGAAGCAAGTTTGGCAGGGAGACATGCGGGTGAGAAAGAAAAAGTAGCATATCATCCGCGAATGCCGCTACCTTGTGAGTGTTGTCACCTATCGGGATTCCACGTATGTTGGGGTTCGAGCGGATCATATTTAAAAAGGGTTCCAGAGAGAGTACAAAGAGGATGGGGGACAGGGGGCAGCCCTGTCGTGTGCCATTGGAAAGGTGAAAGGCGTTCGACAGGTGGCCATTAACCCGTACTCGGGCTACCTGATTGGTGTATAGAGCGCGTATACTCAGTAGCATTCTCTCTCGCAATCCCATGGATATCAGCATAGAGGAGAGATAGTCCCAGGCCACTCTGTCGAACGCCTTTTCAGCGTCCAGGGAGAGAAAGAAACCGGGGAGGTTATGGGAGGTAAGCCAGTGGTGAACGTTAAGTGCCCTAGTGGTGTTGTCCCGCGCCTCCCTCCCCGGGATGAACCCAACTTGGTCCAAAGAGACCAGGGAAGGAAGGAGCGGGACAAGCCGGTTGGCCAAAATCTTGGCATAAAGTTTAGCATCTACATTTAGAAGGGAGATAGGACGATAGCTGGAAACTAGCGTCTCGTCCTTACCTTCCTTGGGGATCACTGTAATGTAGGCTTCTAAAAGCGACGTGGATTGATGCTGGGATTCTGCAAGACTCCTAAAGGCTCTAACAAAGTGAGGTTTGAGTATGTCCTCAAAGGCCCGAAAGTATAGGAGGGGAAGACCATCAGGTCCAGGTGCTTTGCCCGGCTTCATCTCGCGTAGAGCTCTAGTGAGCTCTTCGGTGGTGATGGGAGATTCAAGAGCTTCTGCGTCTTGGGTGGATAGGGGGGATAAGCCATGAGATTTGAAAAAATTCTCGAGTTGAGATGTTCTTGATGCAGTCTGGGTAGGACTGCCAGGAGCTGGGGAGAGGTTGTATAGGCCCTTATAAAATTCCTCAAATTGATGGGCGATAGCCTCATTAGAGGAGTGGAGATTGCCCGCCGAATCTCTGATGGTATAGATGGAGGCGAGATTAGTTTTAGGGCGGGAGGCCCGGGCTAGAAGACGACCACTTTTATTACCCTGTTCGTAAAACACTTTACGGCTAAGGACAAGTCTACGATGTGCTTGGAGGCCTAATAGTTCTTTCAAGCGCGAACGGGTCTCAGATAGTTCCGACGCGGCTGCTTGGGCATGAGAGCGTTTGTGTGCCGTCTCGAGGACGGTAAGTCGGGAATATAGGTCTTGAAGTTCGCGTTGGCGTTCTTTTTTCAGGGAGGCTGCTATTGCTAGGAGTTCGCCTCTAATTACGCACTTATGTGCTTCCCATTGAACAAGAGGTGTGGTGTCCGGAGTGTCGTTAATCTCGAAGTATTCCCTAAGTTTAGACTGCAGGCTGGAGAGAACTGGCCCATCCTTGAGGAGCGAGGGGTTCAATCTCCACGTTTTGGACTTTGTGACAAGTTCAGGGAATCGGAGCGTCATGGTTATAGGACTATGATCTGAGAGGATCCTAGGTTCAATAGTGGCACCCGAAAGGAAAGGCAGGTCTGTTTGTGAAAGAAAAATGTAGTCGATTCTTGAAAATTTGGAGTGGGGGGCGGAGAAGAATGTGTAGTCCCTATCGTTAGGGAATAACGTCCTCCAGGAATCATGAAGATGCAAGGATCGAAGTTGAAGGTGAATTTGGCGCAGTGCCCGGAATGGCAGCACTGATGCACCGGTTGATGAATCTAGGAGGGGATTGAGAGGGGCATTAAAATCTCCCCCAAATATCAAGAGTCCGGTAGTGAAGTCTGCAAGTTCCTGGCATACTGTTCGGAAAAAAGGTATTTGTTTGGTATTTGGCGCGTATATATTGGCTAGGGTCACTGGTCGAGAGTTAAGGTGGCCTTTAACAAAGAGGAATCTACCCTCTGGATCCGATCTAACGTCCAGAGGCTTGAAGTCGACTTGTTTAGCAAGTAAGATAGAAACTCCACGTGATTTGGAACCTTCAGAAGTAGCATGAAACGCTGTAGGGAAGTGCTTATTAGAGAAGGAAAGCGGATCACCCGTTTTGAAATGAGTTTCCTGCACTAATACTATTTGGGCCCGCAAACGTGAGGCTTCGGCTAGAAATTGTGAGCGCTTTTCAGGAACGTTCAATCCCTGGGCATTGGACGAAAGAATCTTGATAGTGCGTTGCGTTTTGGTCATGGCAGGGGCAGGCATGATGACGTCCACTCAAAAAGGGAGACAAATCAGGGAGTATGAGAGGGTGTATCAGAGAAGAAGAGAAACGGGGCAGAGGGGGGAAGAGATAAAAAAAGGGGGGTGATAAGGGATGAGGGGGAGAGGAGATATGTAGGGGGGACCAGAAGGGAGACAAGGGGAGAGGAGGGAAGGGGGGAAAAGGGGAAAAGCGGGGGGCTAATGTGGGGAGGGTCGGGAAGGAGGAGGCCGGAGAAAAACACAAGGAAAAGGAGAGCAAATAAGGTCCCCTAGCTTCCCTCTATCAGCAAATCGGAATGACCAGCCGCTAAAGGAGGGGTAGGGGGGAAAGACACAAAGTGTCGCAGGTCAACAGACAGTATAAACTGCTGTTGAGGTGGGGAACAATAGTCTGGATACGATCCCAAGTTATGCATGGGACGGCTCCGCACTGGGGATCAGCAGAGCATGTGTTATAAATGGCGGTGGGTGCCACAACCAGTGAGACAGAGAGGGTCATTAGGTATATTAAAGTGGTAGCCTGAGGTGGGTAATACCGAATACCCAACAATAAACAAGTTTCAAACAGTGTATTAGACATAAAACAAAAAGAAAGAACCTGAAGTGTAATACAGCGTAAACACAGGGGAGAAAGCTGGTAACAATAGCTGTAACAGATAGGTTGTATCCTGGGAAGAGGACAACAAGGTCAACATCTTAGCTTGCCTGTGCATGAAGTAAACAGTTAGTGAATTAACGGTAGGTACTCTCGAGCCGATTCAGTCCCCTGTCCCCGTTTATGTGGCCTAATGGGAAATCAGGGTCGGTCTGTGTCAGTCTCAGGAGTGGTGTCTGGAGGGGAATTGTTGGTGTCCACAAGCTTAGTTAAAAAGGGGGGAGGTGTTGGTTTGGAAGGGAGATTGTAGGTATTCCGGGAGGTGAGGAAAGCGATTATATCGTGGGGAGCAGCATCAGTCTGGTCGGGCGGTACGAGTTGTATAGGTAGGGGGAGGTAGTCACAGAAAACAGTAGGATGGGAGGGGGAGTGGGGAATGAGGGTCCTGGGGAGGAGGTATAGTCGTCATTAATGAGGAGGAGGGAGGGGGATTAGGAGGGACCGCGACCAACAGTTCAGTGTCCAGAGCTACTTATCATACCATAAATAACATTCCTATGAAATACAGCATCTCAATCTCTTTTGTCATCAAGGTGTGGTCGTAGCAAGAATACATGCAAAGTTTAGGCAGTTTGAGGCAAATCAAAGCAGCTCATCTCCCTTTCCCCCCATGTAATAGCAAATACTGACAAAATAAAGGCGGCATAAGCTAATGACAAGACAGCATGTAGGTTAAACATTAAATATCTAGAATAATCGTAATGGGAAACCTGTAGCAGCCAGTGGTGATGTATGGAAAATGCCATCCATGGGGCTCGCAGTGAACACCGAGGTTCATGGAGCAATGTCAGGTAGGTTAGTAGTTCTGAGTCTTCAGAAGCGCTGAATCGAGATGATAAAACCTGTGGAGAATCAAGGGGAGAGGAAAACAAGGGAGGATATCGGGGGGAATGGGGATCAGTGACACATCCGTGGGCGATGTATAGGAGGGATCGAATGACCAAGAAGGGGGGGAGGGGGGTGAAATGTGGACATCAGAGTCAATGGCGCAGTCTAAATCAGTAAGGGTGTCGGCTGCCAACTGACAGAGAAAAATGGATCAGAAGGGGCAGCGAGGACTGGGGGTTGTAGCTGGATAGAGTCACAATGACAAAGTCCAGAGCAGGGGGGTATGAGGTGTATGGGGGGGTAGGACCAAGGGGGGAATGGGACAAGAGTACCTTTAAGGAAGTATCAGTCAGGCATCAGCGATCAGCTAGAAAGTTCAGAGCTTCAACTTCTCCCGTTGGCGGGCTGGCGATCGAAGAGGACTTGAGCGACGATCATCTCTGGAGCGCATGGGAGTAGCATCGTGGTGTGAAAGGCGTCTTCTGCGTTGTCTGCTTCTCTGTGCTTTAGGGGTATTGGAGACGGTAACTGAGATCCAGGGGTCTGGTGTGTAGAACTCTCCATACCAGTCGGGCAGGTCCATCACAGGAATGTCAAAGGCATCGCAGAAAGCAGGTATGTCATCAGGGATTTTTAAGGATGCGGACCTGCCCCGAAAGGTGGCAAAGAGGCAAAATGGAAAGCGCCACCTGTATGTGATACCTCTGGTGCGGAGGGCTTCTAGTAGGGGGCGTAGGGCTCTGCGATTTTGCAGAGTGATGGGCGAGAGGTCCTGGAAGAGTTTCAGCTCAGTCCCCTCAAACTGTACGCGATCCCGGCCCCTCGCTTTTCTGAGAATTGCTTCTTTAAGGGGGTAACTCACCAGGCAGCAGATCACATCGCGAGGTGGGTCGGAGTCTCCCGCTCGGGGGCGCAGGGCCCGGTGTGCTCTCTCGAAATCGATCGGGGTGTCCGCCGGTCTCTCGAGGAGGTCGTTGAAGATCGTTGTTAGCGAGGTGGTCAAGTCGGGGGGTTCCACAGACTCCGGGAGGCCCCGCAAGCGGATATTATGCCTCCTTCCCCGATTGTCCAGATCCTCAAGGTGGCGGTTTATCTCGATGAGGTGGGATGTGTACAGGTCCGTGCCCCTCTGGAGCTGCTTGATGGCGGCCGCATGAGTGGCAGAGGCCTTCTCTGTGACGTCAAGTCTGGCGGTCACTGAGCGTAGTTCTGCAGTGAGTTCCGATATAGCAGAGCCCAAGGTGGATTTAATGTCCGCGGCCACATTTTGAAGATCCGTGAGGCTCGGAAGGGGTACTGCGGTGGTCGGCTGAGCCTGGGATCCGGAGGCGATAGAGGGTTGCGCCATGGGAGAGCTGGGCGCGGGAGCCGGAGAGGCCGCACGCTGGCTGTTCTTCTGCGTGCGGAAGATGGCTGGGATGTTTCCCGTGAGCTGGGTCTCCTGATCAGGCATCGCCCGGCTGGCTGAGGCGCTGCGACCCGATCTGAGCATGATTTGGAGGTTGAAGGCACCCGAAAAAGCGTTTAGTAGATCCCCAGTGCGTGGAGCCGAGCTAACATGCGGCCATTCGGGTCCGGTGCCAATCCACGCCCCTCAGGGTTTACTTTGGGTAAGCAGTGTGAGGTGTTGGGAGCTTACCCAGCTTCTGGTGGATGGATGGAGTCTGCAGGAAAGATCACTGTTTCCAGGGCTGCTAGGCCGCCACTTTGGGTGTTCTTTTGTTGCCCAATAGAGTCCCTGGATGGCGGATGGCGGGTCCTGTGGGCTCTGGCAGGTGGCGGGTGCCTGTGGGAGGGAGGCAGGCAGTCTGTTTGGGCCTGTGTAGCCGCCGCCGCGCCGGACGTCGGGCCGCGGCGACCGCTAGGAAAGACCGCGGCTTCAACAGGGGTGTAGGCCTCAGTCTCGGAGCTCCGGATCCCGGCCGCCTAGATGGAAAATAAGCAGATCGGCCTGCACAGGGGATCACGGAGGAGCAGTGGGAGCCCAGTGGGTATGTTATTTGAGGGTCTAAGCGGAGGATGCCAGTGGATTTTGTGAGCAGGTAGACGGAGCTCTCTGTGAGAACGTCCTGTCGGCTCGGCTTCCGGTCAAAAATATATAATGTTTTGTGGTTCTTACCAAGTTCTTACCAAGTTTCTATCAACAAATGCTAATTTTTACATGTAAACAAAAGTGTAAAAAAAAGACCTGGAGCTGAAGTGGTTGAACCATTCTCTGTATTGAGATAAAAAAAAAAAAACTCTTGTGTGTACAGCTCTCCCTCTCAACCCTCCTTAAACCTACCTGAGCCCGATCTCGATCCAGCACTGTTGCCGAGAGCAGCGTCTCTCTCTGCTCTCTTTCCACACAGGAAAATGAGGCAGCAGCGGGAGTCATTGGCTCCTACTCCCATCAATCGCAGCCTGTGAGAAGAGAGAGGCGGGACTGTGCCACGCTCTTTGTGTCAATGGACACACAGAGCGAGGCTTGGAATTGGCTCCCGCAGACCAAGCTGGTCCAAACGAACAAATTTCCTTCACTAACTGCTGCACTGTCTCTAAGGACTGCACGTAGTTTCAGCTACGTACACGTGCTGGGTTTCGGCTGTGAGATAGAGTGCTTTCAGTTCAGTGATCAACCCCTTTTTGTTTGTAGCAGAATTAAACTTGAGGCTAGACTTATTCAGCGCAGACCTCTAGTTTGCGGTAATTATGAGTTATGAGTAAAGAAAATGTATGTCTTGTGATTATCTGCCAAGATGTGTGTGTAAGTGTAAAGTGTAAATTGAGTACACCCCTCTCATTTTTGTAAATATTTTATTATATCTTTTTATGTGACAACACTGAAGAAATGACACTTTGCTACAATGTAAAGTAGTGAGTGTACAGCTTGTATAACAGTGTAAATTTGCTGTCCCCTCAAAATAGCTCAACACACAACCATTAATGTTAAAACCACTGGCAACAAAAGTGAGTACACCCCTAAGTGAAAATGTCTAAATTGGGACCATTTGGCCATTTGACTTATTAGTGTTACAATGTCCCAGGGGTGAGTGGGGAGCAGGTGCGTTAAATGTGGTGTTTAGTGTTGAGCGAACACGGACTGTATTATTCGTGTTCGTACCGAATAATTGGATTTTTTGTACCCGAACACGGACACGGACACTTTACTGTATGTTCGGGTAAAAATCCGTGTTCGGTCGTTTTATTTCCGGGTTTTGCATGCTTTGGCGCTCTTTTCATGGCGGGCTTTCAACAGCCAATCAACAATCGTTTAACTGGTGTGCCTTAAGCCATCCCAGCCATGCCTGCAAATGTCTCAGTAGCTGTGATTGGCCGTCTGAAGCATGTGACCAAGTCTTTATAAGTTCGAGGCAGCCGCAGCGGCGTCATTATGCTGCTTAGATTCAGGGACAGAGCACACATCAACGTGCTGGCTGCTGATTAGGGAAAGATAGGCAGGAAAAAAACATTTGTGTCCGGATAGAATTGAGGGACAGGTCGGAGTGTTTAGGCAGGGCGAGTTGTAGGCATTTTAGGGATAGAGTCTGCTGAATTATATAGGGTCAGTGTCTTCTACAAACTACAATCGATATTGCTGTGTGGGGGGTGGGGTCTGCACTCAATCCTGATCTACGATCTCTTCTCAATCCTGTTAGGGACAGAGTCTGCTGAATTTTAGGGAAACTGTGTTCTACAAACTACAATCGATATTGCTGTGTGGTGTGGGATTGGAGATAGGCAGGTGTCAGTGATCCACATCCATTTTTCTGTGTGTGAGCTGCAGTGAACACAATCTTTTTGGGCTGCAGTGAACACAATCTTTTTGGGCTGCAGTGAACACAATCTTTTTGGGCTGCAGTGAACACAATCTTTTTGGGCTGCAGTGAACACAATCTTTTTGGGCTGCAGTGAACACAATCTTTTTGGGCTGCAGTGAACAAAATCTTTTTGGGGTGCAGTGAACACAATCCTTTTTGGTGTGCAGTGAACACAATCTTTGTGGGGTGCAGTGAACAAAATCCTTTGTGGGGTGCAGTGAACACAATCTTTTTGGGGTGCAGTGAACAAAATCCTTTTTGGGGTGCAGTGAACAACATCCTTTTTGGGGTGCAGTGAACACAATCTTTTTGGGGTGCAGTGAACAAAATCCTTTGTGGGGTGCAGTGAACACAATCTTTTTGGGGTGCAGTGAACACAATCTTTTTGGGGTGGAGTGAACAACATCATTTTTGGGGTGCAGTGAACAAAATCCTTTTTGGGGTGCAGTGAACAAAATCATTTTTGGGGTGCAGTGAACACAATCTTTTTGGGGTGCAGTGAACACAATCTTTGTGGGGTGCAGTGAACACAATCTTTTTGGGGTGGAGTGAACAACATCCTTTTTGGGGTGCAGTGAACAACATCCTTTTTGGGGTGCAGTGAACACAATCTTTTTGGGGTGCAGTGAACACAATCTTTGTGGGGTACAGTGAACAGAATCTTTGTGGGGTGCAGTGAACACAATCTTTGGGGGGTACAGTGAACACAATCTTTGTGAGGTGCAGTGAACACAATCTTTGTGGGGTGCAGTGAACACAATCATTGTGGGGTGCAGTGAACTCAATCTTTGTGGGGTACAGTGAACACAATCTCATACTGAAGGTTTGAGGGTGCTGCCTGTTCCATACTCCCCCTACTCCTCATCTAGCCTTTTAGGGGTACAAACAATAGTAATTGGGGCCTAGTGTGGTTGTGTACGTGTGATATACATACACTTTTTTGGGATCATATTTTCTATTCCGCTATTTAATCAAAAACCTTTGGGGATCAGTTAAATTGGGGGATAGTCTGTGTTGGTACGTGTGAGAGAGATCCACCTTTCCAAGTTGTTGGGGTTCATCTCATACTTCTGAAGGTTTGAGGGTGCTGCCTGTTCCATACTCCCCCTACTCCTAGCCTTTTAGGGGTACAAACAATAGTAATTGGGGCCTAGTGTGGTTGTGTACGTGTGATATACATACACTTTTTTGGGATCATATTTTCTATTCCGCTATTTAATCAAAAACCTTTGGGGATCAGTTAAATTGGGGGATAGTCTGTGTTGGTACGTGTGAGAGAGATCCACCTTTCCAAGTTGTTGGGGTTCATCTCATACTTCTGAAGGTTTGAGGGTGCTGCCTGTTCCATACTCCCCCTACTCCTAGCCTTTTAGGGGTACAAACAATAGTAATTGGGGCCTAGTGTGGTTGTGTACGTGTGATATACATACACTTTTTTGGGATCATATTTTCTATTCCGCTATTTAATCAAAAACCTTTGGGGATCAGTTAAATTGGGGGATAGTCTGTGTTGGTACGTGTGAGAGAGATCCACCTTTCCAAGTTGTTGGGGTTCATCTCATACTTCTGAAGGTTTGAGGGTGCTGCCTGTTCCATACTCCCCCTACTCCTAGCCTTTTAGGGGTACAAACAATAGTAATTGGGGCCTAGTGTGGTTGTGTACGTGTGATATACATACACTTTTTTGGGATCATATTTTCTATTCCGCTATTTAATCAAAAACCTTTGGGGATCAGTTAAATTGGGGGATAGTCTGTGTTGGTACGTGTGAGAGAGATCCACCTTTCCAAGTTGTTGGGGTTCATCTCATACTTCTGAAGGTTTGAGGGTGCTGCCTGTTCCATACTCCCCCTACTCCTAGCCTTTTAGGGGTACAAACAATAGTAATTGGGGCCTAGTGTGGTTGTGTACGTGTGATATACATACACTTTTTTGGGATCATATTTTCTATTCCGCTATTTAATCAAAAACCTTTGGGGATCAGTTAAATTGGGGGATAGTCTGTGTTGGTACGTGTGAGAGAGATCCACCTTTCCAAGTTGTTGAGGTTCATCTCATACTTCTGAAGGTTTGAGGGTGCTGCCTGTTCCATACTCCCCCTACTCCTAGCCTTTTAGGGGTACAAACAATAGTAATTGAGGCCTAGTGTGGTTGTGTACGTGTGATATACATACACTTTTTTGGGATCATATTTTCTATTCCGCTATTTAATCAAAAACCTTTGGGGATCAGTTAAATTGGGGGATAGTCTGTGTTGGTACGTGTGAGAGAGATCCACCTTTCCAAGTTGTTGGGGTTCATCTCATACTTCTGAAGGTTTGAGGGTGCTGCCTGTTCCATACTCCCCCTACTCCTAGCCTTTTAGGGGTACAAACAATAGTAATTGGGGCCTAGTGTGGTTGTGTACGTGTGATATACATACACTTTTTTGGGATCATATTTTCTATTCCGCTATTTAATCAAAAACCTTTGGGGATCAGTTAAATTGGGGGATAGTCTGTGTTGGTACGTGTGAGAGAGATCCACCTTTCCAAGTTGTTGGGGTTCATCTCATACTTCTGAAGGTTTGAGGGTGCTGCCTGTTCCATACTCCCCCTACTCCTAGCCTTTTAGGGGTACAAACAATAGTAATTGGGGCCTAGTGTGGTTGTGTACGTGTGATATACATACACTTTTTTGGGATCATATTTTCTATTCCGCTATTTAATCAAAAACCTTTGGGGATCAGTTAAATTGGGGGATAGTCTGTGTTGGTACGTGTGAGAGAGATCCACCTTTCCAAGTTGTTGGGGTTCATCTCATACTTCTGAAGGTTTGAGGGTGCTGCCTGTTCCATACTCCCCCTACTCCTAGCCTTTTAGGGGTACAAACAATAGTAATTGGGGCCTAGTGTGGTTGTGTACGTGTGATATACATACACTTTTTTGGGATCATATTTTCTATTCCGCTATTTAATCAAAAACCTTTGGGGATCAGTTAAATTGGGGGATAGTCTGTGTTGGTACGTGTGAGAGAGATCCACCTTTCCAAGTTGTTGGGGTTCATCTCATACTTCTGAAGGTTTGAGGGTGCTGCCTGTTCCATACTCCCCCTACTCCTAGCCTTTTAGGGGTACAAACAATAGTAATTGGGGCCTAGTGTGGTTGTGTACGTGTGATATACATACACTTTTTTGGGATCATATTTTCTATTCCGCTATTTAATCAAAAACCTTTGGGGATCAGTTAAATTGGGGGATAGTCTGTGTTGGTACGTGTGAGAGAGATCCACCTTTCCAAGTTGTTGGGGTTCATCTCATACTTCTGAAGGTTTGAGGGTGCTGCCTGTTCCATACTCCCCCTACTCCTAGCCTTTTAGGGGTACAAACAATAGTAATTGGGGCCTAGTGTGGTTGTGTACGTGTGATATACATACACTTTTTTGGGATCATATTTTCTATTCCGCTATTTAATCAAAAACCTTTGGGGATCAGTTAAATTGGGGGATAGTCTGTGTTGGTACGTGTGAGAGAGATCCACCTTTCCAAGTTGTTGGGGTTCATCTCATACTTCTGAAGGTTTGAGGGTGCTGCCTGTTCCATACTCCCCCTACTCCTAGCCTTTTAGGGGTACAAACAATAGTAATTGGGGCCTAGTGTGGTTGTGTACGTGTGATATACATACACTTTTTTGGGATCATATTTTCTATTCCGCTATTTAATCAAAAACCTTTGGGGATCAGTTAAATTGGGGGATAGTCTGTGTTGGTACGTGTGAGAGAGATCCACCTTTCCAAGTTGTTGAGGTTCATCTCATACTTCTGAAGGTTTGAGGGTGCTGCCTGTTCCATACTCCCCCTACTCCTAGCCTTTTAGGGGTACAAACAATAGTAATTGGGGCCTAGTGTGGTTGTGTACGTGTGATATACATACACTTTTTTGGGATCATATTTTCTATTCCGCTATTTAATCAAAAACCTTTGGGGATCAGTTAAATTGGGGGATAGTCTGTGTTGGTACGTGTGAGAGAGATCCACCTTTCCAAGTTGTTGGGGTTCATCTCATACTTCTGAAGGTTTGAGGGTGCTGCCTGTTCCATACTCCCCCTACTCCTAGCCTTTTAGGGGTACAAACAATAGTAATTGGGGCCTAGTGTGGTTGTGTACGTGTGATATACATACACTTTTTTGGGATCATA
The DNA here is from genome assembly GCF_965119305.1 of Pelophylax lessonae. Taxonomy (NCBI): domain Eukaryota; kingdom Metazoa; phylum Chordata; class Amphibia; order Anura; family Ranidae; genus Pelophylax; species Pelophylax lessonae. The sequence goes on from NC_138769.1 coordinate 510,997,131, forward strand.
TTTTCTATTCCGCTATTTAATCAAAAACCTTTGGGGATCAGTTAAATTGGGGGATAGTCTGTGTTGGTACGTGTGAGAGAGATCCACCTTTCCAAGTTGTTGGGGTTCATCTCATACTTCTGAAGGTTTGAGGGTGCTGCCTGTTCCATACCCCCCCTACTCCTCATCTAGCCTTTTAGGGGTACAAACAATAGTAATTGGGGCCTAGTGTGGTTGTGTACGTGCGAGATACATACACTTTTTTTGATCATATTTCCTATTCCGCTATTCAATAAAAACCTTTGAGGATCAATTGAATTGCGGGATAGTCTGTGTCGGTACGTGTGAGAGAGATCCACCTTTCCAAGTTGTTGGGGTTCATCTCATACTTCTGAAGGTTTGAGGGTGCTGCCTGTTCCATACCCCCCCTACTCCTCATCTAGCCTTTTAGGGGTACAAACAATAGTAATTGGGGCCTAGTGTGGTTGTGTACGTGCGAGATACATACACTTTTTTTGATCATATTTCCTATTCCGCTATTCAATAAAAACCTTTGAGGATCAATTGAATTGCGGGATAGTCTGTGTCGGTACGTGTGAGAGAGATCCACCTTTCCAAGTTGTTGGGGTTCATCTCATACTTCTGAAGGTTTGAGGGTGCTGCCTGTTCCATACCCCCCCTACTCCTCATCTAGCCTTTTAGGGGTACAAACAATAGTAATTGGGGCCTAGTGTGGTTGTGTACGTGCGAGATACATACACTTTTTTTGATCATATTTCCTATTCCGCTATTCAATAAAAACCTTTGAGGATCAATTGAATTGCGGGATAGTCTGTGTCGGTACGTGTGAGAGAGATCCACCTTTCCAAGTTGTTGGGGTTCATCTCATACTTCTGAAGGTTTGAGGGTGCTGCCTGTTCCATACCCCCCCTACTCCTCATCTAGCCTTTTAGGGGTACAAACAATAGTAATTGGGGCCTAGTGTGGTTGTGTACGTGCGAGATACATACACTTTTTTTGATCATATTTCCTATTCCGCTATTCAATAAAAACCTTTGAGGATCAATTGAATTGCGGGATAGTCTGTGTCGGTACGTGTGAGAGAGATCCACCTTTCCAAGTTGTTGGGGTTCATCTCATACTTCTGAAGGTTTGAGGGTGCTGCCTGTTCCATACCCCCCCTACTCCTCATCTAGCCTTTTAGGGGTACAAACAATAGTAATTGGGGCCTAGTGTGGTTGTGTACGTGCGAGATACATACACTTTTTTTGATCATATTTCCTATTCCGCTATTCAATAAAAACCTTTGAGGATCAATTGAATTGCGGGATAGTCTGTGTCGGTACGTGTGAGAGAGATCCACCTTTCCAAGTTGTTGGGGTTCATCTCATACTTCTGAAGGTTTGAGGGTGCTGCCTGTTCCATACCCCCCCTACTCCTCATCTAGCCTTTTAGGGGTACAAACAATAGTAATTGGGGCCTAGTGTGGTTGTGTACGTGCGAGATACATACACTTTTTTTGATCATATTTCCTATTCCGCTATTCAATAAAAACCTTTGAGGATCAATTGAATTGCGGGATAGTCTGTGTCGGTACGTGTGAGAGAGATCCACCTTTCCAAGTTGTTGGGGTTCATCTCATACTTCTGAAGGTTTGAGGGTGCTGCCTGTTCCATACCCCCCCTACTCCTCATCTAGCCTTTTAGGGGTACAAACAATAGTAATTGGGGCCTAGTGTGGTTGTGTACGTGCGAGATACATACACTTTTTTTGATCATATTTCCTATTCCGCTATTCAATAAAAACCTTTGAGGATCAATTGAATTGCGGGATAGTCTGTGTCGGTACGTGTGAGAGAGATCCACCTTTCCAAGTTGTTGGGGTTCATCTCATACTTCTGAAGGTTTGAGGGTGCTGCCTGTTCCATACCCCCCCTACTCCTCATCTAGCCTTTTAGGGGTACAAACAATAGTAATTGGGGCCTAGTGTGGTTGTGTACGTGCGAGATACATACACTTTTTTTGATCATATTTCCTATTCCGCTATTCAATAAAAACCTTTGAGGATCAATTGAATTGCGGGATAGTCTGTGTCGGTACGTGTGAGAGAGATCCACCTTTCCAAGTTGTTGGGGTTCATCTCATACTTCTGAAGGTTTGAGGGTGCTGCCTGTTCCATACTCCCCCTACTCCTCATCTAGCCTTTTAGGGGTACAAACAATAGTAATTGGGGCCTAGTGTGGTTGTGTACGTGTGATATACATACACTTTTTTTGGATCATATTTTCTATTCCGCTATTCAATAAAAACCTTTCTAGGGCAAGATCTTAAATTACAGAAATATGAGGAGACCGTCAAATAAGGGCCGTGGCCTGGGTCGTGGTGCTGCTGGTAGAGCTCCTGTTGCAAGGAGAGGACATGGTCGATCTGTGCCAGCTACACGCACAAGTGAAACACCTTCCTCAAGTGTGAGTAGGCGACAGAACCTGCATCAGTATTTGGTAGGGCATCAAACGCCCCTAGAAGTGATGAGGCCAGAACAAGTTGAGGCGATAGTAGATTGGTTTGCTGCTGACAGTGCCTCCAGTTCCTTCACATTGTCTCCCACCCAGTCTACTGCAGAAAGGTCAGAGTTGGCACCTGCAGCCAATGTCCAACCGTCTTTCACCTCACCCCCTTGCAAATCAGGCCAGCAGTCTGAGCCCCAAGCCATACAGCAGTCTCTTATTCTTTTTGAGGACTCTGTCAGCAGGGTTTCCCAGGGCCATCCACCTAGCCCTGCCCCAGAAGTGGAAGAGATTGAGTGCAGCGATGCCCAACCACTTATTTCTCAAGATGAGTACATGCAAGGATCATCGCAGCACGTCTCCGATGATGACGAAACGCAGGTGCCAACTGCTGCGGCGTTCAGCATTGTGGAGACCGACAAGGAGGGCAGGGGTGAAGACTGGGTGGAAGATGATGTGGAGGACGATGAGGTCCTCGACCCCACATGGAATGAACGTCATGCAGGTGAACTGAGTAGTTTGGAGGAAGAGGCGGTGGTCGCACAGAGCCACCAGCACAGCAGAAGAGGGAGCAGGGTGCAGAAGCGGAGCGGCCGTGCCCTAGACACTACGCCCGCTACTGCCCAACGCAGCAAGGGAACGAGCGCACCAAAGTCAGCTCAAAGGAGTTCTCTAGCGTGGAAGTTCTTTAGAAAATGTGCTGATGACAGGACACGAGTGGTTTGCACCCTGTGCAATCAGAGCTTGAAGCGAGGCATGAACCTTCTCAACCTGAGCACAACCTGCATGATCAGGCATCTAAGTGCAAAGCACGAGCTGCAGTGGAGTACACACCTTCAAAACCAAGAAACGTCTCTGGCTCATCCTGCTTCCTCTTCTGCTGCAGTCTCGGCCGCTCCAGCCACATCTGTAGTGATACCGGCACCTGCCACCCCGCAAACAGACGATCTGTCAGCAACACCACCACCTGGGTCACCAACAACCATCTCCACAATGTCCCGTGGAAGCGTTCAGCTTTCCATCTCCCAAACACTTGAGAGGAAGAGGAAGTACCCCCCTACCCACCCGCGATCCCTGGCCCTGAATGCCAGCATTTCAAAATTATTGGCCTTTGAAATGCTGTCATTCCGTCTGGTGGAGACGCACAGTTTTAAAAACCTTATGTCGGTGGCTGTCCCACAGTTCGTCGTGCCCAGCCGCCACTACTTTTCCAGGCAAGCCATCCCTTCCCTGCACAACCAAGTGGGGGAAAAAATCAGGTGTGCACTGCGCAACGCCATCTGTGCCAAGGTCCACCTAACTACGGATACGTGGACCAGTAAGCACGGTCAGGGGCGTTATATCTCCCTAACGGCACACTGGGTAAATGCAGTGGCGGATGGGCCTGAGGCGGATAGCAATTTGGCGCATGTCCTTCCCCCACCGAGGATTGCAGGGCGCTTCAGTTTGCCTCCTGTTCCTAACTCCTCCTACTCCGCTTCCTCATCCTCTACCGCCTCCTCATCCGGACAGCGTAACACCTTCACCACCAACTTCAGCACGGCCAGGGGTAAACGACAGCAGGCAGTTTTACAACTTGCCTGTTTGGGGGACAAACCACACACCGCGCAGGAGTTGTGGAGGAGCATGGAACAGCAGACAAATGAGTGGTTGCTGCCAGCGAGCCTCAAGCCCGGCCTGGTGGTGTGCGATAACGGGCGAAATCTCATAGCAGCTCTGGGCCTAGCCGGTTTGACGCACATCCCTTGCCTGGCGCATGTGCTGAATTTGGTGGTGCAGAGGTTCCTTAAAAACTACCCCGATATGTCAGAGCTGCTGCAGAAAGTGCGGGCCGTTTGTGCGCACTTTCGGCGTTCTCACCCTGCTGCTGCTCGCCTGGCAGCGCTGCAGCGTAACTTCGGCCTTCCCGCTCACCGCCTCATATGTGACGTGCCCACAAGGTGGAACTCCACCTTGCACATGCTGGAAAGACTGTGCGAGCAGCAGCAGGCCATAGTGGAGTTTCAGCTGCAGCACGCACGCGTGAGTCGCTCTGCGGAACAGCACCACTTCACCACCAATAACTGGGCCTCCATGCGAGACCTGTGTGCCTTGTTGCGCTGTTTTGAGTACTCCACCAACATGGCCAGTGGCAATGACGCCGTTCTCAGCTTAACTATCCCACTTCTATGCCTCCTTGAAAAAACAATTCGGGCGATGATGGAAGAGGATGTGGCACAGGATGAGGAGGAGGAGGAGGATGAAGAGGTAACATTTCCAAGGCTTTCAGGGCAGTCATTCGCAAGGGGCTCCGAGGGTGGGTTCCTGCACACGCAAACGCCAGGGACGCAATTGTCCAGCAGGGGCACAGTTCTGGAGGATGAGGAGGATGAGGAGGAGGAGGAGCTGGAGGAGGAGATGGAACCATGTTCACAGCAGGGTGGCACCCAGGCCAGCTCATGGCCATCACTGGTGCGTGGCTGGGGGGATACAGAGGACACGGACCATACACCTCCCACAGAGGACAGCCTTTCGTTGCCTCTGGGCAGCCTGGCACACATGAGCGATTACATGCTGCAGTGTCTCCACAACGACCGCCGAGTTGCCCACATTCTAACTTGTGCTGATTACTGGGTGGCCACGCTGCTGGATCCCCGTTACAAGGACAACGTACCGTCCTTAATTCACTCACTGGAGCGCGATCGCAAGATGCGCGAGTACAAGCGCACGCTGGTAGACGCCATGCTGCTGGCATTCCCATCTGACAGCGGGGCCACAGTGGAAGCACAAGGCAGAGGAGGAGGAGGAGGAGGTCGCCAACGCAACCAGGGCACCGCCAGCACCTCAGAAGGCAGGGTTAGCATGGCCGAAATGTGGAAAAGCTTTGTCAGCACGCCACAACAAACAGCAGCACCAGCAGCTCAGATGGAACGTCTTAGCAGGAGGCAGCATTTTACCAACATGGTGGAGCAGTATGTGTGCACACGCCTACATGTAGTGAATGACGGGTCTGCCCCCTTCAACTTCTGGGTCTCCAAATTGGGCACATGGCCTGAGCTTGCCCTTTACGCCTTGGAGGTGCTGGCGTGCCCTGCAGCCAGTGTATTATCTGAACGGGTATTTAGCACGGCTGGGGGCGTTATAACAGACAAGCGCAGCCGCCTGTCCAGAGACAATGTGGACAAGCTCACGTTCATTAAAATGAACCAGGCATGGATCCCACGGGACTTTTCCGTACCTTATGCAGAATAGCAATGGATACCGACCTTACCCACCCATTGTTCCATTTTTGCTCTTTCTCACTCTTTTGGGGTGTACCCTCATTTAAAATTTGTGAAAAGAAGCAGTGTTGGCTACCTCGTCCTCCTCCTCAGGGCCAGATTAATGTAGGGGCTATTGGAGCTGCAGCTCCAGGCCCCTACCTTTTATATAGGCCCCGGGTTGGCCATATTCACTGTTACCGCTCTTCTGTCACTTGTAAACACAGAAGTCTGGCTTCTATGCTCGCTTCCCCAGGCAGCACCCTCAGAACCTCCCCACACAGCGTGAAGGCCGGACAAGGAGGGACAGTTGGCGATGCATGGATGTGTTTATGGGCTTCAGAGACAGCATCCCATGTTGAATTAGGCATGCATGGCTGCACCCTTCCTCCTCTGGGTGCATGGCAAGGCACGGCCCTAAGGCCCTTCAAAATCCTCAGCACCAAGCCCATGATGCTGTTAATCCGGCCCTGGTCCTCCTCCACCGCCGCTTCCACCTACACCGCCCATAGGTGTGCGCAGCCTATTGCATTAAGGTGTGCACCCCAAAGTTGAAATACACATGCATGTGTTTGCCAGCAGGGAGAGTAATGTATCGGGGCCATGTACCTGTAGGCAAGGAGAAATAGAGCAGAGCAGGTCCCAGGGAGATCTTTCCCATCTCCTCACTGGCAATGCTATGTGCCCTAGGTGATTAGGGTGTGCCCAGGCACACCCAGCACACCGTGTGCGCACGCCTATGTCACCGCCACATCCACCACCACCTCAACCTCCCTCCTACTCCATATGGGCCTCGTCCTTCAGAGATGAAGAAGAACATTGTTTTATTTTTCTGTTTTTTTTTGTTGTTTTAAGTTATTTCCCTATCCACATTTGTTTGCAGAGCACTTGCCATGCTCTTAATTACGTTTTGCTGCCATTTGCAGCACTCTAGCCCTTTCCTTTGGTGTTTTAGAGCCATTTTAGTGCCTTAAAGTTCGGGTCCCCATTGACTTCAATGGGGTTCGGTGTCCGGGAAAAGTTCGGTAAAAGTCCGGGACACGGACCCGGACTTTTTTTTAAAGTTCGGCCGAACCCGTCGAACACGGACATCTAGGTGTCCGCTCAACCCTAGTGGTGTTATCACTCTTACTCTTTCATACTGGTCACTGGAAGTTCAACATGGCACCTCATGGCAAAGAACTCTCTGAGGATCTGAAAAAATAATTGTTGCTCTACATCAGGGGTCTTCAAACTATGGCCCTCCAGTTGTTCCGGAACTACAATTCCCATCATGCCTAGTCATGTCTGTGAATCTCAGAGTTTTACAATGCCTCATGGGACGTGTAGTTCCGCAACAGCTGGAGGGCCGTAGTTTGAGGATCCCTGCTCTACATAAAGATGGCCTAGGCTATAAGAAGATTGCCAAGACCCTAATACTGAGCTGCAGTATGGTGGCCAAGACCATACAGCGGTTTAACAGGACAGGTTCCACTCAGAACAGACCTCGCCATGGTCGACAATAAAAGTTGAGTGCACGTGCTCAGTGTCATATCCAGAGGTTGTCTTTGGGAAATAGACGTATGAGTGCTGGACATTGATTACTGGAACCATGTCCTGTGGTCTGATGAGACCAAGATAAACTTGTTTGGTTCAGATGGTGTCAAGCGTGTGTGGTGGCAACCAGGAGAGGAGTACAAAGACAAGTGTGTCTTGCCTACAGTCAAGCATAGTGTTGGGAGTGTCATGGTCTGGGGCTGCATAAGTGCTGCCAGAACTGGGGAACAAAAGTTTATTGAGGGAACTATGAATGCAAACATGTACTGTGAGTTTCTGAAGCAGAGCATGAACCCCTCCCTTTGGAAACTGGGATGCAGGGCAGTATTCCAACATGATAATGACCCCTAACACACCTCCAAGACTACCACTATCTTGCTAAAGAAGTTGAGGGTAAAGGTGATGGACTGGCCAAGCATGTCTCCAGACCTAAACACTATTGAGCATCTGTGGGGCATCCTCAAATGGAAGGTGGAGGAGCGCAAGGTCTCTAACGTCTACCAGCTCCGTGATGTCGTCATACAGGAGTGGAAGAGGACTCCAGTGGCAACCTGTGAAGCTCTGGTGAACCCAAGAGGGTTAAGGCAATACTGGAAAATAATTGTGGCCAGACAAAATATTGACACTTTGCAATTAGGGGTGTATTCACCTTTGTTGCCAGCGGTTTAGACATTAACGACTGTGTTGAGTTATTTTTAGGGGACAGAAAATCTACACTGTTATACAAGCTGTACACTGACACTACTTTACATTGTAGCAAAGTGTCATTTCTTCAGTGTTGTCCCATGAAAATATATAATAAAATATTTTCAAAAATGTGTGATCAGTGTACTTACTTTTGTGAAATACTATATGAGACCAAACAACTTACAAACAACTTAACAGATAACTATTAATCCTTACCCCATACATTGTTTCACAGTTTTGGTGGGGACCACATGCAGTCCCCACCAAACTGTGAAACAATGTATGGGGTAAGGATTAATAGTTATCTGTTAAGTTGTTTGTTCTAGCTGCAACTGCACCCTAATCTCCTGTCAGTGCAAGTCATGTATAAGATAATGTGACTGAAAAGCTTTCTGACAGAAAAGGGTTGCAGAGTTCAGAAAATATGGCCGCAAAACCACTTAGATTGAATGACCAGATGTCAGCTCCTTCTGTGGCGTAATGATTAACCAAGTTCCACAAAAATGGTTGTCATGGCAACAATATTCCATGTAATAAGTACTGCAAGAACAATTTACTGTATAACCAATACAGAATTAAATAATCTGCAAAAGTTGGCTAATATTTTTTTATGGGTACAGAGTGTTGCTATTGCAAAGAATGAAATGTCTCTGGTTACTTATTGGCTCAACAAGGTCTAATCACTTTGTCTATGACTTTATGTTACTTTTTGTGTCATTTTAAGACCTTTATTTTTAGAACATGTACTTTCCAATCAATACAATTTCACCGCTTTGGACTCTTATGTGCTGAGTTATTATCTTGTGTTTGCCAAAAGGCTATCATCTAATTTATCTATTCATACATTCCACTCTTCACTCCTAAGTAAAAGCTTAGATGCCAAATCTATCTAAAAACCCTGAAAACCTGAAAACCCCAAATATTCACAAAGCTCAAAGCTATTTCCTTCTATTTTTCAAAAGCATTTCAAATCTTCTACATTAGTAGAGTAGCCACTTGACCTCTGGAAGATTTACCCCCCTTCATGACCAGGCCATTTTTTGCGATACGGCACTGCGCTACTTTAACTGACAATGGCGCGGCTGTGCCACACTATCCCCAAACAAAATGTATGTCATCCCCCCCCCCCCCCCCCACACACACAAATAGAGCTTTCTTTTGGTGGTATTTGATAATTTTTTTTTTTCGCTGTTAACAAAAAAAGACCAACACTTAAAAAATAAAAGAAATAAAAAATAAACATTTTTTACTTTCTGCTATAAATCCTATCCAATAGAGAGAAAAAAAAAATATCTATATATATATATATATATATATATATATATATATATATATATATATATATATATATAAATATATATATATCAATATATATCTTCATACATTTAGGCCAATATGTATTCTGCTCATATTTTTGGTTAAAAAAAATCCCAATAAGCGTATATTGATTGGATTGTACAAAAGTTATAGCGCCTACAAACTATAGGATATTTTTTTCATTTATTTATTTTTTTACTAGTAATGGCGGTGATCAGCAACTTGTAGCGGGACTGCGATATTGCGGTGGACATTCTGATGCTAACTAATACTTTTTAGGAACCAGTGACACTAATATAATGATCGGTGCTAAAAATATGCACTGTCATTGTACTAATGACACTGGCTGGGAAGGGGTTAACGTCAGGGGTGATCAGAGGGCTAACTTTGTGCCTGACCAGTGTTTTTCTACAGTGTGGGAGGTGCTTTTACCAGGGGAAGACATGGATTCTAGTCCCTGCTTTGCAGAGACACAGGATCTATGCCTTCCCTCCTGCCAGAAAGGCAATCTGCCTTGTTACGTAGGCAGATTGCAGTTCTGTCTCTGTAGCTGATTATCGGTGGGTGCTGGTGGACATCGAGTCTGTGGTACCCGCTAATCGGCTCCCACTATGTGTAGTCACAGCGGTAACGAGCTACCGGTGGCGCGTATTACCCGGAAGTGCAGGATCATGTATATATACATATACAGTATCCCACAAAAGTGAGTACACCCCTCACATTTTTGTAAATATTTTATTATATCTATTAATGTGACAACACTGAAGAAATGGCACTATGCTACAATGTAAAGTAGTAAGTGTACAGCTTGTAAAACAGTGTAAAATTTGCTGTCCCCTCAAAATAACCCAACACACAGCCATTAATGTCTAAACCGCTGGTCAACAAAAGTGAGTACACCCCTAAGTGTAAAAGTCCAAATTGGGCCCAATTAGCCATTTTCCTTTCCCGGTGTCATGTGACTTGTTAGTGTTACAAGGTGTCAGGTGTGAATGGGGAGCCAGTGTGTTAAATTTGGTTTTATCAATCTCACTCTCTCATACTGGTCACTGGAAGTTTAACATGGCACCTCATGGCAAAGAACTCTCTGAGGATCTAAAAAAAAGAAAAAAAAAAAAGAATTGGTGCTCGACTTAAAGATTGCCAAGAACCTGAAACTGAGCTGCAGCATGGTGGCCAAGACCATACAGTGGTTTAACAGGGCAGGTTACGCTGAGAACAGGCCTCGCCACGGTCGACCAAAGAAGTTGAGTGCACATGATCAGCGTCATATCCAGAGGTTGTCTTTGGGAAAAAGACAGATGAGTGCTGCCAGCATTGCTGCAGAGGTTGAAGGGGTGGGGGGTCAGCCTTTCAGTGCTCAGGCCATACGCCGCACACTGCATCAAATTGGTCTGCATGGCTGTCGTCCCAGAAGGAAGCCTCTTCTAAAGATGTTGCACAAGCAAACAGAAGACAAGAAGACTAGGGATGAGCTTTGAGTTCAAGTCGAAGCTAAGTTTGACTCGAACATCGATCGCTCCAGGAATGATGAACAAATGTGCTCCTTCGCGGGAAATTTGAGATCCCATAATGCACTGCCCGTGCGTGGTGCATGCAGCACATTATGAGATTGGCCAAAGCATGCACCCTGAACTCATGCTTTGGCCAATCAAATGATCTCTGCCATGATTGGAAAAAGGCAGGCTCAGGGGCTAAGTACATGCCCCACACTACATAAAGTCTGCTTGCTAAGCCGCAGCATGTAGTGTGATTGTGCGGGCGAGGAGACAGGGAGAGGAACGTGTTTGAGGCAGGGAGAGAATCGTTTCTTTGCAGTTTGTCAGACAGTGCAGTGAGACATTCCTAGCAGGGAGGGAGAGGAACATGTTTGAGGCAGGGAAAGAATTGTTTCTTTGCCGTTTGTCAGACAGTGCAGTGAGACATTGCTAGCAGTGTAGGGAGAGGAACGTGTTTGAGGCAGTGAGAGAATTGTTTTTTTGCAGTTTGTCAGACAGTGCAGTGCGACATTTGCTAGCAGTGTAGGGAGGGAGAGAGATTTGTGCTTTTTACAATTTCAGAGATCAAATAGTGAAGTATATTCTGTAGTGCATACCATACACCATATACCATACATAGATCTCTATCTATATATAGGGCTATTGATTACATCATATCAGGTCATTGCATATTTTATCTGTCACTTGCGTATACTGTATACCCATCACATCCCTATCTATATATAGGGCTATCGATTACATCATATATGTAATTAAGTACTTTATCGGTCACTTGTGTATACCCTATACCCATCACTTATCTATCTATAAATAGGGCTATCGGTTACATCAAATCAGGTGATTAAGTACTTTATCGGTCACTTGCATATACTCTATATCCATCACATCTCTAGCTATACATAGGGCTATCGATTACATCATATCAGGAGATAGAGTATTTTATCGGTCGCTTGCATATACACTATACCCATCACATCACTATCTATATATAGGGCTATTGATTACATCATATCAGGTGATTAAGTATTTTATCGGTCACTTGCGTATACTGTATATCCATCACATCTCTATCTATATATAGGGCTATCAATTACATCATATCAGGTGATTAAGTACTTTATTGGTCACTTCCGTATACCCTATACCCATCACATCTCTATCTATATATAGGGCTATCGATTACATCATATCAGGTGATTAAATACTTTATCGGTCACTTGTGTATACCCTATTACCATCACATCTCTATCTATATATAGGGATATTGATTACATTATATCAGGTGATAGAGTATTTTATCGGTAACTTGCGTATACTGTATATCCTTCACATCTCTATCTATATATATTGGGCTATCGATAGCATCATATCAGGAGATTAAGTACTTTATCAGTCACTTCCGTATACCCTATACCCATCACATCTCTATCTATATATAGGGCTATCGATGACATCATATCAGGTGATAGAGTATTTTATCGGTCACTTGCGTATACTGTATATCCATCACATCTCTATCTATATATAGGGCTATCAATTACATCATATCAGGTGATTAAGTACTTTATTGGTCACTTCCGTATACCCTATACCCATCACATCTCTATCTATATATAGGGCTATCGATTACATCATATCAGGTGATTAAATACTTTATCGGTCACTTGTGTATACCCTATTCCCATCACATCTCTATCTATATATAGGGATATTGATTACATTATATCAGGTGATAGAGTATTTTATCGGTAACTTGCGTATACTGTATATACTTCACATCTCTATCTATATATATTGGGCTATCGATAGCATCATATCAGGAGATTAAGTACTTTATCAGTCACTTCCGTATACCCTATACCCATCACATCTCTATCTATATATAGGGCTATCGATGACATCATATCAGGTGATAGAGTATTTTATCGGTCACTTGCATATACTGTATATCCATCACATCTCTATCTATATATAGGACTATCGATTACATCATATCAAGTGATTGAGTACTTTATCGGTCACTTGCGTAGACCCTATATCCATCACACCTTTATCTATATATAGGGCTATTGATTACATCATATCAGGTGATTTAGTATTTTATCGGTCACTTGCGTATACCCTATATCCATCTGAACTATATCTATATATATATATATATCATGTTCGAAAGGCCGACACTCACAGGCCACGAAAAGAGGGCAAGCAGCCTCTGTGTCCACTGTGAAAAGTGGTGGTCACAGTCAACATGGTGCATTCTCTGCAGGCGGGGCTTGCCCGTTCTTTACTTCTGGTGGTGCTGCCTGTCTTATTCAGCCAGAACATGTGGAAGAGTTGGTGGAGTGAATAAATAAGCCATCCTCCTCCTCCTCATCCTCTGACACCCACGCTCACAGTAGTTTGCTTTCCACCGCAGCTGCCAAAGTGGCCCGTTTCACAGGCTCCTTCTCCACAGCTACTCCTTCTGTCGCCCCACCATCATGCATGGAGGAGTCACCTGAACTATTCGATCATAGTGTCAGTGACATGCTGCCGAAGGATGCACATCAATTTGAAAGCTGTGATGCTGGTTCGCAGGTTAATGAAGGGAATAACGTGAGTCTAGAGGGAGGGGGTGACAATGACGGACAAGAAACCAGCAGTCATGTTACCACAGCTGAAGCATACTGCCAAGTTTGCTCCAGTGACGAGGAGGGAGGGAATGATGAGGTCACTGACTGTACTTGGGTGCCTGACAGGATAGAGGAGGAGAAGGAGGGGGAGGAGGGGGAGGAGGGGGAGGAGGAGGAGGGGGGAGGTGGAGGCACAACTCCAACAAGGCAGGATGTGCTCCAGGGGCCACCATAGGAGTAGCCAACCTATTGCATCACAGCACAGAGCTCCACAGGTGATGGGTGCTGCAAACTCCCCGTGGACTCCCAAAAGTTCATGAGCGTGGGCTTTTGTCAGCACATGTGCAGTAGACTGCAGCCTTGCTGTTTGCAACATCTGTCTGAAGCGGATCAAGCGTGGCCAGAACACCAGCCTCTTGGGCACCACATGCTTGACAAGGCATATGACGACCTGCCATGCAGTCCATTGGCAAAAGCATCTGAAAGAGGCACCAGATCAAAACAAGCATACATCACCTTGCTCCTCATCTGTGATCTCTAACCCTACTATACCTCATGCCTTCTCAAATACCAGCATTGAGAGGGATGATGGTATAGCAATGAGTGCCACAGAGACTTGCATCCAATCTGCTAGCAGTACACCACCGCTTGATTTGAGCAGCAGACAAATTTCACTACCCCGGTTCTGAACCATAGAAAGAAATACTGTCCCAGCCATCCACATGCTCAGCATCTTAATGCTAGCTTGGCCAAATTTCTAGCATTACAATTGCTGCCTTTTCATCTGGAAGACTCTGCTCCCTTTCGCAAATTTGTGGAATGTGCTGCACCACAGTGGCAGGTCCCAAAAAGGCATTTCTTTTTGTGTAAGGCCATTCCAGCTCTTTACCGTCATGTGGAAGGTAGTGTTTAGGCCTCGTTGGACAGAGCGGTCAGCAGGAAGGTGCACATAACTGCTGACTCTTGGTCCAGCAGGCATGGACATGGACGTTACATTTCATTCACGGCGCACTGGGTAACTGTGCTGGTAGCTAGGAAGGATGCAGGACAGGGTTCGGTGTTGAAGCTTGTTTTGCCACCACGCCTCCAAAGAGCTAGTGCTGGTTCTACCACATATGGCTACTCCACCACCACCTCCTCCTCCTCCTCCGTGTCCTTTTCTGCTCAATTGTCCTCTGAAGCAGCAATGCTCCCTAAGCATTCAAGGGGCTACGCAAGCATTCAGGCTAAAGGATGCCATGCCGTGCTTCAGTTGGTCTGTCTAGGGGATAGGAGTCACACCGGTGCAGAGATTCTGTCATCTCTGCAGGGGCAGGCTCAGAGATGGTTGACACCATGACAGCTTGAGCCAGGAATGGTTGTGTGCGACAATGTCACCAACCTTCTCTCCGCCCTCCGATAGGGACATTTGACACATGTTCCATGCTTGGCACATGTTCTGAATCTGGTGGTGCATCTGGTGGTGCAGCATTTCTTGAGCAGATACCTGGGCTTCCAAGATCTCCTGAGGCAAAAGTCTGTGGCCATTTCTGCCATTTGTACAATGCCAGTGCTCGCTTATCTGACATTCAACAGGAATTCAACCTGCCCACCAACCGCCTCATTTGTGACATGCCCACCAGGTGGAACTCAATGTTGGCAATGCTGCAGCAGCTGCACACGCAGCAGAGGGCCATCAATTAGTACCTGTGTGAGTATGGCACAAAGAAAGGGTCAGGGGAGCTTGGCTTTTTTTCACCGTCCTGTCTCCATTTGAGGAGGCCACAAGGATGGTGAGTCGGGATGAAGCATGCATCAGTGACACTATCCCACTAGTCTACCTGCTGGAGCACACGCTGTGTGGAATCATGGACAGGGCATTTGAGGCAGAACAACGGGAGGAAGAGGAGGACTTCCTTTCCTCACAAGGCCCCCTTTATGCAGATATCATTCCTACAGGGCCACAAAACACACAAGAGGAGGAGGATGAGGATTTCAGCAGCTGGGATGTAGAGGATAGCATACAGCAGTCTTCAAGGGATGGTTTTGATTCCCCAGAAACCCCAGGAGTTGTACGTGGTTGGGGAGAGGTTGCTCCTGCTGAAAATGTCATCCTTAGTGACCCAGAAGACTCAGAAGCTCATGCCTACTCCAACTTATGTTGCATGGGCTCCCTGATTCTGCAAAGCCTGCGAAAGGACCCGAGAATTTGTGCTATCAAGGAGAGGGATAATTACTGGTTGTCAACCCTTCTTGATCCACGTTACAAGGATAAAGTTGCAGAGCTCATCCTGCCTTCACAGAGGGAGCAGAGGATGAAACATCTTGAGGAGGCCTTGAAAAAAAATTTGTATACCACCTTTCCAGGCACTGGGAGGTCAACATTCTCTGGATGTGTTTCTGAGGCATCGTTCAGCCAAAGGAGGAGCGGTGAAGAAGGCAGCTGGCTGACCGATGCCTTTAAACAGTTCTTTAGTCCTCAGCAGCACCCAGGGCTGTTAGGTTTAAGCAACCATTGGCAGCGTCTCCATCATATGGTGCATAATTATCTAGGTGCAAGAGCAGACTTGGAGACCTTTCCAGCTGAACATCCACTAGGTTACTGGGTCTTGAGGATGGACCACTGGCCAGAACTTGCTCAATATGCAATGGAGCTACTGGCCTGTCCTGCTTCCAGCGTGCTTTCCGAATGGAAGTTCAGTGCTGCTGGAGGTTTTGTGACAAACAAAAGAGTGTGTCTGTTCACAGACTCTGTTGACCAGCTTACTTTTATCAAAATGAACCAGTCCTGGATCAACAAGAGCTATCAAGCCCCTGATGCTGATGTAACAGATTGAATTTGCTAGGGGTCTGCCATCCCTTGAAGACTGCATATGCTGCCTATTTTATTCCTCTACCTTGATTCTGCTAGCTTCCAACAATGTTTTTGGTTTAGGTGACTACCAACCCCCAAGGTCTAATTTTTCTACACTTGTATGACAGACAATTTAAATGTTGTATGTAATTTTTAACAGCAAGCCCTGTCCCTGTGCCCTGCTAACTGTGAGGGGTTACAGTGTTCAGGCACCACCAACACCAAAGGCCCAATATGTTTGTACCTGTATGACAAGTACATGCAATTTCAAATTTGTATGGAATTCTTACCAGCAGGTCCCATTCTTGTGCCCAGCAAGAGTAACTGAGAGGGCTTTGTTACGGTGTTCAGGCACCACCAACACCAAAGGCCCAATTTTTGGGACCTGTTTAGTACATTCAATTTCAAATTTGTATGGAAGTCTTACCCGCAGGTCCCATTCCTGCGCGCAGCAAGAGTAACTGTCAGGGGTTGGTTACGGTGTTCAGACACCACCAACACCAAAGGCCCAATGTTTGGCACCTGTGCAGTACATGCGATTTCCCATTTGTATGGAATTCTTAACAGCAGGTCCCATTCCTGCGCCCAGCAAAAGTAACTGCAAGGGGTTGCGGTGTTCAGGCACCACCAACAACCAAGGCCCAATTTTAGTTCCTGCTGATACTAACCTTTCAGCTCCCCATCACTCCAGCCAGTTTCCATAGCCACTACCCAACCTTGGCCAGGTCAGATGACAGCACGGCGCTCCCCCACTAGATCACTTACAACACTTGATCTTTGCCAATTTCAAATAAGTATGGAATTTTTACCAGCACAGCCCATTCCTGCACCCAGCAAGAGTAACTGCGAGGGGTTGCGGTGTTTAGGCTCCACCAACACCCAATGACAACTGACAAGTACATGCGATTTCATATTTGTATGGAATTCTTATCAGCAGGTCCCATTCCTGTGCCCATCAAGAGTAACTGTGAGGGGTTGCAGTTTTCAGGCACCACCAACAACCAAGGCCAAATTTTTCTGCACCTGTATGACAAGTACATGCCATTTGAAATTCGTATGGATATTTTAGCAGCAGGGCCCGTTCCTGCGCCCAGCAAGAGTAACTGCGAGGGGTTACGGTGTTCAGGCACCACCAACAACCAAGGCCCAATTTTTCTGCACCTGTATGACAAGCACATGCCATTTGAAATTTGTATGGATTTTTTAGCAGCAGGGCTTGTTCCTGCACCCAGCAAGAGTAACTGTGAGGGGTTACGGTGTTCAGGCACCACCAGCAACCAAGGCCCAATTTTTCTGCACTTGTATGACAAGTACATGCCATTTGAAATTTGTATGTAAATTTGTATATGACATTTTTTGCTTTAGAAATGTCAGTATTGCTGCAGCAGGCTACATACATCATAGAGATGCACTACTTTACAGGCACATTCACCCCCTCCTCCCAGGCACAATATTTGAAGGAATTTTTCATTTTTATAGTTTCACTTTAAGCCTCATTAAAATCAGTAAATTACTGCTCCTTTAAAAACCATCGTTTTTCAAAAACTTTTTTTTCATTGATACATGTTCCCCAGGTCAGTACACGGACCCCCATACACTTTTTTGGGGCAATAACTTGCATTTAAGCCTTCAAAATTAGGCTGTTTAATTTTCAAAGTTCGAGTCCCATAGACTTCAATGGGGTTCGTTTGTTCGAACAAACTTTTCTTCTGTTCGCGGTGTTCTGGTTCGATCCGAACCGGGGGGTGTTCAGCTCATCACTAAAGAAGACTAAGGACATGGATTACTGGAACCATGATCTGTGTCTGATGAGACCAAGATAAACTTATTTGGTCCAGATGGTGTCAAGTGTGTGTTGCATCAACCAGGTGAGGAGTACAAACACAAGTGTGTCTTGCCAACAGTCAAGCATGGTGATGGGAGTGTCATGGTCTGGGGCTGCATGAGTGCTGCCGGCACTGGGGAGCTACAATTCATTGAGGGAACCATGAATGCCAACATGTACTGTGACATACTGAAGCAGAGCATGATCCCCTCCCTTCGGAGACTGGGCAGCAGGGCAGTAATCCAACATAATAACGACCCCAAACACAACTCCAAGATGACCACTGTCTTGCTAAAGAAGCTGAGGGTAAAGGTGATGGACTGGCCAAGCATGTCTCCAGACCTAAACTCTATTGAGCATCTGTGGGGCATCCTCAAACAGAAGGTGGAGGAGCACAAGGTGTCTAACATCCACCAGTTCCATGATGTCCTCATGGAGGAGTGGAAGAGGACTCCAGTGGCAACATGTGAAGCTCTGGTGATCTCCATGCCCATGAGGGTTAAGGCAATGCTTGAAAATAATTGTGGCCACACAAAATATTGATACTTAGGGCCCTATTTAGACATTGTCACTTAGGGCTGTACTCACTTTTGTTGCCAGTGGTTTATACATTAATGGCTGTGTGTTGAGTTATTTTGAGGGGACAGCAAATTTGCACCATTATACAAGCTGTACACTCACGACTTTACATTGTAGTAAAGTGTCATTTCTTCAGTGTTGTCACTTAGAAAGAAAAAATAAAATATTTACAAAAATATGAGTGGTGTACTCACTTTTGTGAGATACTGTACATGCTTTAAAAACAGAACATCTTACTGTGCTTTTCAGATTTTAACATATAGCAAAACTGAGCCTAATGCAATATGTGTTGTAATATTAAAGAAATCACATTATTTGAAAAGGTTACATTCTGAAATAGTTCTACATTTAAAATTTGAAGTATGCCAAGTGCATTACTTTGAAAGCTTGACACAAACCTAAATGCCTGGGTGGGTCCTCTGACATACAATTGACAGTGTATTTGTATAATCAGTGTTTATGTATGTTTTCCATCTAGACATCAAAATACAATAGCATTTCTCAGTCATCTTTATTGAGTTGCCCTTTAATTAAATGTGATTACTGTTCTGGGTCAGATTAGGTAAGTGACAATCACAGACAATTACAACAAATATATGTTGATTGGATGAGAATAATTTGCATGTATTGTAATGGATTTTGTAGGCTGTAATATAATTATATCCCAATGTTACACTGTAACGTCACTATGTAATTTGGAGATGGTAAAGACTTCAAAGTTTCTCAGAAGCCACGGTTTCTCAGAAGCAGTAACATGTTACTAAAGTTCTTCCAGCAAGTTTTTCTTTAAAAAGCAAGAACATATATCTAAGCTGTGTAATTAATGAAATAAATAAAACTAATATTTTAAAGTCTATTTTTATTTAATTTAAATAAATAAGCAGGTTGTTACCTACCTGCTTTGTAAATCGGCCTCGAACATCCTATTCTGGGACCTGCCACCGGTGCTCTGTGCTCCTCCTTTTCTGTGTCAGCCCCCATAGCAAGCTGCTTGCTATGAGGGCAGAAATGCGGGCTCGCTCCTGAGCCAGGCTGTGTGTGCCCATTGACACACACATTGTGGCTCAGCTCCACCCCCTGCTGTCTGCTCACTGGATTTGACTGGCAGTAGCAGGAGGCAATGGCTCCCACTGAGCTCAGCAAAGCCTGTGTGACAAGAAAGAGAGGGAGAGAAGCTAGACTGATACAGGAGTTAGGTAAGTATTTAGGGAGGTGGAGGGAGGGAACCCACAGTGGGAGTTTCTTTTACCCTAATGCAGAGAAGGCATTAAGGTCAAAAAACCTTTAGACTTTAGAAACACTTCATAGTCAGCAGAAATAAAGAAATTAAGAGGGAAGAGCTTTTAGTGGGCTAAGGACCATAATTGCAAGAAGATCCCAAATTCACTCTCAGCATGTGGGCGTGGCCACTCACCCTGCACAGGGGAAGGAGGGGTACCTTTCGCATGTGTGTGTACTCATTAATGCCCAGGACCAGGCGGAGACCGTGTTCATGTGAAAATCAAACATTATGGCCATTCCTCAGCTTAGAGGTCAGGCGTACACAGTGTGCAACAATAAAAGTACCGAGTTCATTGGCAAGAGTGCGGTCCCGTCTCACTACACACTTCTTCGTTGTATTTTGCATTTAGGAGGGACACTTCTGAGCCCATGCCCTCTCCACTAGTCCAGTATACCTCTGCCACCTCACTCCAGACAGAATGGGTTCCTGCCGTGCACCAAGCACAGACCTCAGTTGTGCACTTATTTAACCCCTTTACTCTTCCCTTTCCCTGCGCATAAGCTATGGGTCTCTTTAATGTGGGTTCAGTCTCAGATATTTTGGGGTACCTGGCCACTGGGGAGGAGGCCAGATCATGCCCCCTTGATACCGGAGGAACCTTTGCCATGCCAGGTACCACGCCTCTTGACTGGCTGTCTTGCACCTCGTACTAGTCCTGTTTACCCATAGAAACTGCATTCCTCCTCCACTTGTCTTGCTGAGCTAACTACTTTTGTAGTAGCCTTGCTTCATGCCCAACATGTGCTTTACTGACCATGTTATTTCATATGCCAGGGACCATCATGCACCCCTTTGAATGACTTCAGACCAGGCTTAACAGTTTGATAACTTTACTGCAACTTCTTATGGCAGAGCAGACAATAAGCATAACAAAGTCCAAACCCTAAATTAACTAATGGAGGCTACCTAGGCATTCCTTTACAGTAGAGGTGCTGATCCAAAGCTGGTGATCCCCAATGACTGATAGAGTCCACCGGGACACCGGCATCTTGTGCTGATTACATGCGTGTTTCCTCATTCGCTCCCATCGGACTCTCTTCCCCGAACCTGACCTTCCCACCATTTATGCATCACACCGGGTGGAAGGTCTGCCAAAGACCAAAAAACCCAGGAACTGTGGTGCTAAAAGTTAGCCCTTCCCTAGCCTGGGCAAGCCAACTACCTAACTAGTACAGAAAATTTACACTGAGAACAGAGTAAAGGAGCTGCAGTCAGAGTAGAGTAAATAGGTGCTATGTTCCATTACAAGGTCCAGATTTGCAATTGCAGTGGCATATAACTGCCATTTTTGAAAAAAAAAAAAAAAAAATTGCCCGTGCTTTAAGAAACCACAGGCATGTAGACCTGCCAGTGGTGAGACACAAGCTCATTGTAAATGTGAAATCCTATGTACAGTATTTTTTCTTGACATGTGCAGTTCATCTCGTTCCGAAACCAAATTCAGACAAATTTTTTGATAGTCCAAAATTCAAATATATCTGAATTTCTGAATCACAATAGAAACAATATTAAATGAATCAGAAATCAATTAAAATGAAATTAAATTTTGTTCAAATTCTAATCAAATTTGAAACAAATGTGAAAAGGAATTTGAATTAAAAAAATTTGGAATGTAAACATATTGCTGACTATTGCAGGTTTCCTACAAGAACTGTGTGCAACTGTACTCAAAAGAATTATGCTGTTTTGAAGCCAAAGGGTATTCAAATATGTATTTAATTTAGATTTTTCTTCTTTTCATTCACTCTGCATTTTTCTAATTTATAAAAATAAACAAGTGAAATATATATTTTTGAAAGCATTACTTTACATTATTTCTTCATACCTTCCTACGCAGTACTGTACATAGAGACAGACAAAATGTTGGAGTCAGATATTTATTTTAGAACTTGGAACAGTTCATATACTCTGATTAAACCTTATTAGTAGACAGAAGATTAACGTGTCAAAAAACAAAGTGTCAATATTTCTGGTGAATGAATAATTTTAGGATCCAGATCAACATACTGTATATGCCTTCCATTTTCTTTCTAGCTCAATCCTTTTTTTAACCACTTCCCACCCAAGGACGTACCTGTACTGCACCTACAAGCATCATTCCGGTACCGGTATTTTGGCTAATTAGTGACTTGATAATTTCTTCAGGTGGCGGAAGGGGGTCCCGCCCCCCTCCTGCCGCTACCGCCACCTCCCCCAGGCTCTCCGGTCCCAACGCGGAGGCCTGGAGCAATGCGGCCAGCTGCAATAGGTGCCTGGGACAGAGAGAGAAGAACTGACATTGTTCCCCTCTCTCTGTAACCCTGGAAACCGGGAGCAACGAGTATACATTACTTCCTCCTCCGCCCCTTTGTTTACCTGGCCACCAGCAGCCAGAGAAGCAGCCGATCGGACCGATCTAGGTCCGATCAGCTGCATGGGGGGCCAGAGGAAAGATTTGGGGTCTAATAGACCCAAAATCTCTCCATAAAGAGGACCTGTCACGGCTCATGCTATCACAAGGGATGTTGTTCATCCCTTGTGATAGCAATACAGTTTGTACAAAAATTATTTTTAAAAAGTGTAAAAAAAAAAAAAAGTTTGGTATAAAATAAATAAAAAATGTAATTTAAATTCCACGGCAGAAGCAATTTTAAAGTGTGACATGTTAGGTATCTATTTACTCTGCGTAACATCATCTTTCACATTATACAAAAAATAGGGCTAACTTTGCTGTTTCATTTTTTTCTTTTTATTCATGAATGTGTATTTTTTCCCAAAAAATTGTATTTGAAAAACCGCTGCGCAAATAACATGTGACATTAAAAATTGCAACACATGCCATTTTATTCTATATGGTCTCTGCTAAAAAATATATATATTGTTTGGGGGTTCTAAGTAATTTTTTAGCAAAAAATAGTCAATTTTTACATGTAGGGTCAAGTGTCGGAATAGCCTTGGGAAGGAGGTGGTTAAGATTCAAGTAGGCCATTGTTGGTGCGATTTTCTTATCTGAAATCGTGGGTTGAGGGGGAGTCCTTCACGTGAAGCTTTTTGTTCTCCCTGTGGGGGGTGGGGGGGCCTCCCTACCAGAAGTACTCACAGTGATTATTGCTATCGGCTATAAACGCTGGCAATAATCGTATGAAAACTCCGACATGAAGATGGTACACAAGTCGGTTGATGGATCATCTTGGATACAATCATCCTGCCCATAGATGATTCGAATCTTGGCCGGTCCCTGCTGACCCAGCCAAGATTCAAAACCATCTATGTCTGTTTTTACTGTAAGTACAAATAGAGAACCGTACAGCCATAGAACTTTTATGGCAAATGTAAGCAATGCAGGTAAAAAAGAAAGTACATTTTAAAACTAAAGTTGAGTTTAGTGTAAGCCAAAAAATTCACACAAAACCCTAACTGGCTCTTCATGTTGGCCAACCACAATTTGGCAATGCACATATGTGGATATCACGAAGAATTTTGACATCCATAGCAAATCCTTCCTTAGCAGAGAAAATAGTATGCATTCTCACACTGAAGAAAGGGATGGGGGCTTTACTGCACTTCTTCCAAACTACCTCTGGCATCATCCTGGTATCAACATTTTCAGCCCGCGATTGCCTCTTCAGCAGTGCCCCCCTCCCACAGCCCCCGTTGCCTTTCCTGGGCTCTGCTGTCCCATCGCAAAGTCTGGGAGCAACTGGCAGAAACAGTGGCACTTCAAAGAGAGAGAGGAACTGACGTTCTCCCTCTCTGTGACCCCCGGAAGCGGAAGCGACAAGGATTTCATCACTTCCAGTTTTGGCTTTGTTTACCAGGCCGTTAGCTACCAGGAAAGCAGCCGATCAGACCAATCTGTGTCTGATCAGCTTCTTTAGCAAGGCAGTGGTCATCTTGGAGGTGTGTTTGGGGTCACTATCATGTTGGAATACCCAGTCCTTGAAGGAAGGGGATCATGCTCTGCTTCAGTATGTCACAGTACATGTTGGCATTCATGGTTTCCTCAATGAACTGTAGCTCCCCAGTGCTGGCAGCACTCATGGAGCCCCAAACCATGACACTCCCACCACCATGCTTGACTGTAGGCAAGACACACTTGTCATTGTACTCCTCACCTGGTTGCCGCCACACACGCTTGACACTATCTGAACCAAATATGTTTATCTTGGTCTCATCAGACCACAGGACATGGTTCCAGTAATCCATGTCCTTAGTCTGCTTGTCTTCAGCAAACTTTTTGCGGGCTTTCTTGTGCATCATCTTTAGAAGAGGCTTCCTTCTGGGACAACAGCCACGCAGACCAATTTGATGCAGTGTGCAGCGTATGGTCTGAGCACTGACAGGCTGACGCCCCAACCTTTCAACCTCTGCAGCAATGCTGGCAGCAATCATACATCTATTTCTCAAAGGCAACCTCTGGATATGATGCTGAGCATGTGCACTCAACTTCCTTGGTCGACCATGGCGTGGCCTGTTCTGAAAGGAACCTGTTAAACCGCTGTATGGTCTTGGCCTCCATGCTGCAGCTCAGTTTCAGGGTCTTGGCAATCTTCCTATAGCCTAGGCCATCTTTATGTAGAGCAACAGTTCTTTTTTCAGATTCTCATAGAGTTCTTTGCCATGGGGTGCCAAGTGGAACTTCCAGTGACCAGTATGAGAGAGTGAGAGCGATAACACCAAATTTACCGCACCTGCTCCCCATTCACAGTTGAGACCATGTAAAACGAATGGGTCACATTACACCGGGAAGGGAAAATGGCTAATTGGGCCCAATTTGGACATTTTCACTTAGGGGTGTACTCACTTTTGTTCCCAGTGGTTTAGACATTAATGGCTGTGTGTTGAGTTATTTTGAGGGGACAGCAAATTTACAGTGTTATACAAGCTGTACACCCACTACTTTACATTGTAGCAAAGTGTAATTTCTTCCGTGTTGCCACATGAAAAGATATAATAAAATATTTACAAAAATGTGAGGGGTGTACTCATTTTTGTGAGATACTGTACATAGAGCTCCCAATCATTTGTTTAATTTCTTCGCCCATGTCAAACACATAGCTCCCAACTGTCCCTGATTTTAAGGGACTGTCCCTGATTTGGAACAAAGTCTCTCTCTGTCCCTCTTTTATCTTCATTTGTCCCTCATTTTAGTCCAATCTATATAGTTGTAAATAAAATGCACTTTATATTATTTAAAAAAACGTTTCCCTGTGCTAAATCTTTCATCAATATTGCTGCATTTTGTACATTTCAAAAGCCAGTATAAAGGAATAGAAGTGGTAAAAAAAAGCACTTGTGTGTTAAAATAATCATTTTTTTTGTATTAACTCTTTCAAGAGGGAGTGGCAGAGGGTGTATCCCATCCCTACCCACTTTTGCAAATAGGTTAGACATTAATGGCTGTTTGTTATTTTGAGGGGACAGCAAATGTACACTGTTATACATGCTGTAAACTCACTACTTTACATTGTAGCAAAGTGCCATTTCTTCAGTGTTGTCACATGAAAAGATATAATAAAATATTTACAAAAATGTGAGGGGTGTACTCACTTTTGTGAGATACTGTATGGACAGAGGAGAAAGAAAATGCTGGAACTAATTTGATAAAGATGCTCCCTCTACTTACAAACAACACCCTGATGGTTCATACAGCTACAGTCAGTGTCTGGCCCCTATCATATTTATTGCAGGACGTTAACAATACAAAGGGTATTGGTACAGCGTGGACTGAGCCTAGCCTGTTAAATTGAAATTTGGAAAGCTAATAAGTGTAAAACCAGAAGTCAAAGAAAGGAAATAACCGACAAAGGGGACAGTACCTCCATAACACCTGTTCCAGTATGGACATAACCTATAAGGGAGCAGAGTACCTATGATGCTGGCAGTACTATTGATGATTTGGTCCAATTGTCATGTTCCTTTCACTAATTTCAGTAATATGCAAGTTATAATAAAGGAAATACCTAAACCCAGTAAGAAGTCAAAGGCAGTCCATACAGCTTATAGGGCTTCAGCGATAATATAAACAGGATTTGATAGACAGCATTTGCTGATGCCCATCAGGCTGCTGAAGCTAGGGATGCTGTCATCTAACACACTCTAATCCCTCTATTTTTAGAGGCAAGAAAATCACATTCGAGTTGGATAGAGGAGAAGAAAATATGACAATATTAGAACAATCTTGGAGAAAGAAGTAAGCAGTAAACATATGGAGCACAGTGTAACAATCATATCAAGGTATACATGATGAAACGATTGAAGGATAATGATGCAGTTAAGCAATTAGTAAGGTAGGAGTTTATAAAGGGCATGAAGGGAAATGTTCCCTGCTCCTATGTTAACTGCTCCCCCTTGTAATGTCCCCTGTCCCCATGTAATTTTCTGCTGAATTGCATAAAATGTGCCTTCTACCTCCACATGTAATGTTCCCTGCTCCCATGTAATGTTACCTGCTCCCATATAATGTCTCCTGCATCCCTTGGGTACTGTGCCCTCCTGACCCCCTGTGCTCTGCCCTGCTGACCCCTGTACCCTGCCCTGCTGACCCCCTATACTATGCCCTGCTGACCCCTGTATACTGCCCTGCTGCACCCTCTACTCTGTTCTGCTGACCCCTATACTTTGTTGTGCTGACCTTCTGCTAAACCTGTGCTTTGTCCTGCTGACCTTCTGTATCACACCCTGCTGACTTTTGTACACCACCATACTGCCCCCCCCCCCCCATACACTGCTTATCTCAAGTTCAACCCAGATTTGAGAATCAGTGAAGAAAAAAACAACACAAGTTTCACATTAAAATGGTATGTTTTAATATGGATTCTATTATTTAATGCTATTTCTAAAAATATCCCCATTATATCAATAGCTCGCTGATCACACCAATGTTCTGTGAGCTGAAAAAATAAATATTTTTTCACCGTCACTGGAATTTAAGGACAGATGGGTGATGGTTTGAATTGCTTCATATTTGTCAGCAAGGTCTTTGACCAGGAAGTACCACTCCTAATATGGTCATTCCAGGAAGTTCAATGAGGAGACAGACTGTCTAACAACAATTTTGCTTTTGTCTGAGGTGGCTTTCCATTCACCTATTGTCAGGTGTGATAATGAACTCACCTGTTGTCTGCTAAGGGATGTATTGACACTCAGAGTAATGTGTATTGGGGGCTCGTTAGGGAACCATTGTTCTGTGTCTGGCTATTGTGTACATTGATTGCCCCCTGGGGCTTCTGTCTCATTACACATAACAGTCCTTCTGGCCAAGCTATCCAAGCTGGACCAATCCCTGCTGACTTATTTTCAAGTCCTCATTTGCATGGCTTAGGAGGACCTGAAGGGGAACTGCAGGTACTGTGCAATTGACCAATGGGAAAGCGGTTGTTGGGGGCAGGATGTTCCAAATTCTGTATAAAAGTGTGCTGTGTTTTTCCAATAAATTGTCTTCCTGTTTGAACTTACATACAGCCTGCTTGGTGTTTGTTCTAATGGATTCCGAATGGCACATAGCTGTAGTTCGGATCCCTGAGCCTTGGTTGACCGAACCATCAGACGTTGCGATCTGCAAGCTGACTCACTAGAGGCAGCGGTGGGATTTGCTCTCCAGTTACCGGGACACTCCAAACCACCACAGTCAATGACCAGCTATGCAGCATGCAGGAGAGCCATGCTGAAGGACTTACTTGAGAGCCGTGGAGGGACCAGTGGGACAAAGAACAAGGCCACCCTGATCAGTGAGCTAGCCGAGATGGATCAGAGGGGTGGTGATGCAGGACCCCGGTCAGTTGAAGACTTGTTTCAGCAACGAATTCGAGAGCGGTTGGCATTATATGGTGCTAACCCATCAGAGACCGCCATACAGAATGCCATTAGAGACATCCAGCTGCAGGATGAGCGACAAGAGAAAGAACTAGAGCGACAAGAGAGGGAACGAGAGCGACAAGAGAGAGAACGAGAGCGGCAGCATGAGCAGAGAATGGCAGAAAGACGGCAATCGGAGAAAACGCCTAAAGATGCAGCGTCCCCATATGAGGAGGAGTTTCGCTGGAGGTTGCAGCAACACTTGGTCCAACAGGATGGGCCTGGATCAGAGGAAGCCATACTGGACTGGAGAGATTTCACTCAAAAGGAAATGTGGTATGAGGCCTTAGAGGATGTGCAGTGGTAGCGGAGAGAGAACCTTCCCAGTGAAGAACAGCGGTTCCAGGTATACGTTGCCCTGCGGTTACCTTTCCTAGGAGAGCAACCCCGGGATGAGTGGGTGACAGAGCTGTGGAACCTGATTTGGAAGGAGTTGTGGCTCGATGAAGCTTACCGGGCACTAAAGGGGTACGCCACCAGCTACGACCACTGGATGGCTGACGACAATATGCCGGAAGGTGAAGACTACAGTGGCCCGGGCTTGCTGTGGATGGCCTTTGAGGAGAGAGACTTTGGATGTCCAGCAGAGTTTCGGCGCTGGGAAATCCAGGACACCGGGGAAGCCCTACTTGGTCTCCCCAAAGCGGATGACTTGGGGTCAGACCTGATTCATCTGGTCGGAATGGAGTGGGAACTGGAGCAGGACTACCAACGCCTGCTCTGCTCCATTCCACCCCAATCTACCCTGCAAGCAGAGCCGGAGTCCTGGGTGGCAGATCCAGACCCACAACCCTTCAGTTGGAGAGACAGTACAGACTGGTGGTACTTGGAAGACCCACCGATGGCAGGTGGAGATGGGACCGAGGTCTCTCTACCGGCCCTAAAGGGAGGCTGGGCAGCCGGCCCAGGTCCCCAGCTACAACAGGAGTTACAGGGAGCCGAAGGTGTCGTCCTTCCTTCCAAGCAGCAGTGTACCTTCCAAGGAGAGGAGACAACTATTCCTTCTCCCCAACCACAGGGAGACAACAGCCCCCCCAGGTGCAGATGGGACCACGGTCTCTGCACCAGACCTACAGGGATGCTGGGCGGCCGGTCCAGATCCCCAACCTACCCCGCAGGAATACCAGGAGGAGGAGGTAGGCGATCCCTCCTCTCTACAGCAGACCCCCAACCAGGTCCTGGGGGTATTATTCACCAACCCCAACCCAGCAGAAGAGCTGGCGACAGGGCAGAGTGTTACCGACCTCTGCCCAGCACCCGCAAAAGCTACAATCTCCACCTGTACACCCCAGGGATGCTGGGCAGTCGGCCCAGATCCCCAAAAGCATGAGGAAGTAAGCCCATCCACCCTGTCTTCTCTCCAGCGGCTGAAAGGATTCCCAGGAGTAGGGATGATCGAACGGTTCGGGTCGACCATCGGTTCGACCCGAACATTGGATGTTCGATATTCGGCCGAATACCGAACTTTTTGCGGTAAAAGTTCAGTATTCGGCCACCAGAACCGCCCAAAATGCACTGGGACAGGAACTGGGCTTTAAAAGCCCGTGATTGGCCCAGAAACGTCTGCAAAAGCCAATGAGGGGGCAGGAGTCTCCTAGGAACGTGATTGGAGTGACTACGGGGACCAGAGGCCAATCAGGAGTGAATACGCCCCACACTATATAAGATAGCCCCGCCTAACCCACAGTGATACAGAGCCTGTTGAAGAGAGTTGAAGCAGTTCTCTGACTCCTGCTTTGCTACACTACATTTTCTACATATCGAGTGGTTCTAAAGCTCCATATAGCAGAATTGTATTTAGCTTACAGCCAGTGTAGTTAGATACAGCGATTGTGCTGGTTCTTAGAGTTACAAAAAAAAACAAAAACTTAAGGGACAGTGTCAGTCTTCTGCTGTATGGAGCTTTCTATTTAGTGGAAAAGGATATATAGTGTAGTTAGGGAACTTTGTACTACATTAGTTATATTTAATAATTGAGTTTCTGTAGGGAAAGTGAAAGTGGGAGGGTTCTGTTTAGTGAGCACGTTGCACAGTGCTGCTGTATCCCAGCAGGTATACGTGCTTGCTAGGCAGCAAAATACAGTGACAACTTAACGCCTGTTGTTCAAAGCGTTAGGTGCACTGTACAAAAGCCTTTGCAACTGTGCGTGACACGCATCTGCTGTATCCAGCGACAACTGTGGGTCGCATAGCAGTGTGCGTTTTTCACCGCACACAGTTGCCAACGCATCAGTGACAACTTAACGCCTGTTGTTCAAAGCGTTAGGTCCACTGTGCAAAAGGCTTTGCTACTGTGCGTGACACACATCTGCTGTGCTGTATCCAGCGACAACTGTGGGTCGCATAGCAGTGTGCGTTTTTCACCGCACAAATTTGCCAACACATCAGTGACAACCTAACGCCTGTTGTTCAAAGCGTTAGGTCCACTGTGCAAAAGGCTTTGCTACTGTGCGTGACACACATCTGCTGTGCTGTATCCAGCGACAACTGTGGGTCGCATAGCAGTGTGCGTTTTTCACTGCACACAGTTGCCAACGCATCAGTGACAACTTAACGCCTGTTGTTCAAAGCGTTAGGTCCACTGTGCAAAAGGCTTTGCTACTGTGCGTGAGAAACATCTGCTGTGCTGTATCCAGCGACAACTGTGGGTCGCATAGCAGTGTGCGTTTTTCACCGCACACAGTTGCCAACGCATCAGTGACAACTTAACACCTGTTGTTCAAAGCGTTAGGTCCACTGTGCAAAAGCCTTTGCAACTGTGTGTGACACGCATCTACTGTGCTGTATCCAGCGACAACTGTGGGTCGCATAGCAGTGTGCGTTTTTTCACCGCACACAGTTGCCAACGCATC
The DNA here is from genome assembly GCF_965119305.1 of Pelophylax lessonae. Classification (NCBI taxonomy): domain Eukaryota; kingdom Metazoa; phylum Chordata; class Amphibia; order Anura; family Ranidae; genus Pelophylax; species Pelophylax lessonae. The sequence goes on from NC_138769.1 coordinate 511,027,713, forward strand.
AGTGACAACCTAACGCCTGTTGTTCAAAGTGTTAGGTCCACTGTGCAAAAGGCTTTGCTACTGTGCGTGACACGCATCTGCTGTGCTGTATCCAGCGACAACTGTGGGTCGCATAGCAGTGTGCGTTTTCACCGCACACAGTTGCCAACGCATCAGTGACAACTTACGCCTGTTGTTCAAAGTGTTAGGTCCACTGTGCAAAAGGCTTTGCTACTGTGCGTGACACGCATCTGCTGTGCTGTATCCAGCGACAACTGTGGGTCGCATAGCAGTGTGCGTTTTTCACCGCACACAGTTGCCAACGCATCAGTGACAAATATGCCTGGTAGACCAAGAAAAGGCATACGTGGTCCTGCTGCGGAAAGGGGCACAGCTTCTAGGGTGTCTAGAGGCAGGGGTGGACGTGGTGGTCAGTCCTCAGCCAGGCCACCATTTGGATTGTTCTCCGGCAGTGGCCAAGCTATACGTCCACAGTATGTACAGGAGGTGGTGGACTATATGACCAAACCCTCATCATCTGCATCATCTGCAACTACAGTGACCCAGGCAGAGAAAAGTGGTCAGTCTTCTGCAGTTGGCAGAACAAATACAGATGAGTCTATGTCCACCTCACGTCCTCCCTTAGACCCAACTTCAGACATGACAGAGGAGTCAGCTGAGCTGTTTGACCACAGTGTCGGCCATCTACTCCAGCCTGATGCTCAGTCCTTTATGGAGTCTGATGTTGGGTCTGAGTTTGAGGAGGAGGCAGAGCAAACAAGAGGGGAGAGCAGACGGCCAGCTCCATCTAAGGCCGCACCTGTTGTCTCCCGGGCCAGGCCTGATGCTCAGTCTTTGATGGAGTCAGATGTTGGGTCTGAGGTTGAGGAGGAGGCAGAGCAAGCAAGAGGGGAGAGCAGACGGCCCGCTCCATCTAAGGCCGCACCTGTTGTCTCCCAGGCCAGGCCTGATGCTCAGTCTTTGATGGAGTCAGATGTTGGGTCTGAGGTTGAGGAGGAGGCAGAGCAAGCAAGAGGGGAGAGCAGACGGCCCGCTCCATCTAAGGCCGCACCTGTTGTCTCCCGGGCCACTATACACACCTCATCTTGCTGGGCCTTTTTTGAGACATCCCATGCAGACAAAACAGTTGCGATCTGCAAGATTTGTAAGAAGGGTATAAAACGTGGCAAAAATGTCAACCACCTGGGTACAAGCTGCCTAAACAGGCATTTGACAACCCACCACTCGGCCCGTTGGCAGGAGCATTTAAAGAACCCACAAAAGGGCCAAAGATCGGTCAGTCGGCCTCCTAGTCCTCCTCGCGCTCCTCCTCATGCTCCACCTGCTCCACCTGCTCCACCTGCACATCAGTCTGTTCCTGGCCCTGCTATAGTCACTCGTCACCTGTTGGCAGCCTCCACTGACAGGGATGATGATATAGCAGGCAGTGTCGCATCTACCTCCAGCACACCACCAGCTGTAACATCTAGACGCCAAATTTCGATTCCACACATGCTGGAACGAAAAAAAATGTATACTCCCCGCCACCCACATGCCCAGCTTCTAAACAGTAGCTTGGCTAAACTACTGGCTCTGCAACTATTACCATTTAACCTGGTAGAGTCTGCTCCCTTCCGTGACTTCGCAAAATGTGCAGTTCCACAGTGGCAGGTGCCAAGTCGGCATTACTTTGCCCGTAAGGCCCTGCCATCCCTATACCAACATGTGGAAGGCAATGTAGTGTCGTCCCTGGCCAAGTCAGTCAGCCGTAAGATACACTTGATGGCTGACACTTGGTCAAGCAAACATGGGCAGGGACGGTACATTTCTGTCACTGCTCACTGGGTGACACTGCTTGCCAGCGGAAGGGATTGTAGCCAGGGCTCGGTGCTGCAGCCAGTGTTGCCCCCACGTCTGCAAACAGCTGGTGGTGTCGCTGATCCGGGTAGATCGACCACTTCTACCCCCTCCTGCTCCTCCTCCTCTACCTACTCCATGCCCTCCTCTGCAGAATGGTCCTTTGAATACGATGAGGTACCACGTAAACGTTCAAAGGGCTATTCTATGTCTCAGGCCAAAAGGTGTCACGCAGTGCTGCAGCTTGTGTGTCTAGGGGACAGGCAGCACACTGCCCCTCAGATTCTTGGGGCTCTGCAGGCACAGGCCCAGAGGTGGTTGACACCACGCCAGCTGCAGCCAGGGATGGTGGTTACTGATAATGGGTCAAACCTCCTGGCCGCCCTTCGTCAGGGAAAGTTAACCCATGTGCCATGCCTGGCGCATGTCCTGAATCTCGTGGTACAGCGGTTTTTGAACTCGTACCCGGGAATGCAGGATGTGCTAAGGATGGCAAGAAGGGTGTGCAGTCACTTCAGGCGGTCGTACAGTGCCACTGCACGTTTGGCCGAAGTGCAGCGCGAGTTTCACCTGCCGGTACACCGCCTCATCTGTGACATGCCCACCCGCTGGAACTCCACCTTGGCTATGCTGCAGCGCCTGTACACGCAGCAGAGGGCCCTCAATGAATACCTATGCGAGTACGGCACCAGCACTGGCTCTGCGCGCCTGGGCTTCTTTTCACCACGGCAGTGGCTTTTGATTAAGGATGCATGCGCTGTCCTCTCGCCATTTGAGGAGGCCACAAGGATGGTCAGCCGGGACAGCGCATGCATCAGTGACACCCTACCGGTACTGTTTTTGTTGGAGCACACTCCGCGTGGCATTATGGACAGGGCACTGGAGGCAGAGCAGCAGAAAGGAAGAGGAGGACTTCCTTGCCTCTCAAGGCCCCCTTTATCCTGAGAATCCTGACCCCATTATGCCTAGCTCCTAGAGGCCCGAGCAGGATCCAGGGGTGGAAGAGGAGGAGGAGGAGGACGATTCTGCGGAAAGTTTTGCAGGGTTTGAGGAGGAGGAGGAAGACATGCGGCAATCTGCAAGGCCTAGTTTGACTCCCTCGGGACACTTTGGAGTAGTGCGTGGCTGGGAGGAGGAGGAGCCCGTTCAAGATAATGTCGTTTTGAGTGACCCCGAGGAGTCAGCTTCTCAGGCCTTCGCTAATTTGCGACGCATGGGAAACATCGTTCTTCAGAGCCTGCGAAAGGACCCCAGAATCAAGGCCATTAAACAGACTGACCACTATTGGTTAGCCACCCTACTTGACCCCCGGTACAAGTCTAAAGTCTCGGAGCTTTTCCCATCCACCCAGAGAGTCCACAGGATCAAATCCTTTGAGGACAGTCTCAAGAGGATTCTGGTGAACACGTTCCCCGACTCCCGTAGGGTGCAGGGGCGGGGACAACCTACCATGGATTCTACTGGTGGTCACGAGAGGAGCGTTGGAGAAGGCGTGCGGTTGACGGATGCCTTTCGGTCTTTTTTTAGTCCTCACCGCCCAGGCCTCTCAGCTGCCACATCGCATCGACAGCGTCTGCATCACATGGTGGACGATTACGTGAGGGCACAAAGTGACACAGAGGGCTTTTCATGTGACGATGCCGATCCACTGGCATACTGGGTCTTACGATTAGACCACTGGCCAGAACTGGCCCAGTATGCCATGGAGTTGTTGGCCTGCCCTGCTTCCAGTGGCCTATCGGAACGGGCATTCAGCGCAGCAGGAGGATTCGTCACAGACCATCGAACGAGACTCTCCACCGACTCAGTCGACCGTTTGACATTCATTAAAATGAATCAGTCGTGGATATCAAGCTTTGATGCACCTGATGCAGACCTTGTAGACTAGGCTATCGTTGTGATGTGGCAGCTGAGCCTCAGTTTAAGCCTGGACCATGGTGCCACCGTCAAACCCTCCTCTCATTCTCTTTACGTTCACAGAACCTCATTTTGGTTATAACAAAAACTACCATGTTTTTCGCACCTGTTCCACAGGTGCACACCTTTACAATTTTTGGGCCTCCTTCAAAACCAGCTCTTTGGGGTTAAGGTGGGGAGGCTATGCTAAAACAAAAACTACCATGTTTGCGCACCTGTTCCACAGGGGCACACCTTTACAATTTTTGGGCCTCCTTCAACACCAGCTCTTTGGGGTTAAGGTGGGGAGGCTATGCTAAAACAAAAACTACCATGTTTGCGCACCTGTTCCACAGGTGCACACCTTTACAATTTTTGGGCCTCCTTCAACACCAGCTCTTTGGGGTTACGGTGGGGAGGCTATGCTAAACAAAAACTACTATGTTTGCGCACCTGTTCCACAGGTGCACACCTTTACAATTTTTGGGCCTCCTTCAACACCAGCTCTTTGGGGTTAAGGTGGGGAGGCTATGCTAAACAAAAACTACCATGTTTGCGAACCTGTTCCACAGGTGCACACCTTTACAATTTTTGGGCCTCCTTCAGCACCAGCTCTTTGGGGTTATGGTGGGGAGGCTATGCTAAACAAAAACTACCATGTTTGCGAACCTGTTCCACAGGTGCACACCTTTACAATTTTTGGGCCTCCTTCAACACCAGCTCTTTGGGGTTAAGGTGGGGAGGCTATGCTAAACAAAAACTACCATGTTTGTGAACCTGTTCCACAGGTGCACACCTTTACAATTTTTGGGCCTCCTTCAACACCAGCTCTTTGGGGTTATGGTGGGGAGGCTATGCTAAACAAAAACTACCATGTTTGCAAACCTGTTCCACAGGTGCACACCTTTACAATTTTTGGGCCTCCTTCAACACCAGCTCTTTGGGGTTAAGGTGGGGAGGCTATGCTAAACAAAAACTACCATGTTTGCGAACCTGTTCCACAGGTGCACACCTTTACAATTTTTTGGCCTCCTTCAACACCAGCTCTTTGGGGTTATGGTGGGGAGGCTATGCTAAACAAAAACTACCATGTTTGCGAACCTGTTCCACAGGTGCACACCTTTACAATTTTTGGGCCTCCTTCAACACCAGCTCTTTGGGGTTATGGTGGGGAGGCTATGCTAAACAAAAACTACCATGTTTGCGAACCTGTTCCACAGGTGCACACCTTTACAATTTTTGGGCCTCCTTCAACACCAGCTCTTTGGGGTTAAGGTGAGGAGGCTATGCTAAACAAAAACTACCATGTTTGCGAACCTGTTCCACAGGTGCACACCTTTACAATTTTGGGCCTCCTTCAACACCAGCTCTTTGGGGTTATGGTGGGGAGGCTATGCTAAACAAAAACTACCATGTTTGCGAACCTGTTCCACAGGTGCACACCTTTACAATTTTTGGGCCTCCTTCAACACCAGCTCTTTGGGGTTATGGTGGGGAGGCAATGCTAAACAAAAACTACCATGTTTGCGAACCTGTTCCACAGGTGCACACCTTTACAATTTTTGGGCCTCCTTCAACACCAGCTCTTTGGGGTTAAGGTGGGGAGGCTATGCTAAACAAAAACTACCCAGTTTGCGAACCTGTTCCACAGGTGCACACCTTTACAATTTTTGGGCCTCCTTCAACACCAGCTCTTTGGGGTTATGGTGGGGAGGCTATGCTAAACAAAAACTACCATGTTTGCGAACCTGTTCCACAGGTGCACACCTTTACAATTTTTGGGCCTCCTTCAACACCAGCTCTTTGGGGTTATGGTGGGGAGGCTATGCTAAACAAAAACTACCATGTTTGCGAACCTGTTCCACAGGTGCACACCTTTACAATTTTTGGGCCTCCTTCAACACCAGCTCTTTGGGGTTAAGGTGGGGAGGCTATGCTAAACAAAAACTACCATGTTTGCGAACCTGTTCCACAGGTGCACACCTTTACAATTTTTGGGCCTCCTTCAACACCAGCTCTTTAGGGTTATGGTGGGGAGGCTATGCTAAACAAAAACTACCATGTTTGCGAACCTGTTCCACAGGTGCACACCTTTACAATTTTTGGGCCTCCTTCAACACCAGCTCTTTGGGGTTATGGTGGGGAGGCTCCACCAACACCAAAACTACCATGTTTGCGCACCTGTTCCACATGTGCACACCTTCATAATTTTTACGCCTTCTTCAACACCAGCTCTTTGGGCTTACAGTGGTATGGCTCCGCCAACACCCAAACTGTAACAATCCTACAGGCTCACCTGAGTCAGAGGACTGCTGGCCGTAGGTATGAGTGGAGCCCAGTGGCAAGGACCGCAGGCTGATAGTAGGTGCAGGGAGTCTGGCAGAGGCTTGGTCAGATAATCTGTGTTGGCTACGGTGGTAGCGGTGCTGGATGCCGGATGGACACCAGGTAGTACTCTGCTGAGGACAAGGGTTCACCTGAGGTGTGGAAACTAAGTGATAGCTGGTTTTCACTAGAGCCCCTGGTGGTGGGGATAGACTGCGCTGCAAGCTAACGCCAGGACGCGGTCCTCAGGATCACCCAGCCAGGCAGAGTGCAGGTTTGGTCCGAAGGCAGAGGAGCAGACAAGGGATAACCAGAGAGAAGTCAGACGAGCCAAAGGTCGGGGCAGGCAGCAGTAAGCATGGTCAGACAATCCGGATCAGCAACAGAGGTAGCAGTTCAGTAGGTAGGGACAAAGCAGAAGAGTAGTCGGTAGTCAATTCCTGGTCAGCGTTGGATTTGTGGTAGTAGATAGAGCAGCAGATGAGGAGAAGCTTGATCAGGGCTCAGGAGCTCAATAATCAGCAAGCTTGAGGGCACGGGGCTGGACTTATATAGGGAAGTACCAGGTATCAGGAATCAAGGGTGATGAGCAAGGCTTGGCAAGACTAAGGTTGAATAATAGGCTTCAGGGAAGAATGTTCAGGGAGGAAAGTCCAGAGAGGACAGTAGCCTAGTAAGCAGGGCTACCGCCTGGCATGTGGCTGGTCACGGGTTCGAATCCCGACACAAACAACAATTTTTGCGCACCTGTCACACAGATGCATATCATTGTAATTTTTTTCCTTACAAAGGCAATTATTGCCTTCATTACCAGCACTTTCATAGGGATATGGTGTCAAGGCATCGTCGGCACCACCAAAGGCCCAATTTTTAAGCATCCTTTACTTCTATTCAAAGTCAAGAGACAACAGTATTCATCCAAAACATCTCTAATCTTGTTCACTCTGCACTACATTGTGGCCCCTACCCCTAACCCTAACCCTCAATGTATCCGTGCATATATGTCTGTTTCTTGTGAGAATTCAAATTAAAGTGCACCAAACACCATTTTACATGAAATAAAGTGCAACTACATACATCTTTGGACTTCTTGAAAACATTTGGTAATAATAGCCCCATTGTGGAAATACACCCGTTAATTATATGCACATTTAAAGAGACAGCACCTTTTTCCAAAAAAAACTCTAATCTTGTTCCCAGTGCACTGCATTATGTCCCCATCATACACATTGGCTGTGCCATTGATTAGGAGCAAAAGAAAGGTGCGGTTAAGCAAAAAAGTCATTTTTGAAGGTTTGGTAGGCTAAAATTCTGGTTCTGGACATGCTACAGAGCTGAAACTTCACAGGTACACCTTTTAGACCCCCCAGACACTAAATCCAAAGAAATCTCTTTTTTTTTTTTTTAATTTTTTCAATAATTGGCTCTCTATCAAAAACGACAATTTTTAAGAACTTTTTTTTGTGTGATTAATAGTCCCTGGGGCACTACCCAGAACCCTAGGCACTTTTTAGGGGCATTTATTGGGTTTTAGGGCTTCAAAATTGTACTTTTTGCTTCCAGAAGTTCGGGTCCCATTGATTTCAATGGGGTTCTGGAATCCAAACCGAACTTACCTGAAATTCGGGTGTTCTGGTCGAACCGAACTTTTCAAAAGTTCGATCATCCCTACCCAGGAGAAGGGCCAGTCCACACTTATCCACAGCAGCGGGTATGTTCTGCGAGAGAGGCAGAGGTTGGCTGGGTGAGTAACACTGTTTTCCCAACAATTTGTTTAGAGTACTGGGTGGGTGCAGACATTGGGAGGGCCTGTGGAACACAGCCTACCTTAGAGAGGTTGGAAAGTTCTTCTCTCAGCCTACTAGGCTCCTCTAATGTCTAAATCACCCTGTGTCTTTTAGGGACACGGGGTGCCCAAGAAGCCCAGTCTGGCCTGCCCAAACCAGACTTTCACAGACTAATTGGCTATGAGAGCTCCATGCGCCTTGCCAAGACAAACTTACAAACTATGTGGAACTTTGTCAAGGAAGCTGCCATGATGGATGGACTCTTTGGTACTTGTTACCCGACTAACTCAGGCACAGACCGATTGTAGGTCTGGTACCTGGATTAGTCTACCTTTGGGGGGAAGATATGTGACGGTGTTCACCGTCACTGGAATTTAAGGACAGATGGGTGATGGTTTGAATTGCTTCATATTTGTCAGCAAGGTCTCTGACCAAGAAGTACCACTCCTAATATGGTCATTCCAGGAAGTTCAATGAGGAGACAGACTGTCTAACAATTTTGCTTTTGTCTGAGGTGGCTTTCCATTCACCTATTGTCAGGTGTGCTAATGAACTCACCTGTTGTCTGCTAAGGGATGTATTGACACTCAGAGTAATGTGTATTGGGGGCTCGTTAGGGAACAATTGTTCTGTGTCTGACTATTGTGTACATTGATTGCCCCCTGGGGCTTCTGTCTCATTACACATAACAGTCCTTCTGGTCAAGCTATCCAAGCTGGACCAATCCCTGCTGACTTATTTTCAAGTCCTCATTTGCATGGCTTAGGAGGACCTGAAGGGAAACTGCAGGTACTGTGCAATTGACCAATGGGAAAGCGGTTGTTGGGAGCAGGATGTTCCAAATTCTGTATAAAAGTGTGCTGTGTTCTTCCAATAAATTGTCTTCCTGTTTGAACTTACATACAGCCTGCTTGGTGTTTGTTCTAATGGATTCCGAACGGCACATAGCTGTAGTTCGGATCCCGGAGCCTTGGTTGACCGAACCATCAGACGTTGCGATCTGCAAGCTGACTCACTAGAAGCAGAGGAGTGTCGGGAGAGCGGAAGCGAGCGAGCAAGGGTCTCGTCACACATACTGTATAGGTTCATGACTTGAGAGCTGGCAACAAAATTAGTGCAGCAGATACATGCTTAATCTACACAATCATTTAGCAGGGATATCATGAGTTTCCAAATGTTTCACTGTGGTAGATTTGGCTAAAGCTATATTCTCTGTTCCTGCGCATCCAGACTGTTGGTACTTGTTTGTCTTCACTTTTCAAGTAGTATTTGTGGGTGTGTCCCCTCGCCTTCAGATTATAGTGGTAAACTAAAGGAAGTTTTGGATCAGTGGATGTGGATGCCACAGTATTATTACACTATGCCAATGATTTGTTACTGTGCTGTGATAACAAAGGAATTTGTGAAACAGAAACAGAGCTTACTATGCCATCTAGCAGAAACTAACAAAGCAGGTAGAGAAAAGATACAATACTGTCAGAAGAAATATGTTTTCCTTGGGCTTTCAAAAGGTACCAAACATCTCATAGAAGACAGTGAAGCTGATCAAACACTATCCTAACCCCTTAGAATGTGAGACAGCTCTTCTAGGGATGGTGGGATACTGATGAGAATGGACTCTAAATGCCTCCCAGTTACTGGATCCATTATACACTTTAACAGCACAGCAGCCATTAATATTTGGTAAGGATAACCAAAAACAAAAGCAGATATTGATAAACGCTGTCACTACTGCCCTGAATTAGCCCACTGTCAGCTGAAAACGGGTCTTCGGGGAGCAGAACAAAGTGCACTCCTGTCATCCATGTTCTGTCCATGTCCTGTGTTCTCATTTAAATATACAATTGAAAGCATATCTGTTTAATATCTGCAAACAAATGTCTATTGATCTTGTCAGAAATTCTGAGCTGCTCTGTGAAACCTGAACCCATTCCAAAGATAACACTGTTTATGAGCATGCACACATATTATGAGGACATGGCTGAAACTGCAAATACATTATACATCATGGGAAATAATAATAATAATAGTAATAGGTTGACTATAATGTGTTCCAAAATTGTTTTGTGCATAGAATGTATCAATGGACATAAATCTGTTTGGTAAAAAAAAATTGACATTGCAAAGTACAGGTACAAAAAGAAACTAGAAATGTATTTAAAACTGAAAAATCATTCATGTTTGCAAGCTGTTCCTATCAACAATCACTTACCTTGTACAATATTTTTGGATTGACATTCTGTTAATGCACAATGTCTACTCTGTATATTGTTGGCTTAGGCCCTCTGGGTCATTTTTCCTTTTTTCATGTACCTGTTTTACTACAATATGAAAAAAAAATGTGGAAAAAAAACCAAACAAAACAAAAAAAAACCCCACGAAAATCACTTAAAGTGATTGTAAATGATCACCTTGTAAAACAACCCATTCAGTTTAAAATAGAAATGAAAGGCACAACATTTTTGTATGTATATATATATATATATATATATATATATATATATATATATATATATAAAAAACATTATTAATACCCTTTTTTATAAGTGATTACATCCCCTCTGTTCTCTGCATAAGAGCGGGGGAGAAGAAGCAGCAGCACACTGAGCTTGCCAGTGATAGGATGTGCAGGAGGGGTGTTTCAGGACAAGTCTGATCATTGGAGGAGAGTACATGAAGTTCCGAGCATAGCTAGAGAACTAACCATGGTGTGTTCTCCTGCTTAGTGTGGTCAGTTTTTACAAAGAAAGCAGAGGGATTGACAGGAACACCAGGGACACAAAGTGACACTAAAGTAAAAATAACCGGTCGCACTACACTCACGCTAGTAGCCCTGAACAGAGGCTATCTCTCTCTCTGTTCTATCTCTCTATATCACACTGAAAATGGCCGCTATGGAAAAGAATATTTTTATAGTGTGGGGTGGCACTAAGAGCTATCAACCATGATTGGATAGAGTCATCATGACAGTGTCCAATTATGGCTCTGATGGTGCTATGTGCTCTGATTGGGGAAGGCTTTCATTGCTTCAGCCAATCAGGCCTTCCAATGCACTGTGCGATGGCGCAGTGCATTGTGGTCATTAGGCAGACCAAGCAAACGGTAAAACGCCCCGACAATTCGGATGTTCGCCTCACAGGCGAAAAGCCAATGTTCGGCCTGAACCCAGGCTCGGGCTGAACCGTTCGCCTAAAACTAGTGATATAAACTTAGCAATTTCAGACAGTAAAGAGCGAGACTGGGGTAATTCCTCCAAAAATGGAAAACTGAACCATTGTGGCCATAGTTTCTTCAGCAGTCCGGTGAGGAAGATGGGTAGATGGCTGCAAGCCTAGTCAGAGTTAAGTGCCATTTATAGAAAATCTTTGGTGGAGCTTTCCAGTAATTTATGCAATGGGAATAATTTAAAGATAATTTAAGCACTTGATACAACCGTGGTACCAAATGCCCTCTGAGGATGTACCCTTGCACTAAATGCATTAGGGCTGGATTATGCACTGATGTCACACTGCCATTTTTGGGGATCTTAGTAAATGGATTTAACCCTTTTGCTGCGAGGTCTGTACAGCGTATGGACCTACAGCACTGCTTACAGCTGGCCAGGTCCGTACGCGCCATGGACCTCATTTCATCTTATGCTTTAAGCTCATGGTCACTTTAGTGACCATGAATCTATACCATAATTGTTCAGCAGATGCTGCTGAACAAACTGATAGTATTGATCAGTGGCTGATAAGCCACTGATCAGAGAAATTTACCTAAAATGTGACACCCCTCTGCTGCCGCTCTGCTGCTGTGCCTCCTGACCCTCCACTCCCCTATGCTGACATCTAAAGTGCCCTCCACCCTCACTGTAACTCTCCCTTACCCTGCCTTAGACTTCCTGCTCTGATCCCCCTCCCCTCCAGCACCAATTCCCCACCCGTCGCAAACTCCAATCTCTATGTGGCTGTCCTGCAGCTGTCAGATGCTCTCCGCTCCTCCCACCGGCTTTTTTTCTTGCAAGGCAGTCACAGAGGGATTGACTTGCAGAAAGAGATACCCCTTGCTGATTGGACCCCCCTCCAGTGCCCCCCCTTCTCTAATGTCCAGGTGTTGCCTGCCTAGCTGCTGCTAACCGGCTCTCCCACCTCCCCCTCCTGCTGACTTTCCGTGCTGCAGAACAGGCATAGAATAATCGTACGCCCCAGCCGCTGCTCCGACCCACCTCCTCCAATGCTTCTCCACCTCCCCAATGTCTGGGCACCCCCTCCATGCTGCTAGTCGAAGGGGGGGTGTTAAACATTTGTTTTATCAGCCCCCCTTCTTTCCTGAAAGATATCAGTCAGTGATCATTACAGATCGTTTCTGCATTCTTCCATCACTGACATATAGTAAACTGTGTATACTGTGTGTTAGTTTGTGAATGAAACAATGTTTCAATTTATGAATCGATAGGAGTCTTTACAGACTCCTTACCCATACATATATAATGCAGCTCAGGCTGCAGAGAAAGGGATGTTTAGACCCCTGATGTCTCTCCAAAGCGACCCCCCCCCAAAAAAATAAATAAATAAAAATAAATAAATAAAAAAAGGTGTAAAAGAAAAAAAAAACAGTTACAGAGTTAGGGCCGGTTCACACTGGTGCAATGTGGGAAACCCCACAAATACAGCAGTTTCAGGCGTTTTTTGAAGGTGTTTGGAGGCAGGCATGACATCTGAACTTCTGTATAGGGGTATATATATATATATATATATATATATATATATATATATATGTGTATGTATATATATATATACAGTATATATATATATATATATATATATATATATATATATATATATATATATATATATTTATATTTATATATATATGTGTGTGTGTGTGTATATATACATATACATATATATACACACATATATATATATATATATATATATATATATATATATATATATGGCCCTCCCCAGCAAGGTTTTCTCCTACAGTATCCCTGGATCTGCAAAAGGCCTTTGACTCTCTTTCCTGGCCGTTCCTTTTCCGGACCTTAGAACAATGGGGCTTTGGCACCTCTTTTCTTACCACGCTCCGGGCCCTTTACTCTCATCCGGTTGCTCAGGTGAGGATGCAAGGTTACTATTCGGCGAACATACCCATCCGGAGAGGCACGAGCCAGGGATTCCCCCTATCCCCGCTCCTTTTTGCGGTGGCCCTTGAATCTTTAGCAACGGCTATCCGCCTCCACCCCGACATTCATGGTATACGGTGCGGACCCGCTACCCACAAATGCGCGTTGTTTGCAGACGACATTATGCTTTTTGTCACCTCCCCATTGATTTCTCTCCCCAATATCATTTCCCTCCTAGACGCCTTTGGGGCGGCCTCAGGCCTGAGAGTCAATATGTCAAAGTCCCTGGCCCTCAATGTCACCCTCCCCTCCTCTCTTGTGGATCGGCTGAAGGACCACTTCCCTTTCTCCTGGCATCCAGATTCCATCCCCTACCTAGGGGTGTCGTTAACCCCCACGATAGACAAACTTTACCCAACCAACTACCTACCCATGATCCGTCGATTGAAGCGAGAATTGTCTGAATGGTCTCGCCTTCATATCTCCTGGATAGGGAGAGTCAATGCAGTTAAAATGACCCTCTTGCCGCGTATCCTCTATTTCTTCCGGTCTCTCCCGATCCCTGTGCGGAAATCCCATATTCAGAGTTTACAAGGTCACATTTTTAAATTTATCTGGGGACAGAAGGGACATAGATATAATAAACTTACACTCCTGCGCTCCCGGAAACAGGGGGGTTTAGGCGTCCCAGACCTCTGGAACTACTATCTAGCAGCACAACTAACACAGTTTTCCGTGATCTATTCCAGGGGGGGGGGAGCCCGACTGGTGCCAAATGGAACGTCAGGCCATTCCCCGACATACTATTGAATATTTGGTGTGGTGTCCGGCCTCTTCCCACCCCTCGGTTTTATCTGCTACTCTTTCACATTCTTTTGCCATTTGTGATCGCATTCATAAGTTGCATAAAGTGACCTCACATTGGGCTCCGCTCTCTCACCTTTTCCATAATCCAGCCTTCCCTCCAGGAGAAAACATAGGGGCATTTAAATGGTGGACTGACAAAGGCATGTATAGAATTGGACACTTTGTGGATAGCTCTGGTCCTATAACCTTATCACATTGTATTTATTCGTTGAAGATGCCGCCTGTGGAGAAGTTCCGTCTGACCCAAATCTCACACTTTATTAACTCCCTCAGGTCCAAATCTCCTGCACCTCTGCGGGTCTCGCTTAGGGTTGAGCGGACACCTAGATGTCCGTGTTCGACGGGTTCGGCCGAACTTTAAAAAAAAGTCCGGGTCCGTGTCCCGGACTTTTACCGAACTTTTCCCGGACACCGAACCCCATTGAAGTCAATGGGGACCCGAACTTTAAGGCACTAAAATGGCTCTAAAACACCAAAGGAAAGGGCTAGAGTGCTGCAAATGGCAGCAAAACGTAATTAAGAGCATGGCAAGTGCTCTGCAAACAAATGTGGATAGGGAAATAACTTAAAACAACAAAAAAAAACAGAAAAATAAAACAATGTTCTTCTTCATCTCTGAAGGACGAGGCCCATATGGAGTAGGAGGGAGGTTGAGGTGGTGGTGGATGTGGCGGTGACATAGGCGTGCGCACAGGGTGTGCTGTGTGTGCCTGGGCACACCCTAATCACCTAGGGCACATAGCATTGCCAGTGAGGAGATGGGAAAGATCTCCCTGGGACCTGCTCTGCTCTATTTCTCCTTGCCTACAGGTACATGGCCCCGATACATTACTCTCCCTGCTGGCAAACACATGCATGTGTATTTCAACTTTGGGGTGCACACCTTAATGCAATAGGCTGCGCACACCTATGGGCGGTGTAGGTGGAAGCGGCGGTGGAGGAGGACCAGGGCCGGATTAACAGCATCATGGGCTTGGTGCTGAGGATTTTGAAGGGCCTTAAGGGCCGTGCCTTGCCATGCACCCAGAGGAGGAAGGGTGCAGCCATGCATGCCTAATTCAACATGGGATGCTGTCTCTGAAGCCCATAAACACATCCATGCATCGCCAACTGTCCCTCCTTGTCCGGCCTTCACGCTGTGTGGGGAGGTTCTGAGGGTGCTGCCTGGGGAAGCGAGCATAGAAGCCAGACTTCTGTGTTTACAAGTGACAGAAGAGCGGTAACAGTGAATATGGCCAACCCGGGGCCTATATAAAAGGTAGGGGCCTGGAGCTGCAGCTCCAATAGCCCCTACATTAATCTGGCCCTGAGGAGGAGGACGAGGTAGCCAACACTGCTTCTTTTCAAAAATTTTAAATGAGGGTACACCCCAAAAGAGTGAGAAAGAGCAAAAATGGAACAATGGGTGGGTAAGGTCGGTATCCATTGCTATTCTGCATAAGGTACGGAAAAGTCCCGTGGGATCCATGCCTGGTTCATTTTAATGAACGTGAGCTTGTCCACATTGTCTCTGGACAGGCGGCTGCGCTTGTCTGTTATAACGCCCCCAGCCGTGCTAAATACCCATTCAGATAATACACTGGCTGCAGGGCACGCCAGCACCTCCAAGGCGTAAAGGGCAAGCTCAGGCCATGTGCCCAATTTGGAGACCCAGAAGTTGAAGGGGGCAGACCCGTCATTCACTACATGTAGGCGTGTGCACACATACTGCTCCACCATGTTGGTAAAATGCTGCCTCCTGCTAAGACGTTCCATCTGAGCTGCTGGTGCTGCTGTTTGTTGTGGCGTGCTGACAAAGCTTTTCCACATTTCGGCCATGCTAACCCTGCCTTCTGAGGTGCTGGCGGTGCCCTGGTTGCGTTGGCGACCTCCTCCTCCTCCTCCTCTGCCTTGTGCTTCCACTGTGGCCCCGCTGTCAGATGGGAATGCCAGCAGCATGGCGTCTACCAGCGTGCGCTTGTACTCGCGCATCTTGCGATCGCGCTCCAGTGAGTGAATTAAGGACGGTACGTTGTCCTTGTAACGGGGATCCAGCAGCGTGGCCACCCAGTAATCAGCACAAGTTAGAATGTGGGCAACTCGGCGGTCGTTGTGGAGACACTGCAGCATGTAATCGCTCATGTGTGCCAGGCTGCCCAGAGGCAACGAAAGGCTGTCCTCTGTGGGAGGTGTATCGTCCGTGTCCTCTGTATCCCCCCAGCCACGCACCAGTGATGGCCATGAGCTGGCCTGGGTGCCACCCTGCTGTGAACATGGTTCCATCTCCTCCTCCAGCTCCTCCTCCTCCTCATCCTCCTCATCCTCCAGAACTGTGCCCCTGCTGGACAATTGCGTCCCTGGCGTTTGCGTGTGCAGGAACCCACCCTCGGAGCCCCTTGCGAATGACTGCCCTGAAAGCCTTGGAAATGTTACCTCTTCATCCTCCTCCTCCTCCTCATCCTGTGCCACATCCTCTTCCATCATCGCCCGAATTGTTTTTTCAAGGAGGCATAGAAGTGGGATAGTTAAGCTGAGAACGGCGTCATTGCCACTGGCCATGTTGGTGGAGTACTCAAAACAGCGCAACAAGGCACACAGGTCTCGCATGGAGGCCCAGTTAAATTAAATAGCGGAATAGAAAATATGATCCAAAAAAAGTGTATGTATATCACACGTACACAACCACACTGGGCCCCAATTACTATTGTTTGTACCCCTAAAAGGCTAGATGAGGAGTAGGGGGAGTATGGAACAGGCAGCACCCTCAAACCTTCAGAAGTATGAGATGAACCCCAACAACTTGGAAAGGTGGATCTCTCTCACACGTACCAACACAGACTATCCCCCAATTTAACTGATCCCCAAAGGTTTTTGATTAAATAGCGGAATAGAAAATATGATCCAAAAAAAGTGTATGTATATCACACGTACACAACCACACTAGGCCCCAATTACTATTGTTTGTACCCCTAAAAGGCTAGATGAGGAGTAGGGGGAGTATGGAACAGGCAGCACCCTCAAACCTTCAGAAGTATGAGATGAACCCCAACAACTTGGAAAGGTGGATCTCTCTCACACGTACCAACACAGACTATCCCCCAATTTAACTGATCCCCAAAGGTTTTTGATTAAATAGCGGAATAGAAAATATGATCCAAAAAAAGTGTATGTATATCACACGTACACAACCACACTAGGCCCCAATTACTATTGTTTGTACCCCTAAAAGGCTAGATGAGGAGTAGGGGGGGTATGGAACAGGCAGCACCCTCAAACCTTCAGAAGTATGAGATGAACCCCAACAACTTGGAAAGGTGGATCTCTCTCACACGTACCAACACAGACTATCCCCCAATTTAACTGATCCCCAAAGGTTTTTGATTAAATAGCGGAATAGAAAATATGATCCAAAAAAAGTGTATGTATATCACACGTACACAACCACACTAGGCCCCAATTACTATTGTTTGTACCCCTAAAAGGCTAGATGAGGAGTAGGGGGGGTATGGAACAGGCAGCACCCTCAAATCTTCAGAAGTATGAGATGAACCCCAAAAACTTGGAAAGGTGGATCTCTCTCACACGTACCAACACAGACTATCCCCCAATTTAACTGATCCCCAAAGGTTTTTGATTAAATAGCGGAATAGAAAATATGATCCAAAAAAAGTGTATGTATATCACACGTACACAACCACACTAGGCCCCAATTACTATTGTTTGTACCCCTAAAAGGCTAGATGAGGAGTAGGGGGGGTATGGAACAGGCAGCACCCTCAAACCTTCAGAAGTATGAGATGAACCCCAACAACTTGGAAAGGTGGATCTCTCTCACACGTACCAACACAGACTATCCCCCAATTTAACTGATCCCCAAAGGTTTTTGATTAAATAGCGGAATAGAAAATATGATCCAAAAAAAGTGTATGTATATCACACGTACACAACCACACTAGGCCCCAATTACTATTGTTTGTACCCCTAAAAGGCTAGGAGTAGGGGGAGTATGGAACAGGCAGCACCCTCAAACCTTCAGAAGTATGAGATGAACCCCAACAACTTGGAAAGGTGGATCTCTCTCACACGTACCAACACAGACTATCCCCCAATTTAACTGATCCCCAAAGGTTTTTGATTAAATAGCGGAATAGAAAATATGATCCAAAAAAAGTGTATGTATATCACACGTACAAAACCACACTGGGCCCCAATTACTATTGTTTGTACCCCTAAAAGGCTAGATGAGGAGTAGGGGGGGTATGGAACAGGCAGCACCCTCAAACCTTCAGAAGTATGAGATGAACCCCAACAACTTGGAAAGGTGGATCTCTCTCACACGTACCAACACAGACTATCCCCCAATTTAACTGATCCCCAAAGGTTTTTGATTAAATAGCGGAATAGAAAATATGATCCAAAAAAAGTGTATGTATATCACACGTACACAACCACACTAGGCCCCAATTACTATTGTTTGTACCCCTAAAAGGCTAGATGAGGAGTAGGGGGGGTATGGAACAGGCAGCACCCTCAAATCTTCAGAAGTATGAGATGAACCCCAAAAACTTGGAAAGGTGGATCTCTCTCACACGTACCAACACAGACTATCCCCCAATTTAACTGATCCCTAAAGGTTTTTGATTAAATAGCGGAATAGAAAATATGATCCAAAAAAAGTGTATGTATATCACACGTACACAACCACACTAGGCCCCAATTACTATTGTTTGTACCCCTAAAAGGCTAGATGAGGAGTAGGGGGGGTATGGAACAGGCAGCACCCTCAAACCTTCAGAAGTATGAGATGAACCCCAACAACTTGGAAAGGTGGATCTCTCTCACACGTACCAACACAGACTATCCCCCAATTTAACTGATCCCCAAAGGTTTTTGATTAAATAGCGGAATAGAAAATATGATCCAAAAAAAGTGTATGTATATCACACGTACACAACCACACTAGGCCCCAATTACTATTGTTTGTACCCCTAAAAGGCTAGATGAGGAGTAGGGGGGGTATGGAACAGGCAGCACCCTCAAACCTTCAGAAGTATGAGATGAACCCCAACAACTTGGAAAGGTGGATCTCTCTCACACGTACCAACACAGACTATCCCCCAATTTAACTGATCCCCAAAGGTTTTTGATTAAATAGCGGAATAGAAAATATGATCCAAAAAAAGTGTATGTATATCACACGTACACAACCACACTAGGCCCCAATTACTATTGTTTGTACCCCTAAAAGGCTAGATGAGGAGTAGGGGGGGTATGGAACAGGCAGCACCCTCAAACCTTCAGAAGTATGAGATGAACCCCAACAACTTGGAAAGGTGGATCTCTCTCACACGTACCAACACAGACTATCCCCCAATTTAACTGATCCCCAAAGGTTTTTGATTAAATAGCGGAATAGAAAATATGATCCAAAAAAAGTGTATGTATATCACACGTACACAACCACACTAGGCCCCAATTACTATTGTTTGTACCCCTAAAAGGCTAGATGAGGAGTAGGGGGGGTATGGAACAGGCAGCACCCTCAAATCTTCAGAAGTATGAGATGAACCCCAAAAACTTGGAAAGGTGGATCTCTCTCACACGTACCAACACAGACTATCCCCCAATTTAACTGATCCCCAAAGGTTTTTGATTAAATAGCGGAATAGAAAATATGATCCAAAAAAAGTGTATGTATATCACACGTACACAACCACACTGGGCCCCAATTACTATTGTTTGTACCCCTAAAAGGCTAGATGAGGAGTAGGGGGGGTATGGAACAGGCAGCACCCTCAAATCTTCAGAAGTATGAGATGAACCCCAAAAACTTGGAAAGGTGGATCTCTCTCACACGTACCAACACAGACTATCCCCCAATTTAACTGATCCCCAAAGGTTTTTGATTAAATAGCGGAATAGAAAATATGATCCAAAAAAAGTGTATGTATATCACACGTACACAACCACACTAGGCCCCAATTACTATTGTTTGTACCCCTAAAAGGCTAGATGAGGAGTAGGGGGGGTATGGAACAGGCAGCACCCTCAAACCTTCAGAAGTATGAGATGAACCCCAACAACTTGGAAAGGTGGATCTCTCTCACACGTACCAACACAGACTATCCCCCAATTTAACTGATCCCCAAAGGTTTTTGATTAAATAGCGGAATAGAAAATATGATCCAAAAAAAGTGTATGTATATCACACGTACACAACCACACTAGGCCCCAATTACTATTGTTTGTACCCCTAAAAGGCTAGATGAGGAGTAGGGGGGGTATGGAACAGGCAGCACCCTCAAACCTTCAGAAGTATGAGATGAACCCCAACAACTTGGAAAGGTGGATCTCTCTCACACGTACCAACACAGACTATCCCCCAATTTAACTGATCCCCAAAGGTTTTTGATTAAATAGCGGAATAGAAAATATGATCCAAAAAAAGTGTATGTATATCACACGTACACAACCACACTAGGCCCCAATTACTATTGTTTGTACCCCTAAAAGGCTAGATGAGGAGTAGGGGGGGTATGGAACAGGCAGCACCCTCAAACCTTCAGAAGCATGAGATGAACCCCAACAACTTGGAAAGGTGGATCTCTCTCACACGTACCAACACAGACTATCCCCCAATTTAACTGATCCCCAAAGGTTTTTGATTAAATAGCGGAATAGAAAATATGATCCAAAAAAAGTGTATGTATATCACACGTACACAACCACACTAGGCCCCAATTACTATTGTTTGTACCCCTAAAAGGCTAGATGAGGAGTAGGGGGGGTATGGAACAGGCAGCACCCTCAAACCTTCAGAAGTATGAGATGAACCCCAACAACTTGGAAAGGTGGATCTCTCTCACACGTACCAACACAGACTATCCCCCAATTTAACTGATCCCCAAAGGTTTTTGATTAAATAGCGGAATAGAAAATATGATCCAAAAAAAGTGTATGTATATCACACGTACACAACCACACTAGGCCCCAATTACTATTGTTTGTACCCCTAAAAGGCTAGATGAGGAGTAGGGGGAGTATGGAACAGGCAGCACCCTCAAATCTTCAGAAGTATGAGATTGTGTTCACTGTACCCCACAAAGATTGAGTTCACTGCACCCCACAATGATTGTGTTCACTGCACCCCACAAAGATTGTGTTCACTGCACCTCACAAAGATTGTGTTCACTGTACCCCCCAAAGATTGTGTTCACTGCACCCCACAAAGATTCTGTTCACTGTACCCCACAAAGATTGTGTTCACTGCACCCTAAAAGGATGTTGTTCACTGCACCCCACAAAGATTGTGTTCACTGCACCCTAAAAGGATGTTGTTCACTGCACCCCAAAAAGATTGTGTTCACTGTACCCCCCCAAAGATTGTGTTCACTGCACCCCACAAAGATTGTGTTCACTGCACCCCAAAAAGATTGTGTTCACTGTACCCCCCAAAGATTGTGTTCACTGCACCCCAAAAAGATTGTGTTCACTGTACCCCCCAAAGATTGTATTCACTGCACCCCACAAAGATTCTGTTCACTGTACCCCACAAAGATTGTGTTCACTGCACCCCAAAAAGATTGTGTTCACTGTACCCCCCCAAAGATTGTGTTCACTGCACCCCACAAAGATTCTGTTCACTGCACCCCACAAAGGATTTTGTTCACTGCACCCCAAAAAGATTGTGTTCACTGCACCCCAAAAAGGATTTTGATCACTGCACCCCAAAAAGGATGTTGTTCACTGCACCCCAAAAATGATTTTGTTCACTCCACCCCAAAAAGATTGTGTTCACTGCACCCCACAAAGATTGTGTTCACTGCACCCCAAAAAGATTGTGTTCACTGTACCCCCCAAAGATTGTGTTCACTGCACCCCACAAAGATTCTGTTCACTGTACCCCACAAAGATTGTGTTCACTGCACCCCAAAAAAGATTGTGTTCACTGCACCCCAAAAAGGATGTTGTTCACTGCACCCCAAAAAGGATGTTGTTCACTCCACCCCAAAAAGATTGTGTTCACTGCACCCCACAAAGATTGTGTTCACTGCACCCCAAAAAGATTGTGTTCACTGCACCCCAAAAATGATTTTGTTCACTGCACCCCAAAAAGGATTTTGTTCACTGCACCCCAAAAAGGATGTTGTTCACTCCACCCCAAAAAGATTGTGTTCACTGCACCCCAAAAAGATTGTGTTCACTGCACCCCACAAAGGATTTTGTTCACTGCACCCCAAAAAGATTGTGTTCACTGCACCCCAAAAAGGATGTTGTTCACTGCACCCCAAAAAGGATTTTGTTCACTGCACCCCAAAAAGATTGTGTTCACTGCACCCCACAAAGGATTTTGTTCACTGCACCCCACAAAGATTGTGTTCACTGCACACCAAAAAGGATTGTGTTCACTGCACCCCAAAAAGATTTTGTTCACTGCACCCCAAAAAGATTGTGTTCACTGCAGCCCAAAAAGATTGTGTTCACTGCAGCCCAAAAAGATTGTGTTCACTGCAGCCCAAAAAGATTGTGTTCACTGCAGCTCACACACAGAAAAATGGATGTGGATCACTGACACCTGCCTATCTCCAATCCCACACCACACAGCAATATCGATTGTAGTTTGTAGAACACAGTTTCCCTAAAATTCAGCAGACTCTGTCCCCAACAGGATTGAGAAGAGATCGTAGATCAGGATTGAGTGCAGATTCACCCCACCCCCCACACAGCAATATCGATTGTAGTTTGTAGAAGACACTGACCCTATAATTCAGCAGACTCTATCCCTAAAATGCCTACAACTCGCCCTGCCTAAACACTCCGACCTGTCCCTCAATTCTATCCGGACACAAATGGTTTTTTCCTGCCTATCTGTCCCTAATCAGCAGCCAGCACATTGATGTGTGCTCTGTCCCTTAGCTAAGCAGCAGAATGACGCTGCTGCGGCGGCTGCCTCGAACTTATAAAGACTTGGTCACATGCTTCAGACGGCCAATCACAGCTACTAAGACATTTGCAGGCATGGCTGGGATGGCTTAAGGCACACCAGTTAAACGATTGTTGATTGGCTGTTGAAAGCCCGCCATGAAAAGAGCGCCAAAGCATGCAAAACCCGGA
Organism: Pelophylax lessonae; assembly: GCF_965119305.1. Taxonomy (NCBI): domain Eukaryota; kingdom Metazoa; phylum Chordata; class Amphibia; order Anura; family Ranidae; genus Pelophylax; species Pelophylax lessonae. The sequence continues at coordinate 511,050,627 of NC_138769.1, forward strand.
AATAAAACGACCGAACACGGATTTTTACCCGAACATACAGTAAAGTGTCCGTGTCCGTGTTCGGGTAAAAAAAATCCAATTATTCGGTACGAACACGAATAATACAGTCCGTGTTCGCTCAACACTAGTCTCGCTTTATGAACAATGGTGTGCCCAAATTACTGATGTTAAGGGGGGTATCTCCCTCATCTATGCCCTAATAAATGATGCTCAAACTAAACCGGCCTACATGCTTAAATGGGAACAAGACCTCAACATAGAATGGGACCTGCCGGACTGGCATGCATGTGTTGGGCGTTCCTTCCGGGGTATTCACAATGTTGGCCTCATGGAAGCTAATTTAAAAGTGATTATGAGGTGGTATATGGTACCTCCTAGGCTGGCCACCATCTATCCCTCCACACATCCCACTTGCTTTCGTGACTGCAATCTGCTGGGCACTAAAATTGCATATCTTTTAGGAATGCCCCAAACTGAGAACGTTCTGGGGGCGCATTTATAGTATAGTCAGGCGGATTACTGGCCTTGTGGTACATCCGTCCCCCACGCATGCTCTATTAGGTCAGCGGATTCCTGTAATTCCCAAACACACCCAGGCCCTCATCTTCTACATTTTCCTCGGTGCCAAAATGGCGATAGCCAAGCAGTGGAAAATGCCTTCTGTTCCGCTCCATTTGGCTAAGCGTATGATATCATGGATAATGGCACAGGAGAAGATGTACAGCATCCTTGATGATTCCAGAATGAAATTTGAACTGATCTGGGAACCCTGGGCAGCCTACGTTAATGTTACAATTTAATTGGGGTCGGACCTCTGGAACCTTCTTCCTCTTCTTGCTCTTCATCCTCTTTTCTATTCTCTTTCCTTACTGCATGTCAGTCTCCTTTTCTGTCCCCTCTGCCCTCTTCTCTTTTCTTCTTTTTCCTCTTCTTGCTCTCTTATTGGTATTGCTGTACTTATAGTGCTTTGTCGCTGACTCTACCTAGTGGAGTCTCTCGGTTCGGACCCAGAGCCCCCACCAATTACTTGGGATGGGTTTTTGCATTGTGAGTTTTTTTTTCTTTTACTGTTCTTGTTTACAATCTGGAGTACGGGTCTCTAGTTAGGTTAGGTTTGTCCTGGGAATTTTTATTTTTTACCTCTAACCGGTTCTCCATGGGAATCCTCGTGTTTGGGATACCATTTGGTTCATTAATTGAGGTTGGGAGCGCTTCCTTCGAGGCACAGTTAGTTCCCTTTGGGGTGTCTCGAGGAGGGCGCCCTACCGTTGTGGCCTCAGTCACCCATTAGCTGGTATCCCCCCCTTTTTTTTTTTTCTTGGTTTCCCGGGTCAAAATATGGTTCCATTTGCTTGACGTACTCCTAGATACTATATATATGCATTGTCAGCTGTTTACCCACCCCACTATGCTGTACTTCATGTTTCACTCACCACTTGTTGTGGATTCGTTTTTATTTCTGTACCATTTTCGTTATTGCTTGTACTTGTTATCCTCGAATAAAAATTTATTAGAAACAGAAACATAGAATGTGTCGGCAGATAAGAACCATTTGGCCCATCTAGTCTGCCCAATATATCTGAATCCTATGAATAGTCCCTGGCCCTATCTTATATGAAGGATAGCCTTATGCCTATCCCATGCATGCTTAAACTCCTTCACTGTATTTGCAGCTACCACTTCTGCAGGAAGGTTATTCCATGCATCCACTACTCTCTCAGTAAAGTAATACTTCCTCATATTACTTTTAAACCTTTGCCCCTCTAATTTAAAACTGTGTCCTCTTGTGGTAGTTTTTCTTCTTTTAAATATGCTCTCCTCCTTTACCGAGTTGATTCCCTTTATGTATTTAAAAGTTTCTATCATATCCCCTCTGTCTCTTCTTTCTTCCAAGCTATACATGTTAAGGTCCTTTAACCTTTCCTGGTAAGTTTTTTCCTGCAATCCATGTACTAGTTTAGTAGCTCTTCTCTGAACTCTCTCTAGAGTATCTATATCCTTCTGGAGATATGGCCTCCAGTACTGCGCACAATACTCCAAGTGAGGTCTCACCAGTGTTCTGTACAGCGGAATAAGCACTTCTCTCTTTCTACTGCTTATACCTCTCCCTATACATCCAAGCATTCTGCTGGCATTTCGTGCTGCTCTATTACATTGTCTTCCCACCTTTAAGTCTTCTGAAATAATTACTCCTAAATCCCTTTCCTCAGATACTGAGGTCAGGACTGTGTCAAATATTCTATATTCTGCCCTTGGGTTTTTACGCCCCAGGTGCATTATCTTGCACTTATCCACATTAGATTTCAGTTGCCAGAGTTCTGACCATTCTTCTAGTTTTGCTAAATCCTTTTCCATTTAGCGTTTCCCTGCAGGAACATCAACCCTGTTACATATCTTTGTGTCATCAGCAAAAAGACAAACCTTACCATCGAGGCCTTTTGCAATATCACTTATGAAGATATTAAACAAAATTGGTCCCAGTACAGATCCCTGAGGTACCCCACTGGTAACATGACCTTGTTCTGAATGTTCTCCATTGACTACAACCCTCTGTTGTCTGTCACTCAGCCACTGCCTAATCCACTCAACAATATGGGAGTCCATGCTCAATGACTGCAGTTTATTGATAAGTCTTCTATGTGGGACAGTGTCAAAAGCCTTACTAAAATCTAGATATGCAATGTCTACTGCACCTCCACCGTCTATTATTTTAGTCACCCAGTCAAAAAAATCTATAAGATTTGTTTGACATGATCTCCCTGAAGTAAACCCATGTTGTTTTTCATCTTGCAATCCATGGGATTTAAGATGTTCCACAATCCTGTCCTTTAATAGGGTTTCCATTAATTTGCCTACTATTGATGTCAGACTCACTGGTCTATAGTTGCTCGATTCCTCCCTACTACCTCTCTTGTGAATGGGCACGACATTTGCCAATTTCCAATCTTCCGGGACGACTCCTGTTACTAATGATTGGTTAAATAAATCTGTTAATGGTTTTGCCAGCTCACCACTAAGCTCTTTTAATAATTTTGGGTGTATCTCATCAGGACCCTGTGACTTATTTGTCTTCACTTTAGACAGCAATCTTAGAACGTCTTCCTCTGTAAAGACACATGCATCAAACGATTCATTAGTCATCCTTTCAAGTGGAGGTCCTTCTCCTTCTTTTTCTTCTGTAAAAACTGAACAGAAGTATTCATTAAGGCAGTCGGCTAGCCCTTTATTCTCTTTTACATACCTTCCGTCCTTTGTTGATATATATATATATATATATATATATATATATATATATATATATACCCCTAACCCAAAATCTGCATAGTGGGGTCACCCTGGCATGGCAGAGTCAGGTCACCCTAAACTACACTACAGTCACCCTGACATGGCAGAGTTCGGTCACCCAGGCATGGCAGAGTCAGGTCACCCTAAACTCCGGTCACCCTGACACTTAAAGGTATCCCTACAAAAACTAGATTATTGAATCTAACTATAGTGGTATATAGTACCCTAACTACACTGCATATCCCTTTCCTCCCACTAAAATAACAGCTCCATACAGCAGAAGATAATTGCAAAATGACACTGGAGCTTTACAAGCAGCAGGAGAAACACTAATGCTTCCACTCTCTTCAAAAGTCTCTGTATCACAGTGCTAGAGGTTAGGCGGGGCTATGTTATATACTGTGGGGCATATTCACTCCTGATTGGTCTCTGGACCCTGTAGTCACTCCAATCACGTTCCTAGCAGACTCCTGCCCCCCTCATTGGCTTTTACTGACGTTTCTGGGCCAATCACTGGCTTTTAAAGCCCAATTTCTGTCCCATCACATTTTGGGGCGGTTCTGGCGACCAAATTCCGAAATTTTACTGCAAAAAGTTTGGAATTCGGCCGAATTTCGAACACCCAATGTTCGGGTCGAACCGATGGTCGATCCGAACCGTTCGATCATCCCTATTCACTGCCTATTTTAGCTTAAAGCAGAGCGCCACTCAAAAGGGGAAGCTCTGCTTGTTTCCACTATCCCCCTCTCCACTGCCACATTTGCCACTTTTTGGGGGAGAGGGGGGAGCGGGTATCTGGTTTTGACAGGTACCTACTCCCACTTCCGGGGTACCCACTCCCACTTCTGGGTAAGGTAGCCGCGGCAATCTATGAAGCTGTTTGGCCCCTCTCCCTTCCCCCTGCAGCCTTCTGAGACACAGAAGAATGAGGGACCATTCACAAAGCGCAGCCCGACTCGCTTATTCGCAGTAGGAAACCGGCTGTGTAGCCGGAAGGCTTAACTGCTGGTTTCTCTTACTGAAGATGCCGACACCCGCACCCGAAGCCAATTGAAGACTCGTGTGCTGACATCGCTGGATCCCTGGACAGGTAAGTATCCGTGTATGAAAAGTCATCAGCTACAGTATACAATATGTAGCTGCTGAATTTCAATTTTTGAGGGGAGACTGGAGCTCCACTTTAGGGGCGGGGGGGGGGCATATGGCAAGCAGCAAAAACTAAGCTCAACCATGCATTTTTGTCTCACTCAACCGCAAAGGCCTTGTTCATATGGGGCATTCTACAGCGAGGCCTGGTATAGCTGCATAGGAATGCACAGGTGTTTTGTGCAATCCTGTGCAGGCAGTCCTATTTATATCAATTGGTATGCAGTTGCTGTATCGTGACAGCTATTGCTCCCAACTTGACATCCATGTGGGTGTATGTCCCTAAACTCAGCCTGTCTGCATTTGGGGCCATGCACCTACACTTGCATGTCAAATCTGTCTTTGCAGCCTCTGCATCCCAGTTGACATGAATAGAACTGCCTGCACAGGGAGGCACAGAATAGCTGTACATCCGCATGTGGGTAAACACAGCACTCCATGGGCATACAATGTAGCACACCCCTTTTGAGTGAGGCCTTAGTAGGAATTTAGCAGGAATTTTGTAAGTTATGTTGTGGTTTTATGTGCAAATAAGGATTTTTGTTAGCATTTTTTTCCAATGACAATAGCGATCTGAAGAACATTTACGCAAGTATTGTGGGGCTAAAAAAATCAGTAGCACCTTTTTTTTTCTACTGGTCACGTGCTTTCAGAAAATATATGCTATAGGAAGGGGGGGGGGGGTATTTTCAAAATCTGGAAGCTGTAAATGAAAAATGCCAATCTCCAAAATTTTAGAGACATTTTTGCATATGTTTGCCATTTTTCAAAAAATGCGCAATTTAAAATTGACAAATATTTGTTATTTATGGACTCAACACATATTAAGCTTTTATATTTAGTAAGAAATTAGCAGAAATGTTGCAAAATTTGCTGTGTTGGTATCTGCTAATAATGATTTTAGTATACTTTTTGTGAAAATATTTTGTTAATAAACATTTGCGAAAATATCGCAGGGCCTAAAAAATCAGTAGCATCTTATTTTTATTCTACAGGTCATCTTCTTTCAGAAAATATATGGTTAGGGGGGTCTTTCACAAATTCTGAAAGCTGTAAGGGAAAAATAAAAACCTTCGGATTTTTTGAGAAATTTGGATATTTACATTTTTGCGAACGTTAGATTTTCACCACTTTACAAAAAGGCGCAATTTAAAAGTTACAAATATTTGTTATTTATTAACTCAATACAGAATACGTTTTTTTGTTTAGTAGAGATTTAGCAGGAGTTTTTTGAAAAATTAACTGTTTTTTATCTGCTAAAAGTGGTTTTAGTGTATTTTTAGCAAACATATTGATTTGATAAACATTTACGCAAATATTGTGGGGCCATAAAAATCAGAAGAACCTTTTTTTTATTCTAAAGGTCATGTGCTTTCAGAAAATATATGGTTTGGGGGATCTTTCACAAATTCCTAAAGTTGTAAGGGAAAAATTAAAACCTTCAATTTTCACCATTTCACAAAAAGGCGCAATTTAAAAGTTAAAAATATTTGTTATTTATTAACTTAATACAGGTAAAGCTTTTAAATTTAGTAGGAATTGTGTAAAGTTTGCTGTGTTTTTATCTGCCAATAATGATTTTAGTGGATTTTTAGCAAAAATATTGTTTTGATAAACATTTGTGCAAATGGCATGGGGCCCTAAAAATCAGTAGCACCTTCTTTTTGTTCTACTGGTCCTGTGCTTTCATAAAATGTAGGATTTGGGGGTATTTTACAAACTGTGAAAGCAATAAGTTAAAAATTTAAAGGCAATGGAAAAATTGCAAAAATGGTCTGGCCAGTTTATAAGTGGAGCACAAGGCCTGGCAGCGAAAGGGTTGAATTGCTGTTTTTATGTGCCATGTTATCCTTTTTGATGTATGAGATTTTATGTGGATTCTTTACATTTTGATAAATTACTACACTATATGAGACCCTCCGGTGTGGCTCTACTGTGTGTGGTGAGCACCCTTTTTCAGTACAGCCCTTGTATGCACAGTGTGACGCTTCCCTCTGGCAAACATTGGAAATTTGGACACCTATCTAGCAGTTGGATGGTCGTGTAAGAGAGGCTGGGGGTTTTCATCTGATATTGAAGCATTGCATGCTGCTAATGGCAGCATAGAATCTGGAGAGTGCATTATTGGCACTGAGCACAAGTGGTGGTGTGTTTTCAAGGTGGAAGGTTTTCTTTGGACATTGGAAGACAACCTTTTTTTTCTCATTGGAAAACATTTTATTCTGGGACTTTTTGATTCAATATATTATCACAGTTAACAGGATTTTATTGCTTTATTTATGATTCATATACACGTTTTGTTTTTCTCATATATAGGTTTGTATAGAGGCACTGCACATTATTTTTTATATTTTAGTTGGGTTGTGTATGTAGCCATATTGCTAGATTCCTTCTCTTTACCTCTAGTTCAGACTTTTTTACTATTTGTATTGCCCAAGAGACATGATTGGGACTAAGGTCTTGGGACAACTTTTGAAGTTTTGCGAATAGGACGGATAGGTTCACTCACAGAAATTTAGCCGTAGGTGAAACTAGTTGTATGCCTATGTAAGGCAGTATGACATTGGGGGCCCATGAGAAAAGGGTTGGGGCAGATATTTAATTTTTAGTGTTGGTTTCTAAACAGACATCTAACATGCACGATTAAGAGTAGTTGATTTTATAGAGCTTGTATTATACTTTACTAATAGAGATTGTACTAAATAGATCAAGAATGTTTGTAATGATGGAAGGGAGTGGAGGGAATCGGTTAGAGATATTATCACATCATCGGACAATTTTGTGTTTGTTGTTGCCAATTGTTATGCTAGATATGAGAGGATTGGACCAGAAGCTTTGTGCTAGTGGCTCCATTACTAGGATGAAGATTAACAAGGGTAATGGGCATCCTGGAGGGGTTCCATTTGTGATTTTAAAAAGATTGGAGAGGATACACAGTCCATACCCTTGCACTTGGGGGGGAATATGTAACACATTTATAAATTGCCTGGTACCATTAGACACCTGTCTGCTCACTACAAACTCCACTTGGTCAATATGAACTAATTGGAGGATGATGGAGGACAGGCAAGATGCTATACGTTTTACAAAGAGTTTAGTATCTGTGTTTAATAATAAAATGGGTCTATAGCTGGTGGGGTTGTCAGGTGGTTTTTTAAATTCCCAATTTATTTTTATTGCACACCACAGGTTTAAAAAGGAAGCAAAAATGTAAAACTATTTTTACACATTTTATAGCAATGTTTTACATTGTACAGAGCAGAGAAATGATTTAGCGTGTTTGATTGTCACAGAAGTGAGGGGCCAAGTCCTCAGTTAATTTGATGACATAGAATGTAAAAAATCATGGGTTCTCCTGGTACATAAATTGTTCTCTTTCCAAGTTCTCTACTGGATGTGTGTCTCTGTAAATGCTAAAGTAGTATCATAACTTATGCCATGTGTTTAACATAGTGTTCATCTTTTTTAAACATGTTCTAATGAGGTAATCTGGTTAACTAACTTTTTTTCCAAAGAAAAGGAAATGATTGGGTCCTTAATTCATTGATTTCACAGCTATTTATTAGTTTAGCCAGGTGCTCGGCTAGAGACAGAAAGCAATTTAAGACACTGTGCTCCCAATGGACTTCAGCTGACTGGGTTAACATTACTTCAACTCCATCCACCATGGACAGCTGGGAAGCAGAAGGAGCTCAAAAAGGTTTGAAAGTTGGCAGCATTGACTCATGGGAGTTAAAGTTCAGGAAAAAAAACTTTACTATGGCAGTAATTGGACTATTGGACTACAGTTCCCAGAGCCAGGTGTAAAGATAGAGAACTTTATTTCACAGGCTGAATACCGAGAAATTTTCTTTTTTTCTGTGAGGAGACCGAGATGTGCACAAAGATCTGCTACAAGCCTGCGGCCATGTGCTGAGGACTGGAGTCGCTCCAGGCAGACACAGAAGTGAGCTGACATCTGAACAGCGGAGCCCCTGTTGCTGTATTGCTGGGGCTGGTGAGAGGACACTTCTGCCATCAACCTGTTGCTGCTAGCAAAGACTGAGCACTTAGAGACTGGCCATCTAAATAGCAACATTATTTATTGCATACAAACTTCACTGGGACTGTATTCAAGTGCATCACTGTAAAGACTGGGCACCAATGCTAACTGGCTGAAGAACTAGGATTAAAGACTGCTCACTCACTCCTTCACAATAATTTAACCTATTGTCCATAGTAAGAGGTACCTCTTTAGGGAGCCTTACATTTCATCACTGCCATTCATATAGAGTGCACTTTAAAGTGGATATAGCCTACTGTTTACAGAGGAGTATCGATTACCTGTTATCTATCTATCTATCTATCTATCTATCTATCTATCTATCTATCTATCTATCTATCTATCTATCTATCTATCTATCTATCTATCTATCTATCTATCTATCTATCTATCTATCTATCTATCTATCTATCTGTCTATCTGTCTGTCTGTCTGTCTGTCTGTCTGTCTGTCTGTCTGTCTGTCTGTCTGTCTGTCTGTCTGTCTGTCTGTCTGTCTCTTATTGCTGATTTTGTGGATTACTAGGTTTACTCGAGTTTAGCTGCATAGAACCACCATTGCCTAGTGAACATGTCTACTGAACTGTGATCGACCTAATCCTTTATTTATTCACTTATATGCATACTACTTTTTACTGCAACCTGTAATTATATATTGGGTTTATATACCACTTACCAGTCTGGGGTTTGCTTTTTGATACTGAACCTTAGTTGCATGCAGGTTATCTATATTTGTGCTCCCAGTAGCAGGGCAATATCTATTTGCTTAATGGGACTCTCTAGCTCCACCTGCCTTCCTGCTGCAGTCAATCCACAATCAGCTCAGCTTAATTATCTGGACTTCCTGTACACTGTGCCTGTTTGTTGGATCTGTTTCCCTGGGTGTGTGCTATACTACTGAACTTCTGGATTTTTTAACTTTGCCTGATTCCTGGACTTCTCTCTTTGCCTGCTGATTTGCATTACTCTGCAAGTCTGTGTATGACCCTGCCTGTCTCTGACCACACCTCTGGATTCTGACTGGACTGGATTCTGACTTTTTAACTTGCTGTCAAGACTTGTTGGTAACTCAGCCTGCCTGACTATACTAACCCCCAGCCAAAGCTCCACTCTGGACTAAACCTTTCAACAGGTACCTTACATAACAAATGGGGCAACAATGACAGTGGACCCTAGGGGCGGTACCTGGTGGCCAGAAGAGGAGAATTACCCTGTTAAGATGTTACATATGAGGGGGAGTGGAACGCACAGTGTGCTTCTGGGTCTCCGGCGTGCATCCCACTCGTCCTCCCTCCTGCTGCCATAGCCTCGCCCAGCTGGAGGGGACGTTGGATGGCCGCAACAATGATTGGCCCGCAGAGATGAGGCTTGGAGCACTCCATTTACTTCCGGGAGTGGTGGTATGTTTTCCAGAGCACTGCATGCATACACCTGACCAGTATGGAGTCTGTCACATATGCACTTTGTTTTTTTTGCATCACCAAAGTGCGGCATGCATACAGGATCCACCAGTTCCATGGCAACACTTGGAGTGAGTAGGAGACTGCAGAAGGTTTTCCGTGGTGAAGGAACAGCTGGAGATGCCTGGTGAACCTTCTAACTGTACTAAAAATATGTATAGCCTCCAACATCTATAGGGTCCATGGCTCTCTAATATATCATAATTTTTACCAATATCCATAGGCTCTTTCTTGTGGACTAATGCTGTGGTGGTGTACAGGCGGGTGTGACAGGAATCATTACTAAAAATAGGATCACTTCTATCCCTGATAGTACTGCTTGGCGGTGAAATATGCACACTGCTGACCAGGCCTATATGTTTTTGCTTTGACTAGTCATATTTTTTTGCGGTGTGGTGCCTCCCTCTGTGATTCAGTTTTTAATTTAAATTTTTGAGTTTTTGGCAATAATACTATCACTACCTCTTTCTATTTGCCTATATAAATTCATTGAGTATTACCTACCATCTCTTCCTTATTTGGGGGTGTTATCCTATTACAATGCATGGGTGTCTATGGGCGGGGACCTCATGCACACGCCCTGGAGAGGGAGGGTCCCTATCCTATTGAATCTGGTTCTTAGAGTCATTGTCTAGTATATTAAGCATAGATTTAGACATGCTTTTCAGTCTCTGAAGAAGAGGCGAAGCCTCGAAACGTGTAAGCTTATACAGCTTCAGGGGACGACTCTTTCCTGATCTTGATGCTGAGGACTTTATATCTTGTCTGATATGCTTTTATCAAGAACTCGTTTGTGAGTATTTTTATTTCATTATTTTAATAAACCTTTTTAAAGGATAATGCACTAGGCCAGTGCACCCTTGTGTTTGTTTGTTGTTTTTTAGTTGTCCCAGACTACCCTGGTCTTGTAAGGGGCTGCAAGGCCGAAGTTTTCCAGAATTGCCATCTGAATAGTTCTCAACATCTACAAATTTGTAGCCAAGGTGGATAGAGGATTGCACCACTCAGAACGCAGGGGACAGGTGCATTGCACCAACGCTTTACTTGTTTGTTTAATGACAGTGGACCCAGCTGAGGTGGTTAAGGCTATCACACATCAGGGACAGTTGAATGGTGCTCATGAAACGCACCTTTCTTCTCCGGATGCTAAGCTGGATGAACTGACTGCTATGATTAAAACCTTGTTGCCGATATCCCCTGAACCAGTCCAGGCTCCCGATCCTGCTCCAGTCCAAGTTTTATCTTCAGTGCCTCCCAAACTTCCTTTGCCTGAAAAACTTGGAGGCAGTACTGAAGACTGCAGAGTCTTTCTGAACATTTCTGCAATAGCCTTATAAACTGATGTGAATCTGTATATAATCCTTGAATAAAACTGTGTTCTTTTTTAGCTGAAAAATAGTTGGTCACTTAAAATTATACCGTGATTAAATATATTCCAAAATATAAATAAATAATTAAATAGTTCCAATATGCCTCTATATTGTGTTGATTATGTATCAAAAAGTGCTGGGTGCTTGTGTTCCAATGAATAAAATAAATAAATATCCAGTTGACTCAATATAAATATTTCTTCAAAATCAATCAAAAGTGCTATGTGCTTTCTTCAATTAAAAATTAATACAGTGCTGTGTTTCATAATGTCCATATACATGAATCCAAACGATAAGGTGCAATTCTATTCAATATCTTCAAAAGTGCTCTCATGCATGACTTTTATAATCTCTTTGTTAATGGAGAAAGCCTTGACATTGGTCTCTCTTTATCTGGAATGCAATGATCCTTTGCTGCTGGATGTGGATAAGTTCCTGTCTTCGCTTCAGACTGTTTTCAACAAACCGGCAGGGTCTCAGGCGCTGAATATTTACCCTTGAACATACACAAAATAGTACCAGAACTTTGGCACAATATGCTATAGAGTTTTGTACATTGGCTGTTGAGATTAAGTGGGATGCTGGTTGCTCTTTGTGCAGCTTTTCGCAGAGGTCTCACAGATTTCAAGATTTAAAGATGAACTGGTGTATAAAGATCTTCCAGATAACCTTGAAAAGTTCATAGAGCTGTGTGTCTGTCTGGACAGTCTGGATGTCCTCTATCATGAAAGGTGTCAGACTTGCAAGTTACCTCAGCCAGTTTATTGTATAGCTCCAAACTTTCAAACACTGCCAGAGTCTAAACCTGAAACTTCTGTTGAATCCATGACACTTGTAGAGCCCATGGACATCAGCCATCTCCACCTGACTGAAGCAGAGAGACAAAGGAGAAGCTCATTGGGCCTATGTCTGTATTGTGTACTAAAAGGATACATGTTATCTGTTTGCTCTACAAGCTCAGTAAAATGGAGGGTTTAACCCAAGTTGGAGGAGCTAGTTTAGACCTTACAAGTCCTTCCTCCAAAACCAAGGTCACGCTACTGGTAACCTTCCATTTAGCCTCAAACTCTGTATCCTGTAAAGCTTTGGTGCATTCTGGAGCAGCAGGTATATTCCTGGATTAGAGTTTTGCCAAGAAAAACAACATTCCTTTTGTTCCCAATCCAAGACCCTTGAACATCACCTCTCTGAATGGACAACCGTTAGGGAAAGACATGGAATTCAAGACCACCACAGTCACTTTACAGGTTAGTGCCCTCCATAAGGAGGAAGTTATCCTATCACTTATTGATTCTTCATTCCTGCCTGTAATCTTCGGATTTCTGCGGCTGCAACAACACAAATCCTTTTCTGACTGGATTAATAGGGAATTAACCCCCTGGGGCACATGCAGTCAGAAGAACTGTGTACTTCCTCCCAAAAGTCTATCTCACAGTTTGTTGGCTTCTGTGTCAATACCTCTTGCCTTGCCATAGGAATACCATGACTTTGTGGATATCTTGTGCAAAAAGAAAGCAGAGTTACCACCCCCACACCGTTCTTTTGACTGTGCAATTAACCTTTTTCCGGGGGGCGCCTCTTCTGACCGAAATATATACCCATTGTTACTGCCAAAACAGAAGTCAGTGGAAGAATACATTCAGGACAACTTAGAAATTCTTCATTGAAAAAAAAGCATGGTGGACTCTTTCCATGTATAGACTATCGGGGTTTAAACCTAATCATTAAATGACTCTTATTCTTTGCCCCTTATACTAGAATTGCTTGATGTTCTTAAAGGAGCCACATTCTTCACTAAGCTGGACATGCGAGGGGCCTATAACCTGATCCACATAAGAGAGGATGACGAGTGGAAGAGGGCATTCAACACCCGTAATGTACATTCTGAATACCTAATTATGCCTACCCAGTTATTCAGGTTCTGCAACGCTCCAGCTGTCTTCCAGCGTTTTATGGATGAGGTGTTCCACGACTTCAGAAACAAGTTTGTAATAATCTATCTGGATGACATTCTAGTCTTTTCCAGGATTTACCTGGAATATATTTCCCAATTGAAACTAGTACTACAGCAACTACATGAGAAAAACCTCTATGTTAAGATTGAAAAATGTGGTTTTCTTTAATCCAGCATACCATTTCTGGGATATATCATAAGCCCTGAAGGTTTTCAAATGAACCCGCAAAAGCTTGTAGTTGTCCTGCATTGGCCACAGCTGAACACTTTGAGGGCTATCTGCGCTTTGCCAAATATTACAGACATTTTATCAAAGGCTTTGCCACTATTGCTACACCCCTTACTGCTATGACTAAAAAGGGGGCCAATTGTAAAGTATGGTCCTCTGAAGCAGTGTCAGCCTTCCAGCAGCTCAAGGAAATGTTCAGCATGGTTCCAATCCTTCAGCATTTAAACCCAGAACTCCAATACATTGTTGAAGTGGATGCAACCGAAGTAGAGGCTGGTCCAGTGCTGTCTCAAAGGCAACCAAAAACAGGTAAAATTCACTAAGATTGGCCATTTCTTACGAAAATCTTATCTAAGAATTTTTGTTCGAATTTTGCACCATTAGTGGGCCGCAGCAATGGCCAGTTTTCGAGTAGTCATCAAATTTGAGTGATCGGACATGTTGGAAATTTTTTTAAAAACAAACCATTTTCTAATCAATGATGGGAGAATCGTGCGAGAAATATATTTAAAAAAGAAATGCGCTTGAGTGCAAGAAAAGAAAATTCCCAGCCACTAAAAATCTTTTCTGTAGCAATATGAGGTGAAATTGAAGGCTCGGTTGGTCGAATTTTGAAATCAATGGTGGCACCATCGAATCACAAAATGCACAAAATTTCTGATTTTCGAAAGAAAATTATTTTGAAGTTCGACCCATGTATGGCCAAGTTTAGTAGCCTTTTTCTCTAAAACATATTCTCCTGCTGAAGTCAATTATGATGTTGGGAATTTAGAACTACTGGAAATCAAGCTTGCACTATCTGAATGGGGGCATCTCCTGGAGGGGATTTTATTCAATATAAAATGGTGGTACATGGAAATACAGCACATCCACAAAAATGCATTGTAAAAATGTGTAAAATTTTAATACAGTTGAATAAAGAGAATTATTAATTTGGTTTGTAGTAACATCATCATGCATATATATGGATAATATGGTATAAACAAAGTAGAAAAAACTGTTATTGCAACAGTAATATAACTTAGAAGAAATTAACATTATAATTTATATTTTTGTACATGCAATGTGTCATAGATGCCATGAATATTGTAACTTCCATAAATAGAGGAGTGACAAGAGAATTAAAATTAGTTATCCAAAGGTTGAATAAGAATTTCGGAGTGTTTGAGCCAAGGATCCCATTTTTAGTTGTGGAAATGTGTAGAATTATATAGCGTATAAAATATTTTTTCCATGAGGATGATTGTGTTCATTCCCGCTTTCAATTGGGAAATAGAGAATGAGGGTGACTTCCAGTGATAGGCAATAAGCCAGTGTGTGGGGACACTTAAAGTATGGATTAGTCTCATATGTGGGATAGAAATCTCTGGGATGGGCATGAATAATAAAGAGTTACGGTAGTTATGGTGAGATGAATATGGTTGTCTGAGATGGTAGAGGCAAAATTTTCCAGCTGGTGCAAAATATGATATTTTTTGTGGCATTCACAAAAAAATTAGAAGAAAGTGCCTGGGAGGGGCAACCTCTAAAGCAGACTGGGGAAACTGATGGAAAAATAGCGTGTCGTTTTGGTGGATGTGAGATACCATCTGGTAAAAAGCTTAACTGCTGTTTCCTCAACCATAAGTGATTTTGTACATTTACGCAAATGAATTATGCATTCCCTTCAGTCTTCAGTAGAAAGGGAGAAGTTACATTCCGTTTCCCATTTTTGCATGTAGGGGAGCTTTTCTTGAGGGTCAATATTCACCAAGTTATTATACAGTATATTTCAGATAATAGACCCTTTCCCCTTGGGGTTTTTGAACAGATGTTTTTATAAAAGGTGGTGGGATCTATGTCAAATGTTTTGAAGTTTGTGTTGTACAAATGTCTGATTTAAAGGAATCGATAATGTTTGTTATTTGGAATGTGATACGTTGTTTGAAGGGATGAAAATGTGGTTAATTTAGATACTTTTAGAACTTTTAATACATTTACTAAGGATGAAAAGATCATTATTTATCCACCAGGATCACCTGGGAATGATGCCTGGGGAGGTGATTCAGATATCAGACCATATTTCTGTTTATATAATCTCCAAAGTTGTAATGAATGGAGTACCAGTTGGTATACCGAGGCAATATTGCTTTGTGGAGCACTTTTAGACCATAATAATTTAGAGAGTGCATAATGGAAAATAGAATCCCTCTAAAATTTTACCCACAGGATCCTTGGCTTACAAACATGCCATTGAACAATTTGTGACAAACGTGAAGCTAAGTAATAAAGCCAGAAATCAGTAAGGCCCAAATCTCCTTTGTGTTGTGGTGAATATAAGACTGTTATGGAAAATCGAGGTTGGGAGTTTGCCCAAACAAATTTGTTAACTTCAGTTTGAAATTTAGTCACTTTAATTTTGTTCAGCCCAATAGGGAGAGCAATAAATAAGTACAACAATTTTGGAAGTATTGTCATTTTAATGGCTGTTATTCTTCCTAAGATGGAGATGTGGTAGGATTTTCATAGTTTAAGCATCATTCTTAGTTTTAGCATCAACGGAAGGTAGTTTTTGGAAAACAAGGATTTTATATCTGGGGTAAGGCAGATTCTTAAGTAGGAGAGAGATTCTATGGACCATGTAAAGGTAAATTAATTTCTTAAGGCATTAAATTGTGATGATGGTATATGTATAGGCATTCCAATGGATTTTGAGATGTTAACTGATAATCCAGAAAGAGTTGAGAATTGTTATAGGGTATTAGGTAAGTTTGGTAATAATACAACTGGTTGGGTAAGGAATAATAGCATGTCATCAGCATACATACTTAGTTTGCATGTACTGTTAGCTGATGTATATCCTCTAATATCTGGGTGTGATAGAATGGCTGTCACCAAAGGTTCTAAAGCAAGTGCAAATAGGAGGAGAGACAGGGGGCACCCCTGTCTCATTGTCCTACCCACCCTAAAAACTCGGAATTACACCCTGGTAAATTAATTCTCGTATGGTGGTTGTTGTAAAGTGCTTGAAATGCATGAAGAAATTCACCATAAAACCTGTATTTTTATAAGACGATGTTGGGTACTTCCAAGAGACTCTATCAAATGCCTTATTAATATCTTGGCTCAGAAAAGGGACAGCTTGAGATTTAAGGTTCAGATCCTGGATTATATTAATTGCTAAACTGATATTATCTTTAATTTGGCTGCCAGGGATAAATCCTGAATCATATGGAGATATCGTAAAGAGATCACTGAGGATAGTCTATTTGCTAATAGTCTACAAAATATTTTAAGATCATTATGTATTACTAATATTGGCCTATACATTTAAAGTAAGGTATGGTCTTTATGTGGTTTGGGTATCAAGAAGATCTTGGTCAGTAACAATTCTTCTGGGAATAGGCCTCCTTTGAGGATATCATTGTATAACAGGGATCCTCAAACTACGGCATTCCAGCTGTTGCAGAACTACACATCCCATGAGGCATTGTAAAATTCTGATATTCACAGGCATGACTAGGCATGATGGGAATTGTAGTTCCTGAACAACTGGAGGGCCATAGTTTGAAGACCCCTGTTGTATAATGTTGTTAAATTTGAGATCAAAAGAGGGGCAATTTGTTTATAGTAAAACGTAGAAAAACCATCTGATTCAAAAGCCAAACCTCTTTTGAGAGATTTAATAATTTGTAATAATTTATCTTCAATGCATTTGGCATTTCATTTTTTTAGTTGGGCGGATGATAATGATGGAATTGGAATATTTGCCAACCATGAGAGCTCTGAAGAGGAGGTAGAGGACTCGGGAATGCAAAGGAGGTCTGAATAGAATTTTTGAAAAATCTATAAAATTTCTTGTGGATGTGTGGCTAATTGATTTAAAGTGTTCCTTAGTTTGTAAATATGAGCGAGTCTAATAGATTGATTTCGTTTTCTATCAAACGTTGAAAAATAAGAGTTGCTTAATAAAAAAATTTGTCCTTGGACCAACTGAGTGCTTTTTCTGCTTTATTTGATAGGAGTGCATCTAATTGGAAACGTTTTTGGAAAATTATGTTGGCAATCGAAGGATTGTGGGTGTTAGTATGGGTTTTATAGATCCCTCGGAGATCCTTTGTAATGGCCAGAATTTTTTTACATTTCTCTTTTTTTTGTGGTCTGCTGCTAATTTACTGTATTATGGTGCCCACAAAGGAATGCCTTATGGGCGAGCCAGAGGGTTGTGGTTGGAATATCTGGGGTAGAGTTTAGTTTGAAATGTTCCTCTATTGCTGAAGCTATTTCCTGCTGACAGGTAGGATCTGTTAAAAGGGATTTATTAAGCCTCCAGGAGCAGGAAGTAGGTCAGAGGCTGATAAATTGAGTACTAAGAGCATTTATACGGTGGTCAGACCAGGGGCAGGGGTGTATGGCAGCATCTCAAGAGTTGGATAATATAATGGGTGTCCAGATAAATAAGGGAACTGTAGGGAACAGACTCAAAAAGATACACTCCGCATCTTTCCAAAATAACAGTTCTGTTTTATTTGACACAGTTGAAGGCTTTTATACACATGGTTCCGTAGGTATCACATTATTATTACATCTGTACTTTTATGGTAACAAGGGACGTAACATAGGCAGGCTAATTCTAATCAGGACTTGAAAGAATGCAAACATGTAATGAAAACATTATTAGTGCCATGTGCACAATGAGTGCAGTGTGCAATACATACAAAATACAACAATATACAGGATGTACGAATTTCCTTTACAATCTCGCCTCTTTTGATCAATATTTTGATCACTAACTATACTTGCTATAATCTTTAACCTTTAACCTCCACACACTTAGGTGGAGGTTGTCCTGGCCAAATAGGCAAACTCCATTGAGGAGAATAATAGCGGAGAGTAGCTTTTTTATTACAAAATTACTTTTTATTGTAAAAAACGATTAATAAAAAATATTTACAGAGTAATTGGCTGTACACTCCTGTGGCTAGAATGGCCTTCTAGCTTAACTGTGATCATGCTGACTTATTAGCATAGGAAAACACAGACAATTCTACATAAAATGGAAGATGTATAGAAGACAATATGACTTTAACATGACTGAACTACTTTTCAAATCACATTAAATATACTGTATATATTTATATTCCTTACAATTAAAGCAATTGAATAAATAGTACCCCAAACTGTGATTCCAAGAGGAAAACAAATAAAACACAGTGATACTTTCATTTAGTCATTTTTGCAGTGTCTGGTATGGATCCAGGTGACTTTTCCTTCAAGTTTTGTAAACTGTGCATGAAATAGACGCTGTATTGTGTCTCCACACATTTCCTTTTATATATAAATGTCTCTTAACAATCCACAAGTCACTTGGCTTTAGTTTATGGGATCCTTCCAAACTTTTAGGATCTGGAATTGGAGAGAAAACACATAAATGAGTTTGTCAAAATCTTAAAAGATTAGCAACATTCTCTGTGAGATCTGAGTGGAGGCCTTTAACTGCTGAGACAAATCTTAGCAAGTGAGCAACACACTTTCTAACCAAATCTCATAGGGAGAAAGTCCAATATCCCCTTACGGGCTTAATACAAAAAATATATATGAAGACATTCAGGCAATAGTTTTCTAGTTTCTTACTCTACTTTTTCCATTACATTGTAGATGGTAATGGGTGTAAAATAAAACCTTAAAACTTTTTGTAAGGACTCTCCCATAAAAATAGTTCCTCTGTTACTCTCTCTAGATTCTGAGACTCTGTACTTACAAACTACTTCTGATAAAACCTTTTACTGTGATCTTTGCAATAGCATTTGTCACTGGCCAAACTTCTGACCATCCAGAAAACATGTCCATACAGATAAAATGCATACTCGTAAGATCATGATTTAGTCATCTAGATATAACTTTTTGTAATCTCTGGAAGGGATGTTCAGCTTTTGGTAACACCTTTGGTAACAGGTAAAACAAGAAACAGTCATTAAAAAAACAACTATAGTGAACCCTGGCACTATCCCACACTCATTTGCTAAGATAGCCATAACTGCCTTTGACTTATGACACAGTCCATGTGTCAAGCTGGAGAGAAAAGAGTGGCTGGCAGACATAAAAGATCACCTTTTTCCAACGTCTTGTTTCGTAAGAAGTTGCCCCCTGTGGATGACTTGTTCTTCTCATTCTGGGGTCCTTAAAGTTTAAATATTATTCCCAGTTCTAGTGGGCCAGAACTAGGGTGGAAACTGTGAGTTGCAAAGACACAGCAAGTGTCCGGGACTGTAATACAGAATACTTAGTCACCTGGTCTGCTTCCATGTGTGAGTTTTAGTGTTAGTATGGCTACCTCAGCAAGAAGCTGGAAGGCTGAAGACAGCCAAACATAGCATGTTTGATTGGTTTATCTGCCGAACTAAAAACAAACGTCTGGCCCTTCAAATGGAACAAAAAGCTCTCTAAATCACTATCTATATAAATGTAAACACTTTTGATAGCTAACAGGCATTGTTAAAGCATGGGGCTCTGTTTCTTGAGCTTAGGAAGAAGGATCCAATGACTCTGAATACAGAGCGTCCTTCTGGGTGATAATTGCATACTCAGTATGGGTATTGCCATCCTCGGTATAAAACCGGGATCAAATCTACAAAAAAAAAGCAATTATCTGGGTCTTCAGGTAGTGTGTCCTGCACTGGACTCACAGCAGCCTTTAGGTGCCTTTAGCCAATCATGGCTCAGGGGCGGCTGCTGTGCACTGTGTGTAGGGCCAGATAGAAGTTAGTTAGTTAGGCAGGGAGAGTGTGTTCAGCCTAAGCAGGCTTGACAGGGGTGTAGGTGGTAGAATACCAGGCTTGTAATTGAGAGGCTGTGGGTTCTAATCCCTACCTTTGGCATTACAGTCTAATTGGTATAAATATTTGTCTTTAGCTGGGCTTGCCATCAACTCCTGTTGGCATAGTGCCCTTCATACCACACCTTTTTATGAAGCTCTAGGCAATCACCCATGTCATTTTCCTGTGCTGCAGCCTCCTTCTGGTGTACCTGCTGCAGGCCTAAGAGTAAAATACATCTTACTGCACTGGAGAAGGATCTGCCTACTTCTACAAAAGGCACCAGGCAAAAATAAATTATATTCTGATAAATTAAGGTGTCATATACAGTACCTCTGTATGCAGTGGGGGACAGAGTGTGGCTATCTGCTATGTATGTGAGACTGAACCAAACTTCTTTTAAGTTGGGCCCTCGATGTATCAATCCCTACAGGATCTTTTCTCATATTGGGCCAGTCTTCTACCATTGTAAATTGCCCCCTTATCTCTGGATACATCCAGTTTTTCATGTTTCTCCTCTCAAAAGGGCAGTCTTTAACCAGTACTCAAGACCACAACAACCATCTCCTCCTGTTCTCTTAGATGGGCAGCATGAGTATGAGGTAACTAAGATCTTGGATTTAAAAAGGTGGGGTTGTGGGGTACAATACCTTCTTCACTGGCAGTGATACTGTGTGACTGATCAATCTTGGGTTCCCACTGGAGATTTACATGCTTCTGCCCTCATTCTAAACTTTTACACCATCTTTCACACAAAGCCCTGCTAGGCCTCTGGAGGGGTCCATTGGGAAAGGCCCTGTCAGGTGCCTGGGTTTGAGCTTGGATTCTTCTGTCTCTGTGCTGCAGGTCTGCCACTGGGGAATCTGAGCCTCTGCAGCATATACCCTGGTTAGTACATCTGCTCCTGGGACTTCTAGCTCCACCTTCCTTCCAGCTGCTGTCAATCCACAATCAGCTTAGCTTAAATTGCAGGACTTCCTGTACACTGTGCCCATTTGTTGTATCTGTTTCATTGAGTGTGTGCTATACTACTGAACTTCTAGGGTTTTGAACTTTGTCTGATTCCTGGAGTACTCCCTTTGCCTGATCAATCTTCATCACTCTGCCAGTCTGTGTATGACTCTGCCTGTCTCTGATCACGCTTCTTGGTTTTGACATTGTACCTTGGTGTCAAGACTTGTTTCTAATCTGGCCTGCCTGACTATGCTAACTCATCCTCCAACCAAAGCTTCACTCTGGACTAAACCTTTTAACAGGTAACTTACAGGTAGGGTTGAGCGAACCTGGACTGTATTGTTCGTGTTCGTACCAGACTTTTGGGTATTCGGGACCCGAACCCAGACATTTCACTGTATGTTCGGGTACTGTCCGTTTTTCGGTAACGTTATTTGATGTTTTGGCGCGGTTTTAAAGGCGCGCTTTCAACAGGTGCAAGGCAGCCAATCAGCAAGCGTTTAACTAGTGTGCCCTAGAAGCCATTACAGCCATGTATACTAATGGCATGGCTGTGATTGGCCAGTGCAGCATGTGACCCAGACTCTACTGTATATAAGCTGGAGTCACACAGCGCCACGCGTCACCCTGCTATAACTACTGTAGGGAGAGGTTCCTGACTGCTGCTGCTGAGGGAGAGATAGGAGTTTACTGTAGGGCGAGGCTGGAGAGATTGCTTGTAGGGAAAGCATAGGAACAATCTGCTTTATCATACAGCGATCTACATCTGATTTGATTGTGTGGGGTGCAGTGCGCAATCTTTTTGCCCAGAGGGAGAGATAGGAGTTTACTGTAGGGCCAGGCTGGAGAGATTGCTTGTATTGAAAGCATAGGATAGGAACAACCTGCTTTAATCAGACAGCGATCTACATTGATTGTATTGTGTGGGGGTGCAGTGAATGATCTTTATGCCCTGACCTGACCCAAGTGAGGAGGAGAAAGGAGAAAAAAAAAAAATGTTATCAGTCTGTTAGGCGTGCGGTGCTGCACATTTCAGTCTTTAGACAGACATTGCTTTTCTAACCTGCTCTTCAAAAAGCACCAATGTGAGGGGAAAATAATTATTTTATAGTATTTAGGGTAAAAAAAAATATTTTTCAGTTTTTCATTCAAATGGATTTTTTTTTTATTCAATAGTGGAATAGAACAACAACAATATCCAACCTGTTAGGCGTGCGGTGTGTAGCGGGCATTTCCTGCATATGTGCATATGTGTCTGCTTAATCTGCATTTTAAAAAGAAAAAAACTTTTTTCCTTCATATTTTACTGTGACTTACAGCATTTAGACAGACACTGCATTTCAAATCAGCTATTCAAGAAGCACCAATTAAAGCGGTTGTAAACTGCAACCGCAAATCGCATACTAGATCATTATGTATTACTTACCTTAGAACGAAGCCCCGACACGGACCCCCGGACATCGCTGCGGGCACTGCCATGATCCCTCGGCGTCTCTTCTGGGTTCGGCGGCTCCGGCGCTGTGATTAGCTGGAGCCCCGATGACGTCACTCCCACGCAGGCGCACGGGAGTGATTTTCCGGCAAGCTCCCGGCAAGGAAAACTGAAGGTCCCCCCGGACCTTCAGAGCGCATGCGCCGCTCACGTGAGCGGCTGCATGCACTGCAAATATCTCCTAAACCGTGCGATACACCCATTGCATACTGTTGTATTGCGCATTGCAATAAAAAAAAACATTTAGGGGACAGAAAGATATTAAATTGCGGCTTAGTCTGTATCTGTACGTGTGAGATACACTCGTTGGATACTGTTGTTCTAGTCCGCTATTCAATAAACACCCATTTAGGGAAAAAATATTAAATTGCGGCCTAGTCTGTATTTGTACATGTGAGATACACCCGTTGTATGCTGTTGTTCTAGTCCGCTATTTAATAAACACCCATTTAAGGAAAAAATATTACATTGCGGCTTAGTCTGCATATTTTACTGTGAGATACACTCATTGGATACTACATTGCGGCCTAGTCTGCATATGTGACAGCGCAACAAGGCACACAGGTCTCGCATGGAGGCCCAGTTACTGGTGGTAAAGTGGTGCTGTTCCGCAGAGCGACTCATGAGTGCGTGCTGCAGCTGAAACTCCACTATGGCCTGCTGCTGCTCGCACAGTCTGGCCAGCATGTGCAAGGTGGAGTTCCAATTTGTGGGCACGTCACATATGAGGCGGTGAGCGGGAAGGCCGAAGTTACGCTGCAGCGCTGACAGACGAGCAGCAGCAGGGTGAGAACGCCGAAAGTGCACACAGACGGCCCGCACTTTCTGCAACAGCTCTGACATATCGGGGTAATTTCTAAGGAACCTCTGCACCACCAAATTCAGCACATGCACCAGGAAAGGGATGTGTGTCAAAGCGGCTAGGCCAAGAGCTGCTACGAGATTTCGCCCATTATCGCACACCACCAGGCTGGGCTTGAGGCTCACTGGCACCAACCACTCATCGGTCTGCTGTTCAATGCCCCTCCACAACTCCAGGTGTGTGTTTTTTTCCCCCAAACAGGCAAGTTTTAAAACTGCCTGCTGTCGTTTACCCCTGGCTGTGCTGAAGTTGGTGGTGAAGGTGTTACGCAGACCGGATGAGAAGGCGGTAGAGGATGAGAAAGCGGAGTAGGAGGAGTTGGGAACAGGAGGCAAACTTAAGCGCACTGCAATCCTCTGTGGTGGAAGGACATGTGCCAAAATGCTATCCGCCTCAGGCCCAGCCACCACTGCATTTACCCAGTGTGCTGTTAGGGAGATATAACGTCCCTGACCGTGCTTACTGGTCCACATATCTGTAGTTAGGTGGATCTTGCCACAGATCGCGTTGCGCAGTGCAGTCCTGATTTTGTCACCCACTTGGTTGTGCAAGGAAGGGATGGCTTGCCTGGAAAAGTAGTGGCGTCTGGGCACGACGTACTGTGGGACAGTCACCGCCATAAGGCTTTTAAAACTCTGCATCTCCACCAGAAGGAATGACAGCATTTCAAAGGCCAGGAATTTTGAAATGCTGGCATTCAGGGCCAGGGATCGCGGGTGGGTAGGGGTACTTCCTCTTCCGCTCCAGTGCTTGGGAGATAGAAAGCTGAACGCTTCCATGGGACATTGTGGAGATGGTTGTTGGTGACCCAGGTGGTGGTGTTGCTGGCAGATCCTCTGTTTGCGGGGTGGCAGGTGCCACTGTCACTACAGAGGTGGATTAAGAGGCCGAGACTGCAGCAGCAGAAGAGGAAGCAGGAGGAGCCAGAGACCTTTCTTGGTTTTTGAGGTGTCTACTCCACTGCAGCTCATGCTTTGCACTTAGATGCCTGGTCAGGCAGGTTGTGCTCTGGTTGAGAAGGTTTATGCCTCACTTCAGGCTCTGATTGCACAGAGTGCAAACCACTCGTGTCCTGTCATCAGCACATTGTCTGAAGAACTGCCACGTGTTGCCTTTTGTTATGTGTACCTGTGCATACACCCCAGTCATTGTAGTAGCATGCACCTATACACATCTAGATCCTGAGAGATCTTTACACAAAAGAGGTAGTTCAATCAGCAATACACATTTATTGAAAGGGTTACATAATATATATATATATATATATATATATATATATATATATATATATATATATATA